>NC_140954.1:37231411-37311411 GCF_014529385.1 Adiantum capillus-veneris
GGTGGATCTAATAGAGTGTTTGGACCATTGTTGAGAGAGAGAGAGAGAGAGAGAGAGAGAGAGAGAGAGAGAGAGATCCTACACCAAGCTCTCGAGCCTTTGGAAACACGGTATGACGCTAAGTTCCATCAAAGAAACGAAAACTTTCAAGGCCAACATACCGCTCCTTCATTCGTCGTCCTTGGATTAGATTACAAAAATGGGTTGTTGCATGTATCACGTAGCCTACCTGATGAAAATGTCAGCTTTACATGCAGCCCAACTTCATCGTTGTTGTTGGTGTGTGTGTGTGTGTGTGTGTGTGTGTGTGTGTGTGTGTGAGAGAGAGAGAGAGAGAGAGAGAGAGAGAGAGAGAGAGAAGGGGTGGGGAGAGAGAGTTGCAGCCGCTGTGTGCTTTCAAGCGAAAGTTAGTTTTATAAGAATAAAGACCATGTTTTTTTTTTGCCACAACAACGCGTGGGTCACATACTAGTATCTCTTTAGATTCTTACATGTTTTTGAATATATATTGTTTTGGACATTGTTGGCACATATTACCTACTGGTAACACTGTTATTTGATTCATATCATTCTGAGATTCCATAACCACGAGGCCATCTATTGAAGGCTACACAAAATAGCAGGTTCATTGGATTCGAATGCACACAACGAAGACTTTGAACCCAAGGAGTGCCAGTCTACACCATGAAGACGAGCGCTCACGATGCTCATTGCAACAGGTTCAAATTTTTTTCTTAAATATGGGCGCTCAACCCCCCACCACATTAGCAACCTGCATCCACTTGTTGCCAACTTTGGTGATGCTTGTGACTTGTGCAAGTGCTACCTTTGTCCACATGACACATCGCTTGGTTTGCTTTGCACACCTTTCCAAGAGGGTATCTCGGTGAGATTCTCACTGTTTTTTGAATTTATTCCAGTCCTTACTTACTCGGGTCTAACGTTTTGAAATTCGAGCCCTTTCGTCAAGGTTTAAAACAAGTTTCCATTTGAATGGGTAGGACCTACTACTGGCTCGTATGTTAGCTCATTCATTACTTTCTGAGATTCCTTCAACCAGAGGCTCACCTCCTAGGCTCGCACCTCGAGATGTCTACCCTTCAAAAGGGAAACTCGAGATTCGAACTCGCAACCGCTAGCAATTTACCTCTTGTGAGGGCTCCGTAACTAGGTGAGCAAACCTGCACAGCTGCAAACAACAGTGTTCCTTTTTATTAAAAAAAAGCACGCTGACCTCCACCTCGTTGTCGGTTTCGTCCGATGCCAGGCTGCGCCTTCCTGGACGTCGCCTTCACCTTCGCATGATGCAATCTTCCCACCTGGCCTTCCCTCCCCCGTGGGTCGCCACCTGCTTGCGAACCTGTCTACTTCTTATTTGATTGCCAGTGTGGATCTCCCTTGATCTCAATAATAAAACAATAAGAATGATTGGGTACCCCCTATTTACTCGGGTCTAACGTTTTGAAACTCAAGCCCCTTCGTCAAGGTTAAAACAAGTTTCCATTTGAAATGAATTAACGCACGTGGGACCTTATTTTGTCGATCCATTTTTGGGTTTTTGCGTACGCTTTCGGGTTTTAGAAACTATGTTTAGGGGCCCGATATGATGTCGCTCTGAACCTATATTTGTCTGTTTTGCGCTCAAATCTCAACTCTGTGAAGAGCTCACACATGGCTTTCGAACGTGCCTCTCTGTGCTTAAAGCCGTGCAGTAAATTGTGTGCAGATTCCCTCCTTCCCATTATGGCCATCAATTAACATAGATTTAACGATTCGTTTTCAACCACTGTCTGCTCAAAAATAGCATGTCACTCAGAAGTTGTGGAAAGCACACGTCTTGGAATATTTTGGAGAAATTTGTAAGTTCATGTGACCTTTCTTTTTTGGGATGTTTGTTATGGTATTCGTGTCAAGAGTGAGGATAATAATGTGTTAAATGGACAGTGTCATTTCATATTTTGACAAGCATTGTTAAAGGGCTGAGTGAACCCAGTGTAATACAAACGGGCTCAACCTTTGGATATTGCTATAAAAGAAGGTGATGTCCCCTCACTTAGCCTCGATTGCGTGGTGTGTGTTTGAAACGGAGGAATGAGGGCATTTTCATTAACTGTGGTATGGTCGCTTATATCCATTGAGTTGGTTGAGCATGATAATGCGTCTCAGGTTGGTGCCTTACTTGGCTTGATTTTTTTTTGCAACTTACGCTTGGTTCTTGAATATACAAGCTTATTGGTTTACACTGTTTTTGTTTTTAAAGAGAGAGGATGCATCCCATTGTCTAGTAATTAGTCTTCATGCATCCTTTTGTGTTATGTTTTCTATCGCTGGATTATATGCCTCTAAAGGATGGTGTGCTTCATCCGGTTTTTTAATATTTTAAAGGCATCGTACTTAGGTTTGCCGATATCACATAGATGGTTCGTCCGATTCGATTTCTTGTCGGCCTTGAGATTGATTGAGCAATATTTAGCTCTTTTTCTGGGCTTGGTTATACTGATACATCGGATCTTACTTTGTTAGTTTAATACTTTAGATTAGTTCTTTTTAAAATGAAAAGAGAGGGTAAGTGGGACAATGGGATGGCTAATATCTCGGTTTGAAGATTTTTTTCTTTCTTTAGCTTAGTGGGGTAAATAAGCGATAACCTTAATATAAGATCATCAAAGGGGCATATTGCTTTATTAGATTTGATTTTCACGATCTTTTTTATACATTACTCGGTTTTGGTTATCTTGAAAGGGTATATAAACTTGTTTAAACATCTCGTTTGGAACTGTACTTTGCCTATTATAAAATGAGTAGCTTGAGTGGCGTATAATTTTTGAAGGGATTGCAAGGGAAGACTTTGAAAAGAAAGAAAAGTTAAGAAGTTGTCTATTGTTTAGCACCCAACATTGGTGTCTTTGTCAGGCACTAAGACATTCAAGACTGAGTGGAACACTAAGAATATAGTGAAGTGATTGGCAAACTTACACTTCTTAGGAAGTGCCTTCAAACCAAAGCTAAAAAAAAAAACAAGTGATAAAATCACGAGGCTTGTCCTTAAAAGTGCTAATGGTCGAGTTCATGGGAAGGATAGAACCATAGAAAAAACCATAAGATGGCTTTTTGTTTCTTTGATAGTAAGGATTACATGGAGAATGGCACACCAAAAGGAGATTGTCGTGGTTTTTTTTTTTTTCGACAAAAATTGGAATTTAGATTTTTTAAAAGGAAGGATTACGATGCCTCTTAGGATTGCGGAGAGGCACCCACGTATGAAAAAGAAAAGAAGTACAAACTGAGACAATTCATGATCATCATTAGTCTCTCTCTTGAGTAATATTTTAGTATTGTTAACTTCCATGATTGCCATCTCTGGGACTTTTGAATAACATGTAAAGGTCCCTCCTTGACTTCCTTCATCTGTAGTAGAGCTCTCTGGGAGATCTTCTTCAAAGAATATATAAGAGCAGAATTACAATCCCTAATTACTCCATGAAAAAACTGCTTCATTTTTGTTGTGCCAGCAGGACCAAAGGTAGGCTAGCCTCCATTCATTCCGTATGGGGCTGTCAAGATCCTTACATTCACCAAGCAGAACTTCTTTGTAGTAGGAGAACTTATGTGGATGAAGATCCTTACAATAGAGCCATAGGGTATCCAAGATCCTGCCAGTGTATTGACAACCCATAAAAATGTGTTGTATGTCTTCAGACAGATGACATCTTTTACACTGTCCATCACCCAATTTACACTTCAAAGCCTTTTGGGCTGTCCAAATACCTTTATGAAGAACTAACCAGGCTAACACAGTGTTTGACTAGTGCAGCAAATTCCCATACACAATTGAACCTGTAGATCCATTGTTTTGCAGACCATTCAACTCTCCATCTGTGGTTGAGTCTCCTTCTCAGGTTCTCATCAAAATCTGACAGTCTGCTGTAGCTTCTGTATATATTCCAGATTGAGTCCTTCCATGTGCATTGTTTGATATGTGAAGGTCCTTGATCTTTGAGTCTATCCTTTAGTTCTTCTAACCTGCAAGAGACAAGAGCCATAAAACCAGCAGTTAAAGGAAAGGAGTTAGTGATTTGGATACTAGTCATCCAGTTTCCATTCATTTGCAGATCTCCCCAACACTTGATTCCTGCCTTGTAACATTTGTGTGCAGTTCTAGTAAGCTTTTGTTTGTTGTTTGCAGGCAACCATCCAATCCATACTAAGTCCTTTAGCAAGTATTGTTCTGGCAGGGCTGTTGTATTGGACACCTTCATTCTTTTTTTTATGGTGAACCATGCTTTTCACATTGAGACTATAAGTTGGGAACCAACAGGTTTGATTCCCCATGAGGAGGTGGCCACATCCCTTACTTTCAGCTTGGTCCATGCTTTGTAATCCTGCAAGGAGAATTTATGCACATTTCTTTTAATTAAGCATGCCCAATAATCAGAGCAGCATGCTCTATCAATCCATTTACTAGCTAGCTTTGCGGCTAGTATCTCCAAGTTAAGAACTCCCAGCCCTCCTCTTACCTTAGGCATACAACAAACCTTCCATGCAACCTTTCTATCTTTGAATTCCCACCCCACAGGAATCTTCTAGCAATGGTGTATACCCGATTCATTTGTAAGTTTGTGGGTTTCCAACATTACAAAAAATATAAGAGAGATGTGAGCAAGTAATGATTTAGAACTAAGGTTCTTGTAGTTAGAGAGGGTTGAAATGACTGCCAAAAATAACATTTCCTTCTGAATTTATCCACCACCCAATCCCATCTTTGAGCCATAATGATCTTAAACCCCATAGGGATACCCAGCAACCTGAATATCTGTCCATTTGGTATTTCCTTGCATCCTACTTTACTCCACTAATGGAGGGATTTGGCCATTAGTGTCCTTAAAAACAGTTTTGTGGTGTTTGATTTGGGAGCCACTTGCCAAACAAAATACATCAAGGTATTCCAAAAAACTGTTAGCAGAGTTATCATCAGCATTAACACAACACATTAATATCATCCGCAAACATCTGTAAGCATACTTATGTATGTGACCCAATCACGTTGATACCCTTCAGTGGATCTTCCTACAACTTTATTTTAACCAACCACCCAAGAGCATCAGAGGAAATTGTAAAGAGTAGGGAGGCTATGGGGCAGCCCTGCCTAATCGACCTCATCAAAGAAATAGCACCAGTCAACTCTCCATTAATAGCAATTTTGGCATAAGCATTACCAAGCAGAACATGAACAAATCTGATAAAAATTTTTCCTAGCCCCATATCAAATAGTGACTGCAATATAAATTCTCACTCCATTCTGTCATATGCTTTGTCAAAGTCTGCTTTAAAAAAAAAAAGGAAATCCTGCCCATTTCTTTTGCATACTCCATAGCTTCCCAAAGGGTGATGATGGCATCAAGGATGAATCTCCCCTTGATAAACCATTTTTGCTCCTTTAATATGATACTGGCCATCAATGGGCTGAGCCTCATGGCTAAAGTGAGAGCAAGAACTTTGTACATTGAAGTCAGGCAGGTAATGGGTCTCCAGTTGCTGAGCTCCTCCTTAACTCCCTTGGGAGATTGTCTAATTGCTAAAGAGGCATGGTAGAGTTGTTGCAGAGGCTTCAAGTAGAGACTTTGCCCATGGTGTTGTGACCATCTTGTGGAGTGATTGCAAGCTATCCCCTCCCCCCCCCCCCCCCCGCGCTCTCTCTCTCTCTCTCTCTCTCTCTCTCTCTCCGTGGCTTTGCCCATGGTGCTGCGATCACCCTCCCAAGGCATTCAAACTAATTCCCCTGTGTGTGTGTGTGTGTGTGTGTGTGTGTGTGCGCGCGCGCAATATGAGATATCTACTGGTTGCTCTGAATCACACATGGCATGGCACTGGCTCTCTACCCTCTCAGAGCTACTAATTGTAATTGATGATGTGGCTTGCATATAGAGCTTGCAAGAAATAGAGTAGCATGAATCACTTTCCGCCCTCCAACGTAATTGTAACACTCTCTATCCTCTTTTATTTGCAAGGGAAAATAATTAAGTACTATTCATTCATGGAAAAAAAAACCGCATACTAATTTTCAAAGTGTCGAAAAGCTTCACAAAAATGTAAATAGACAAAGTCCTCCTCAAGTAAGCTCTTTGCATATTTTGCAGTCCAAAATCTTGACACAGTCGCTACTAGGTTCGGATATTAGATTTTTTTATTAAGTTGTCCATAAACACAAGGTCATTTTCTATGGTAGCACAAGCTTGGATGCATCATGCACCCCAATAAAGACATGCCTCTTCAAGCTTCACCATATCTCCCAAGGTTTGATAAAGGTGATTTCCCAGATTCCTTCGCCAATGTTCCTCACCTGTCTCCTCAACATCTACACTATATGTAATGGGGGGGGGAGGTATTTCGTGCTCCTTAGTTTGGCAAGTGTTGCTTGCAGCTCGACGATCGTGCAAGCAGACAACGAACGAGAGAGCAATGGCTCAAATAGTCAGCACATTGTGTGTGAACTTTGCACGCTCGAGTTTGCGTCCGTGCTGAGAGAGCAAAGACGCGGTGGCCACTGGATTGCAAGTGAAGCACTGTGAATGTTGATTCCTAGGCTAATTAATGACCTCTGTGCTCTTGGGGTCCCATCGTAGTGCCGTCCCCATTGCCCAAGAATCCCAACTTCCAAGCCCTCAAAATCTCAGTCGTGACTCGTAGCCCTAAGCCTACAGACTCCAGACTCCAGAGTCGCAAAACAAAATACACTAGTGCACGCAAGCTGGGCTCTCGCGTCAAGCTGTCATGACTCATCACCTTTTGCACTGTCACACCAGATTCTCAATGAGCCTAGCTTCAAGAGGTCTGGAGACTGGAGTCCCTCTCCGAGACATCGTGCATTGATTACGGCATATGCACGAGGGCCTAGAGGAGCAGAGCTGTGGTCCGTGGATTGTTTTTAGCGTATTTGACTGACTTGAAGGGTAATGGATGAGGGCCTTCAATTTGAAGGCCGTCTCCTTTATTTCAGGTGAGCACAGTCGAGTCGCTTCTTCGAGCTGAACGCGAGAGAGAGAGAGAGAGAGAGAGAGAGAGAGAGAGAGAGATCCTCCTGCCAGCCAGCTGAACAAGAGAGAAAGATGTTGCGAGTTAAACGAGAGAGAGATAGAACAACTGGGAACTTTGTTTGTGTCGGCTTGTGTGACGGCCCGGGGGTTGGACGCGTCACGGGAAAGGGGCTCTGATATCAAGTGTGACGGCCCGGGGATTGGACGCGTCACGGGTAAGGGGCTAAGTGTTACGGCCCGAAGTTGGGCGTGTCATGTGGAGGTGCGTGGTGGGCGCGTTTGCCTTCAAAAAGCCCAGCTCAGGTCGGGGCCGGCTCGGGTCGCGTTGCGTTTCGGGGGTTGACAGCCGTGGTGTGTTCCGAGGGTCTCGCGTTCCGGGTCCCTAGCCCCACGTAGCCGCAACACAGGTAGATAGCACGTGCACACACACACACACACACACACACACACACACACACACACACACACACACACACACAGAGAGAGAGAGAGAGAGAGCCAGAGATACTAGTCATAATCATCTACCACAGCGTCAACTGTGGGAGGAGTTGGAGTAGCAGAGCTATTAGCTAGCTCGTGAGACAACAATGGTTAATCCTACAGGCTCACAAGGAATAGTTTTCTTTAAAAGTGCAAAGATGTGGGTGTAAGGTTAGGCTTTATAGCTTAGGGAATAACACGACTCGAGGGCTAATACCCATAGATATAGCCAAGAAACTGCTCCAGCTATTGAAGACCCCTGGAGGTGGCAATATCTAGAAGCTTGACTACCTCCATTGCAAATTTCCTCTCACAGTCCGTGTTCTCTCTCTCTCTCTCACACACACACGCGCATCTGCGTGCGCGCGCACACACACACACAGAGAGAGAGAGAGAGAGAGAGAGAGAGAGAGAGAGAGAGAGAGAGAGAGAGAGAGAGAGAGAGAGAGAGAATAACTCCATAGCACGGAGGATTTTTTTCTTCACAAGCCAATATATTAATTAACTAGTCTTGGTTGGTGGGCGTTGCTATAGAACCTAATAGAATATGCGCAAATTAACACCAAGCATCTAGTACTGAAGTAAACAAAGTACAAAGTGCATTGACAAATTTTTAAAAAAGAATTACGTATATGAAGACTAATTACCTCTATAGCTGTTTGTAAAATGGCCCAATTTCACGGCATTGACAAATTTTTAAAAGTGAAATACATGTGTATTTATTCTCCAAATCAAGCGTAGTCAATTATATTATTTCTCATAGAACTTGAGAGAGAGAGAGAGAGAGAGAGAGAGATGTGCTTTTGCAGTCGGATGGAGCAAGGGATTTTTGGTTTTTGCTCACACAGCCTAGTGGAAAACATATTTGAGGAGGAAAAAGCTAGGACAAAGAGTTGTCCTCATGCTATAGAATGGTTATGCCAAGGAGAATATTGGGCACCAATATATAAGATGCATTGCCAAAGGACATACGTAGTTTCACATTAACACCTAGGAATCATGTAAACATGTGTAGAGTGCATTGAGTACATAGCTTGAATTACCAAACTGTGAGAAAAGAAGTGCTTGTTTATTTGATATATAGATCCAATGATTAAAATTGAGAATGCATTAGTGAGGAAAACGTGTGGCTAAACTAAAATTTAAGAAGCATTGACAAATACAAAAATATCAACATACTAAAAATTGAAACGCACTACAGACCTGGTAATCGTGTACCGGTGTCATCCAATTGTACAAGCCGAAGGACAATGTTTGAATTAAGCTACATACAAGCAATGTGAATAGTTAAACATTTTGTTTTGCAGTTAGGCACAAAGTAAAAATTCTAAATATAGTGTACGTCATGCAAAAGTTCCATACAAAAGTATGGTGGAGAGTTGGCACTGTGGTCTCTCCAAAAATTATACGAAATAGAAGCCCTGCCCTGCCCCGTAGCATTTATGTGTTGCGCCAAGCAAACGTATAGACATGGGGAATTGGATACAAATAACGGACCTTGCAATGTTTTGGAGTTGTAGTCGTTCTTGTGCAGTCAAGACGTCCACTGTTGTGAATATTTTTCCTCTCAGTCAGACACAAAATAAGAGCCAACACAAATACAAAAGATACATGATATTGATTAAGTTTAAAGAGAAGCAGAGGTAACTTTATATTGTACGTCATGGACAATGTAGGGTTTATTGTTTGTAGTGATGAGTTCTCAATTCAAAAGCCCCACTGGAACCTAGTGAGAGTCTTACAAGAGGGTGAACGAGTTTTTTTGAGTGAAAGAAGAAATGACCGAGTCCTTTAATAAAGTTAGTTGTGAATTAAAGAAATTTTCAAAAGTATAAGGGAAAAGAGACGGTAGTAGAGTATGACAAAGAAGGAGAGATGGTCTCTACGTAGAGATGGTCTTCCCCCTCATCCACACATGGAGCCAACTTGAATACTATGAGAAAAGGCACAAGCTCCAAAGTAGCTTCTTGCCTAGTTATCTGTAGATCTTCAACCACTAAACCCAACCCAATATCTGTACTCTCACTCTCATCAATATGATGATAAAAAATCATCAAAATATTTGGTGACAAACAATGAACTGACTTGATCACTATAGAGAGGATCATGAGTCAAGGGAGCCCTTCCCTATCTTTGGGAACCATGTCCAATTACTACCGATTGCTGGACTAAGTATTTAATTTTTACGTGTATGAGACATACACTTTCAACTAGCCAATAATATGAATTCGTGAGACTCTCATTAATTCTTAAAACAAATAGACTTTTCTTCACTTAAACTTTTTGATGAATGTATTAAACTTGATCATAGTTGTATTAAGAAAAACGGAAAAATTACCAAAATACCCTTGAAGTTTGTGGAAATTCCTAAAATACCCTTCAAATTTCAAAAATTCTCAATCATTTTGGGCCCCAATTTTTACATAGTTTAATGTTTATGAAAATGGAGATCTATATAATGTCTTAGACACAATCATTCACCAATAAGCTCACCACAATAAAGGCATCCGCTGTAATGAAAATGGCATATGAACTTTGAGAATAGCGGAATTAAGAGAATTAGAGTTAGCATTTTTGTGAGATTACTTTAAGAACATAGAGGGTGAACTTAAATGATGGTAGCAACATAAACATAGTACTTAATTAACTTGGCATGAACAATACTTTTTTTCAAGAGAGAGTATTAGAGAACATGACAATAGTTGAGGACCGGATTTACTTGGAGCCAGTCACCCCTCCAAAAGACGTTTGTATTATAGATTCTCCCATCAATAAAGACTTGGTACAATACAATTTTTGTGTTCCTTGTTACCTAGCTGATGCAATGAAGATGGAAAGCTTCATGCATCATGAGCATAACATAAACTTTGCAAAAAGAATTAACTATCCCAAGCCTCAGTCCCAAGGCCTCAAACACCTTCGAAGGTGGAGAGAGCTAGTGGGGAATGAGGGTATGGAAGAGGAAGAAAAATCATTCATATGAGAAAGAAATAGTTCCTTACTTATCATCACTCTTTTTTCTTAGCATAGCATAATATCATAGTAATGAAGATGAAGAAGATGGCAATCTTAATCATTGAAGCATGGCTCTTGGTTGGATTTGCATTCCATAGCCAAGAGTGTTTGTGTAGGCTCTCAACTTCTAAACAAGCTTGGAGAAGGAGATGGAGCTCTTGCACTTTGCACTTCAGATTATGAGTGTGTGTGTGGGAGAGTATACCCCCTCTTATGCTTGGTCCACCTCTCTCTCTCTGTCTCTCTCTCTCTCTCTCTCTCTCTCTCTCTCTCTCTCTCTCTTGTATTATTTAATTTTATCATTTGGACATGTGTCCTCTTTTTCCTCTTTGAGAGGAAGAGCTTAATTATCTATTTTTATGCATCTCAATTCTCATTGGACCCCTTTAAAGCCTATCCAATAGGATTCAAGCACATCATGAGGGCCACATGGAGAGGATCTTGACATGTGTCTTTTATGCTTCTTAAGATATCATGTTTGAATTGAACACTTCAAGCACCTAGTCATTTAAGCATGAAAATCATTTTGTGCCTCTTGAGAGCTCATGTTTGAATTGAACACTTCATGAACCTTAGTCATTCAAGAATGAGAAGCACCTCAAGCTTGGGCAAGGTTCTCACAAACACCTTAAGCACCTTAGTTAGCAAGCACGACAAGCACCTCATCCTTGGGTAGGATTCGCACCTGAAGGTCAGCCCTAGTTTGCCTAAGGTCAAAGGACTTTTTAACACTAACTTTTGGAGGTCTTTAATGAATCTAACCCTAAGGTCTTTAAGCTCCATCAGGTAGGAATGCTCTATAATAGACCATATCTCATTTGGACCCCTTTAACCTTGGCCCAATGTTGAGACAGATCCATAAGCACATGTCTATATTCTAATCCTTGTTCCCGTTTATTCTCCCACATTAAATGATCCGTTTAATAAGAGAAAACCATTTGGGTTGGTTAGGTATTAAATTTTATGACATTACCTCTCTCTTGAAATCATAATTGTCCTCGACTCTGAGATAGAAGAGATAAAGTCTTAGTCATTAGTCTACGTTTCTTAGCGGGTAGAGGATCCCTTTTTCACTCTAGGAAATCATTTCAAAATGGATGACTAGTCCATTTGGTGCTTGGGATACGTAGTTTCCACAAGCATGTCTGCTCTTTAGTGCATATCATATTCCCAAAGTACAGTGACAAATTCTACTTGGTGTTTGACTGACATCGTCATCACAAACATGATTCTAAGCATGCATACTATTTAAATTTATGCACAAAAGAGGATTAGTCTTATAAGACAAAAACATTATTCATTGAGAAGCATTTACATTTGCATACTATAGTGTAGCATTGTAAGCATTGACAAGGTTCATACTATCCTTAAGTTGTATTCCTTGCATCCATCTAACATCTTCAAAAGGATAATTTTTGGATTTAATAAGATACCGTCCGGATAATCTTATCATGTCGTAGTACCTTGTCTTCATGCCAAAGGATAGATTTGGTGTAATGGAAATGGCCTATGAACTTTGAGAGTAGCGGAATTAGGAAATTAGGTGAAGCACTTTTGAGAGATTACTTTGTGAGCATAGCGGGTGAACTTAATTGATGGTAGCAACATAAACATGGTACTTAGTTAGCTTGGCATGAGTAATACTTTTGCAAGAGAGAGAGTTTAGAGAACATGACAATAGTTGAGGACCGGATTCATATGGAGCCGGTCCCCCTTCCAATAGGCATCTGTATTATAGTTTCTCCCATCAAGAGAGACTTGGTACAATACAGTCTTTGTGTTCCTTGTGACCTACATGATGCAATGAAGATGGAAAGATTCATGCATCACAAGCATAACATAAACTTGCAGAAAGCATTAACTATCCCAAGCCTCAGTCCCAAGGCCTCAAACACCTTCCAAGGTGGAGAGAGCTAGCGGGGAATGAGGATAGGGAAGAGGAAGAAGAAACATTCCATAGGAGAAAGAAATAGTTCTTCACTTATCATTACTCTTCTTGCTAGCATAAAGAATAGCATAGTAATGAAGATGGAGAAGATGGAAAGCTTAAGCATTGAAGCATGACTCTTGGTTGGATTTGCATTCCATAGCCAAGAGTGTTGGTGTAGGCTTTCACTCTCACAAGCTTGGAGAAGGAGGTGGTGTTCCTCAACTTTCACCAAGACTTGAGATGGGCTTGCAAATGAGTGTGTGTGTGTGTGTGTGTGTGTGTGTGTGTGTGTGTGTGTGTGGAGTATATCCCCCTAGCACCCCCTTCCCTTGCTTTGGGCAAAATTTCTACATGCTGCAAGCTCATTGGACCCCTCTCCCCTTAGCCAATCACATGCAGCATGCAGTCAAGCACATGGGTAATCTTTTGACAAGTGTCCTCCTTACCCCTTCAAGAGAGAGAACTTGAAAATATCTAGATATTTGTTAGATGGAAGTAGAAACTCATTGGACTCCTCTTTAGCCTAACCAATAGCATTCAAGCACACCATGTGGTTAAGCTTAGTGAGAGTCTGACATGTGTCCCATGTGCTCTTTTAGAATTCCCCTAACATTGAGATTTTTATGCATAGGAAGTTTCTCAAGAAACTTCATCATTAAGTGTGTAGGTTCTCTTTTTGACTCAAGCATCTTACCCCCCATGCATAGGAAGCTTCTCAAGAAACTTCCTCATTAAATGTGACAAGTACCTCAAGTACCTTAGTCATCAAGCATGACTAGCACCTTAGGTGGAGTTCCCACCTCAAGAACATCCCTAGCTTGTTTAAGTTTAGGTCAGGTTCCCACCTCAAGCACAGCCCTAGCTTGCTTAAGTTTAGGTCGTGTTCCCACCTCAAGCACAACCCTAGCTTGCTTAAGGTTCCCACCTCAAGCACTGCCCTAGCTTGCTTAAGTTTAGGTCGGGTTCCCACCTCAAGCACAACCCTAGCTTGCTTAAGGTTCCCACCTCAAGCACAGCCCTAGCTTGCTTAAGTTTAGGTCGGGTTCCCACCTCAAGCTCAGCCCTAGCTTGCTTAAGGTCAAAGGACTTTTAACACTAACCATTGGAGGTCTTTAATGAAGCTAACCCTAAGGTCTTTTAAGTCTCATTAGTTAACCTTGCTCTTTGACAGACCATATCTCATTTGGGCCCCTTTACCATTGGCCCCGTGCTGAGATAGATCCGTAAGCACATGTCTATATTCTAACCCTTGTTCCAGTTTATTATCCCATATTAAATGATCAGTTTAATATGAGAAAATCATTTGGGTTGGTTAGATATTAGATATTTAATGACATTGCCTCTCTCTTGAAATCATAATCGTTCTCAACTATGAGATAAAAGAGATAAAGTCATAGTCATTAGTCAATTTGTCTTAGCGGGTAGAGGATCCCTTTTTACCGAAATCATTCCAAGATGGATGACTAATCCATTTGGTGCTTGGGAGACATAGTTGCCGCAAGCATGTCTGCTCTTTAGTCCATTTCATCCTCCCAAGTAGAGTGACAAATTCTACATGGTGTTTGAGAGACGTCTTCATCCCAAACATGATTTTAAGCATGCATACTTCTTCAATTTGTGCACAATAAAAAGAGAACTAGTCTTATAAGACAAAAACATTTTTTATTTAAAATGTATTTTCATATGCTTACTCTAGTGCAACAATGTAAGCATTCACAAGGTTCATATTATCCTTAAGCTAGGTTCCTTGCATCCATTTAGCATCTTAAAAAGGATAATTCTTTAACTTAATAAGATATCGTCAAGATAATCTTACCGTTTCTTAATACCTTGTCTTCATGTCATAAGATGGACTTAAATTGAAGTACTTCTTCTTGATCTTTGATTTTTGGAGGGTCTACAACTATTGCTTCTTTTGATGGCGCTCCTTTGTAAGGCTTATGTAGGTTCTCATGGAAAACATTGTGCATGAGCCAATGGTTGGGCAACGTCAATTGATAAGCCATCTCATTTACTGGCTTAAGAATTTTAAGGACCATAGTATCTATTTTCTACTTTAGCATCATACTCTTGGTGGTCCATATGACTCTTGCCCGTAGTATGCCTCAGATGAGCCTTGAGGAACTTTAGCAAGTCCCAATCATTTTCCTTAAAGTCTAAGACTCTTCTGTGCTTATTAACAACAACCCTTTTTGCCTTTCTTGTGAGATGGATATAGCCCCTTTAATCTTTGGAAAAGATTCTTGTAAGTCTCGGCTATATTCATCAACAACGAAGATCTTCCCATGTACTTTAAGTAGTAAGGGGCTTTTGGATTTTCCTTCTTTAACCTCAAAAGGTACTTTCCCCATAGAAGTATGTACAATATCATTGTACTCATACTCTATAAGAGGTGGGTGTTGGGGTATAAAGCCCAATGTGGTCGCCCAGGTAAGTGGGCGGGCCGCCAGGTATGTGCACATATTCTTTTGTAAAAACCTAATAAGAACTCACTATGCTCTACACATTACAGAAGAGCGAGTTCACCATATCGTCGTGCTCTTCTTCTCGCACTCTCTCTCGCATCGCACTTCCGCTCGTACTCCTTCAACTGGTATCAGAGCTCAGATCGAGGCTCGGGGCAGCACTACAGGAGGCTAGAGTCACCAGCTCAGATCGGAGTGAAATTCGACAGGCGAAGACACGGCCCCAAATCTCGTGGGAGAACCCGAAGGACTTGGTGTCGTCAGAATTTCATTCTGAGGTCATCTCGCCCACCATTCGGCTTCGACAAAGTTCTACGCAGGCCATTTTCGACTACGTGGTCTCAGCGGGTGCAGATCCGACTCTGCAAATTTGGGGTTTTCGGCCTACGACTGCAGGTGCTAAGGATATCGACACTCCTAGAGTGTTGATTTGTGGCTGTCTACACATCGAAGGACGGCTCACAGTTCTTGGAGACGTGTCACATACGACACGGGCGCATCTACACACAGACTGTAGGCGACATCCACTAGTTCATCAGGTAGCTTGTGTTTGTTGCTTGATATTCCAGATTTCATCCTGACATTGCAGGTACTTCCACATGGGATGTATTGTCAGAGATGATGTATGTTTGTTGAGGGTTTGCTGGCTGTGAGTCACGCAGCAAACAACCGCCGTAGCGGTTACAACATATAGTGGGAAATTTATGGATGTATGACTTTGTGGGAAGTCTATGTACTATCAGATTTACTGCAGCCTTCATTGAGGGTCGAGTGAGGTTTTATTGAGCTGGGGGATTCTCGAATGTTGAGATCCTTTCGGTGATACAGGTCTTGGAGCGATCCCTCGAGCACCCTTAGATAGGCAGCTAGGATGTATTGACTGTGAGTTAGAAAGTTGGGATTGCATCTTTGCCTTACTGCCGTTGAGGCATTGTCACAGTCTATGCTTACAAGACAATGACAGGACAGTGAGAGACAGTACAGGTGCAGGACAGGTTTACCCGCAGCTTACAGTGTCAGAGAGACAGTGTTTTTGAGCTGTTTTTTGGTCTGTTTTTGAGTACACTAGAGCCATTTTACAAAGGAGACTCTGCCAAAATTTGTGCAGAATCTGAAGCTTTCTTGGTTCATTTGACAGGTTGATATTGGTTTAGAGGTCAGTTTACAGGGGAAAGTCTACCGAATTTTTCCCAGGAAAGTAAACCACTGTGAAGCGTAGCTATGGCTGGATCACAGGACACTGCTCTTTACAATATCAAGAAGCTGGATGGAACCAATTTCCCATTGTGGAAGAAGCAGATTTGGCACGTGTTGGTACAAAAGAAGCAGATAAAACCTATAAAGCTCAAAGGGATAAAACCAGAAGATATGGACGAAGATGAATGGAGCGAAATGGATGAATTGGCACTTTCTACCATTATGCTGACTTTGGCAGAAAGCATTTACTTCAATGTAGCAGATGAGATGTCGGCTTATCAAGAATGGTTAAAGCTGAGTGATCTTTATGAGAAGCAGAGTGCAGCTTCACATGTATACTGGCTTAAGAAGCTTGTTGACTTGAAGATGAAAGAAGGGACACCTATGTCAAATCATCTGAATGAATTCAACACAATCTATAGTCAGTTGTCAGCTCAAGGTGCCAAGTTTGATGAACCTGTTAGAGCTATGTTCCTGTTGATCACATTGCCGGAAAGTTGGGACACTTTTCGCACAGCTTTGAGTAATTCTGCACCTCCAGATGGTTTGAACATAGCAGGTGTAGAAGGAAGTCTGCTTACTGAAGAAACCAATAGAAAGACAATGGACAAAGGCAAAGGAACAGCCTTAGTTGTCAGGGAAGGACCAAAGAAAAGTACAAAGGTGGAAAGAGGAATCAGTCTCGTAGCAAGTCCCACAGTGATAAAGGCAAGAGTGACATAGAATGCTACCATTGTGGCAAGAAGGGTCACATGAAAAGAGACTGCAGAGAATGGAAAGCAGAAAAAGGCAAAGAGAAAGCTGAAGACCATGGTGAGAAGAACAAGTCCTCAGTGAAGATTCAAGAAATAAATGTGACAAACACTGTTGCAGAGGATGACAGTCTAGTGTCAGGAGACATCTACTTCTTGAAGAATACAATGGACTCAGCTCTTCTTACAGCATCTGATGGAAATGCACTGAGTGAATGGATTATAGACTCAGGGGCATCATTTCATGTGTCTCCAAACAAGGAGTGGTTTACCTCTTACGTGACCACTAAAGATCATGTTCGGCTAGGCAATGGGCAAACATGTGAGATCTTAGGTGTTGGACATGTTCAATTGAAGTTTCAGAATGGCTCTTCTTTCACGCTGAAGAATGTGAGACATGTTCCCGCAATTACAAAGAGCTTGATCAGCACAGGTTTACTTGATGATGCTGGCTACGTCACCACTTTTGGACAGAACATGTGGAAGATATCCAAGGGTTCTATGACAGTAGCACATGGAGTAAAGTCTGGAGGACTTTACATGATTTATGTATCAAATGTCTCTAAAAATGTAATCAATGTAACCGAGCAGCCAAACGTTTCTTTGTGGCATAGCTGGTTAGGACATATGTCCAAGAAGGGAATGGAAATCTTGTCTCGTTCTGGTTATTTGCCTGGCTTTTCATTTAATGATTTTGAATTCTGTGAACATTGTCTGTATGGTAAGCAAACACAGCAGCCACATAAGCATAGAAGCAGTAGAAGAGATACACAGTTGGCACTTGTTCATAGTGATTTGTGTGGACCTATGCCTAACCTATCTCTAGGGGGAGCTTCTTACTTTATGACATTTATAGATGATTACTCGAGGAAAGTATGGGTTTACTTTGTCAAGCACAAGGATGAAGCGTTTAGTGTTTTCAAAACGTTTGTGACACTTGTGGAGAATCAGAGTGGCAAGAAGCTTAAATGCTTACGCACTGACAATGGTGGAGAGTATGTTTCAAAGGCCTTTCAGGACTTTTGTGAGTCAAAAGGTATAAAATGTGAACTTACTGCTCCTTACAATCCTCCTCAAAATGGTGTTGCTGAGAGGATGAATAGGACCATACAAGAGAAGGTCAAAAGTATGTTGTCTAATGCACAGCTGCCAAATGGGTTTTGGATTGAAGCTGTATCAACAGCTGTCCATCTTGTAAATAGATCTCCTGGCAAGGTTTTGCAGAAGGATTCAGTGCCAGAGATGGTATGGTCAGGCAAAATGTCCTCATACAAGCATCTCAGAGTCTTTGGCTGTGAGGCATATACTCACGTTCCAAAGGAATTTAGGAACAAACTTGAGCCAAAGAGTAGAAAGTGCATCTTTCTAGGCTATGGTAATTCTGGTGAGATGGGGTACAAACTTTGGGATCCCGAATCCAGAAAGGTTGTCCGCAGCAATGATGTTCACTTTAATGAATCCAAATATCATTCTAAACCAGAGAGGGTTGAGGAGATTAGAAGAGTTGTCTTCCAAGAAGATGGACCTGCACGTGCAAGACAAAATGTCAGGGCTCAAGAGGAGCAAGGACAGGATAGAGTGGAACCACAGGTTGTGGGTGAGCCTGAGCCACCTATTGTGCGTAGATCTGGACGTGTCACACGACCTCCTGATAGGTTTGTTCCATCTATGAACTATGTCATGTTGACTGATTGCAATGAGCCTTCATGTTACAAGGAAGCAATGGAAATGAAGGACTCCGGGAATTGGCAATTGGCCATGCAGTCAGAGATGACAGCTCTGCATAAAAACAAGACATGGAAGCTAGTTAAATTACCACAGGGCAAAAAGGCTCTACCTTGTAAATGGGTTTACAGGTATAAGATCACCGCTCATGATAGTCAGCCAAAGTACAAAGCAAGGCTTGTTGCCAAGGGCTTTAAGCAAGAACAAGGCATTGACTTTGATGAAGTCTTCTCTTCGGTGGTCAAGATGACTACATTGAGATGCTTTCTTGCATTGGTTTCCATATTAGATTTGGTGTTGCACCAAATGGATGTCAAGACAGCGTTCTTGCATGGTGATTTAGATGTGGAAATTTACATGCAGCAGCCATAAGGGTTTGTTGAGAAAGGCAAGGAAGATTGGGTATGCCAGTTGTTAAAGTGTCTTTATGGCTTAAAACAATCACCGAGGGCATGGTACCATAAATTCCACAAGTTTATGCTTTCTCAAGGCTACAAACGTAGTGAGTTCGATCACTGTCTATATACAAAGAAGGCTAAGGATGGTAGTTGGCTGATCCTTATTTTGTATGTGGATGACATGTTGATTGATGGCAAGCACTTGGAAGAAATTTCAGCTTTGAAGTCAAAGATGGCAAAATCGTTTGACATGAAAGACATGGGTGAGGCAAGTCATATACTTGGTATGCGCATTGAGAGAGACAGATCAAAGAAGTTGATTTGGTTATCTCAAACAGAGTATATTGACAAGGTTTTGTAACGTTTCAATATGGAGAAGGGAAAGGCACTGAGTGTTCCATTGCCACCATATGTGAAACTTAGCAAACAAGATTGTCCTGTGTCTGAGGAAGAACACGCTGAAATGGATAAGATTCCATATGCGTCTACAGTGGGTAGTTTGATGTATGCAATGATTGCTACTCGCCCAGACATTGCATTTGCACTGGGAGTAGTAAGTCAATACATGTCAAACCCAGGCAAGAAACATTGGGAGGCAGTGAAAGGAATATTGAGATACTTGAAAGCTACAAAGAGTATGCGTATATGCTATGGGAGTCAGGAGCTAAGTGTAAAGGGTTTTACAGACTCAGATTATGCAGGTGACTTAGACAACCGAAGGTCTACGTCCGGGTATGTCTTTACATTGGTTGGTGGAGCAGTATCATGGCGCTCTAGATTACAAGATTGTGTTACTCAGTCTACTACAGAGGCTGAATATGTTGCAGCATCAGAGGCATGCAAAGAATCAATTTGGCTTAATCGACTAGTAACAGATTTGGGAATCAAAGAAGAGATGCCTGTGTTATATTGTGATAGTCAAAGTGCTATACAATTGGCTCGCAATCCAGTTTATCACTCAAAGACAAAGCATGTGGATGTGAAGTATCATTTCATCAGGGAAATGCTCGAGGATAAGCAACTTCAGCTTGTCAAAGTTCACACCACAGAAAATCCTGCTTATCTACTTACAAAAGGACTTCCCTCAGAGAGCTTTGCGCATTTTCGCAAGCAGATAGGTGTAGGGTAGTACATCACTTCTCTACATCTCTTGTATATTAGCTTGTATAGTAGCTTCTCTCACACTTAAAGTACCACATTGGACTTTAAGTGGGAGGTTGTTGGGGTATAAAGCCCAATGTGGTTGCCCAGGTAAGTGGGCGGGCCGCTAGGTATGTACATATATTCTTTTGTAAAAACCTAATAAGAACTCACTATGCTCTACACATTACAGTAGAGCGAGTTCACCATATCGTCGTGCTCTTCTTCTTGCACTCTCGCTCGCGTCGCACTTCCGCTCGTACTCCTTCAGTAGGTACTTCTATCATTGAGAACATTGATCTACTTCCATGACATAGGCTTTTAGTATATCAAGAATCGTTAGATTAGTTATTTGGCTTTGGTCATTCATTTGTGGATGATAGGCCGAAAGAGAAATTTAATCTACTTCCTAGTTTCTCAAAGAGACCCTTCTAGAATGTACTGGTCATTCTAGGATCTTTGTCCGACGCTATGGATGTTGGAAATCCATGATGCTTAAAATTTTGAGATTTGAAGAGGGATGCCATTTGATGTGCCTTGATAGTCTTTTTGACAAGCATAGAGTGTCTTTTCTTGTTAATCCTGTCGAGACTGAAACAGTCCAAGTTGCTTCCCTCGATCAGTTTTCAACTTTTTGTATACCACGCATTTTGAAACATACTCTTGTATGTTTACTTTTCATGGTAGACCAACAAAAATACATTTCTACTCCTCGAAGATTAGACTATGGAATCCCTCTTTGCCCCGCATAAGGAGAAGTATGGGATTCATACATGACTTTCGTATTGTATGGGTGATTAACATATAGCCTATTGCTGTTTGGAAGATAACCATCCTTCAAGGTGAATGGTTCTTGTTTCTTCCCTATTGCAAAGGCTGTAATTACATACTTAAAGTCTTGGTCAGTAGCATACTCATCTATCATAAAAGATAGATCATTGTGAGTTGCTATAGACACCAGATTTACCCTTGGTCGTTGCGAAAGTGCATCGACCACTTGATTGTGCTTGCCAACAATGTGAGCGATATGAAATTTAAATTGCAAAAGAAAAATTTTCCCCCTCATTTGTTTGTCGGAGAGCTTGGTTTGCTGTAGACATGTAGTAGTGTTAGTGTGTATACGCGCTTCACCAGGGGCACTTTTCTCCCACTGGATTTTTCCCCCTGGACATCCGGTGTGAAAGGACACCTTATCTCTTAGGGTTTCATATAAGCTTTGTAGCTTTGAGTTTGTATACAATTATTCCAATACAGAGAGAGAGACTACAGAGATCTCGTACACAAGCTCTGTGTCTTCTCCTTCTCCATCTTCTTCCTACTCTGAGTTGCTGTCTTCCTTCTGTTTCCTGTTTCATCATCTTCAACAATTGGTATCAGAGCGAGGTGATTTCCAGAGCCTCTACTTGCGTTTTCGCGTCCGCACGCGCAATCGTAGTTTTCAGGCAGTTTTCGGAAAATTTGTTCGTGGGAGCATCCTCGACGTTCCGGGAGTATTCTGAGTAGGCGACCTGGGGTTTTACCCCCCTTTCGAAGCCGTTCGAGCCCTCAGAATTTTGTTCTGAGCAGCGTAGCAGAAGTTACTTTTCGGAGGCGTTTAGATCAAGAGGGTGTGCTTTTTGACAGATTTTCTTCAGGTAAACAGTTCTTTTGGGAAGCAGCTTGTCTTAGCTTTGTGCTGAGATTTTGTGTAGAGTTTTGCTTGCATTGGAGAGGAGATTTGTGAATCTCTTGGAGGTTCTTTTGCTCTCTTGTGTGCATCTACAGTATGGCTCTATCTACGGAGAAAGAGATTTTTGGTGCGTTTACATCCGAAGACAAATTGGATGGTACCAACTATTCTCTTTGGTCTTTTATGGCCAAAAATGTTTTGGTTGGTAAAGGATTGTGGGATTATGTATCTGGAGATGAAGTTCGTCCAGGTAGCATTGCACCTGCCACGCCTGGTCGTGGTGCAGCTGTTGGTGCAGGACCCTCACAAGTCACTCCAGAGCAAAAGAGATGGGATACTAAAGATGCACAGGCTATGGCTGTGATTGCCTTAACCATAAAGAGGACAATCACACCACATATCAGATCTTGCAGAACTTCTGAGGATGCTTGGAACACTCTGCAAGCTATGTTTGGAGGAAGAAACGCTGCCAGAATAGAGTTTTTGAAGAAACAACTTGACAAAATACAGATGGACGAAGGTGACAATATTGTCGAGCATCTTACAAAAATCAGGGATCTTAAAGAGCAATTGCTTAGCATTGATGAAGTGATTCCAGAGAAGGACTTGGTTTCCAAAACACTCAATTCACTACCACCATCTTATTTGACTTTTCAGACTTCTTTGACTCTGTCTTTGCGAGCTAATCCTGACCCTCTTCATTTTGAAGAGTTAGTGGCTTTGCTATTGCAGGAGGATCAATCACGTAAGAACAAGTCTTTACAGGTGGATGGTATGGATCATGCTCTTGTTGTACAGAACAAAAACAGGGGTAAAGAGAGTGCTCATTACTCCAAGTCTAGTGCAGGACAATCTTCAGGGAAGTCTAAAGGTGATTCCGACAAGTCCAAGAAGAAAGGTAAATGTCACTACTACAAGAAACCTGGTCACTACATTAGTGAGTGTAAAAAGCGAATTGCTAAAGAAAAGAAGAAAGAGTCAAGTTTGGTTGTTTCAGCTTCTGGTGATTCTTCTACAGCTAAAGAAGAGTCTGCAAACTTTGTGCAGGATTCTTATGCTTTTGTAGTATGTTCAAATTTTTCTGCTTACAGTGTTGACAAGACACAAATGATTTGGTACTTTGATAGTGGTGCATCCATGCATATTACTTCAAGGAAGGATTTGTTTTGTTCATTGGATGCAGCTCCAGCAGGAAAGAAGGTGACATGTGCAAATAATGCTTCTTATCCAATCAAAGGCGTTGGTAAGATTTTGATTACCATTTCAGATGGTTCAGATTTATGCTTGCCAGATGTCTTATATGTTCCAGGGATCAAGAAGAATTTGTTGTCTGTATCCTCTCTTGCAAAAAATGGTCTTCGGGTCATTTTTGAGGATGACAGATGTGTTGTACGAGATCGAGAGAATGGTTATTCTCTTATCACTACAGGTACGCTGGAAAATGGACTATTTGTGCTAGATCATTATGAAAAGAAGATTCAGGTATGTATTGCAGAAACAAAGACTCAGGCCATGCAGGATGCTGAGTTGTGGCATGCTAGATTTGGGCATGTTAGTTATGGCAGTTTGATGACTTTACAACGTCATAATATGGTGCATGATTTGTCTTTATTGGAGATGCCACCAAGACATGTATGTGAAGGTTGCGTTCTTGGAAAGATGCACAGATTTGCATTTTCGCAGGATGGTTCAGTTAGAGCGACACGAAAGTTGCAGCTTGTACACAGTGATGTATGTGGTCCTATGAGGACGCCATCTATAGGAAACAGCCTTTATTTTGTGACCTTCATTGATGACTTTTCCAGGTTTTGTTGGGTGTATCCACTCAAAGCAAAGTCAGATGTGTTTGCAGTTTTTCAACATTATGTCTCCATGGTTGAAAATGAAACAGGTTGCAAAGTACAGACTCTTCGTACCGATCGAGGAGGTGAATACATGTCAGGTGCATTTAAGGATTTTTTGGGAAAGAAAGGCATTAAACACCAATGCACTATGCCATACACACCACAACAGAATGGTGTTGCAGAAAGGAAGAACAGGTCTTTAATGGAGACAGCTAGATGTATGCTCAAGGCTAAGAGTTTGCCTCATAAACTATGGATGGAGGCAGTTGCTTGTGCAGCACATGTTTTGAACAGGTGTCCTACTCGTGCCTTGAAGACCATTACTGCATATGAAGCTTGGTATGACAAAAAACCTTCAGTCAGTTATCTTCGTGTTTTTGGTTGTCTTGCTTATGCTCACATCCCTCAGCAGTTACGTGGGAAGCTTGATGATAAGGCAATCAAATGTATATTTGTGGGGTACAGTAGTGGAAGTAAAGGTTATAGACTTTACAATCCTGCTACAAACAAGATTTTTGAAAGTCGTGATGTAATTTTTGCAGAAACTACTGCTCAACCTATGGTTGCTTTTGATGTACCTCATATGCAGACACATGATGTATTTGAAGGTTTGCTTCCTTCTTTTGTGGAGAATCAAGAATCACAACATGTTGATAATCTTGATCAATCTTTTGATCAGCATGTGACACCTCATGATGTAGAGGAAATTGTGCGTGAAGAGCAAGAAGTTCTCAGGGAAGAAAGAACCTTACCTAAATGGGTTCAGAAAACTTTGCAGGATAGCAAGTTGGATGCACCGTTGCCACGAAAAACACGTGCTGGTACTACTTTTGGCAGAGAGCAAGTAGATTTGTCTTGCTTTAGTACTCTTTGTGATGCAGATGAGCCTGATTCATTTGAACAAGCTTTAGAGTGTGTTCAGTGGAAAGATGCTATGCAGCAAGAAATTGATTCTATTCATAAGAATCATACATGGGATCTAGTGGACTTGCCTACAGGTAAAAAGCCTATTGGTACAAAGTGGGTTTTTAAGGTAAAAAGGAAACAAGATGGTACTGTTGACAGGTACAAAGCAAGGCTTGTGGCAAAAGGCTATGCGCAACAGAAAGGCATAGATTATGATGAAACCTTTGCTCCTACTTCTCGTGCGTCCACAGTTAGATCACTAGTTGCAATTGCTGCTCATCATGGTTGGAAAGTGCATCAGTTGGATATCAAGACTGCTTTTTTGAATGGTGATTTGCAGGAAGAAGTTTATGTAATTCAACCAAGTGGTTTTGTTGTAAAAGGTCAAGAGCAAAAGGTATGTGTTGCACACTCAACGAGAAAGCTCCTCAATTTTTCAATCTTACCGACGACATTGGGTGCCCTCTCTTTGCTGCCGACCTCCCTTCTTGTCGGCAGCCCACTCTGTCAACAACGACTCCTCAGCTAGCAAGATGCAATCTGCTTCGTCTCTTGCTTTACATTCCCCCGCCATAGTCATGGACCTTCTTTGTGAGATGCAAGCACAACTCTTCTAATAAAATGAAGGGAAAATTACCAAAATGGCCCTCTATTTTGTGGAAATTCCCAAAATACACTCAATATTTTGTCATAAATTCCCAAAATGCATTACACAAGATGTTAATATGGGCAAAAGAATTCTATATTGTTTTCGATGGATGTGAAGTGAGGGTGTCTCTCTAAATTCAATTACATTGCCTTGCATCTTGAAGGCAAACATGGCAAGGTGAAGGGAGAGATCTACGATGAGACGTTTGTGGCTCGAGCTCCAAGGCATGGTGCGACGACAGGGCGGACATATGCTCCAAGAATAGGCTAAAAAGAAGGATTTATACCAATGCAATAGGATACATGCTGATATTTGTGATACTGTGTTGCTTGAAAAGAACACACTATCTATACTATGTACAAGGTGGGAAGGAATTCTGATCCACGTAGCCTCGGCTCCAAGAGCATGGTATGAGAAGATACATACTTATTTGATTGGCCAAGGATTTCAGAATAGTCCAACAGAAAGTACTTTGTATGTCAAAAAGAGAGATGGAGTTCTCATTATGCTAACACTTTATGTGGATGATATGCTTCTTACAGGCAATACTGCAGATGAAATTGAAGCGTTTAAAGATGCTTTGAGAAAAAACCTTTGAGATGTCTGATCTTGGTTTGCTACATTATTACTGGGTATTCAGTTTGTGCAATCAGAGGATGGTATATACATGTTGCAGGCAAAATATTTGCATAAAATTTTGGACAAGTTTGGTATGCAAAATTGTAAGCCAATCTCTACACCCGTAGAAACTGGATCAAAGTTGAGCATGCATGATGCTGGAGAAACTTTTGATGTACATACTTATGCAGCAGCGGTTGGTTGCTTGATATATTTGGCAGGCAACACTCGTCCAGACATTCAATTTGGGGTTTCACAAGCAAGCAGATTTATGCACAGCCCAGGTATGCATCATTGGCAAGCTGTGAAGCGCATACTTCGTTACCTTTCAGGTACCCCTAATCTTGCCATGTTCTTTCCAAGGGGGGATATGTATGGAAAGCACAGTTCTATGCAGCTTCTTGGTTACAGCGATTTAGATTGGGCTGGTGATTTTGACACACGACATTCCACAAGTGGCAATTGTTTTTTCTTGGGAAATGCATGTATATCTTGGCTAAGCAAGAAGCAACCCACAGTGGCTACATCAACTTGTGAAGCTGAGTACAGGGCAGCTTTCACGGCAACAGTTGATTGTGTATGGATACGCAGGTTATTGGCAGATCTTTGTGAGTGTCAACAGGCACCCACTACCATTTTCACTGACAGTCAGAGTGCTATTGCAGTTGCAAGGAATCCAGTATTTCATGCAAGAACAAAGCACATAGAGGTTCACTACCACTATGTCAGGGAAAGGCTACATGCAGGGGAGATCACACTAACTTACTGTCCTACACAGGATAACATTGCAGATCTATTTACGAAGGCGTTATCACGAGAAAAGTTTGAAGCTTTCCGAAAAGCTTTGGGCTTACTCTCATACACATGATGATCTGCTACCTTGTACGGATTCACACTATCACTACAGGGGGGATTTGTAGACATGTAGTAGTGTTAGTGTGTATACGCGCTTCACCAGGGGCACTTTTCTCCCACTGGGTTTTTCCCCCTGGACATCCGGTGTGAAAGGACACCTTATCTCTTAGGGTTTCATATAAGCTTTGTAGCTCTGAGTTTGTATACAATTATTCCAATACAGAGAGAGAGACTACAGAGATCTCGTACACAAGCTCTGTGTCTTCTCCTTCTCCATCTTCTTCCTACTCTGAGTTGCTGTCTTCCTTCTGTTTCCTGTTTCATCATCTTCAACATTTGCGTCATGAAGTTCTTGAGGCTTTGTGATCCAATCGTAGGATGAATGGAGTCCCCAATAGACAATGTTTCCACGTGTTTAGGGCATATAAAATAGCTAGTAGCTCTTTTTTGTATTTGCCCAATACTCACTTATTGAAGTTGAGTCTTTGACTCTCATATGCTATGGCATGCCCTTCTTGAAGCAAAATAGCTCCAAGGCAATTACCACAAGCATTACATTGGACCTCAAATTTCTTTGAGAGATCTAACAGTGTGATCACACATTGAGAGATAAGATTCTCCTTAAGCTTCTTCAAAGGCTTCTTGCACTTTTGCAGTCCATGAATAGTTAACCTTCTTTTTTTGTTAAGTCATGTAATGGGCACACATACTTACAAAGCTTTGTACCTCTTGTAGATTCCTTGGATTAGGCCATCTTTTTATTACCTCTAAATTTGTTGCATCCATACGAGTGCCATCTTCAGAGATAATGTGACCTAAGTATTGAATCTCTTGTAGAAAAAATTCACTTAAGACCATTTTAGGTAAAGTGGAAAATTCCCAATTCCCAGATTGGACAACTTTCAATATATCATGTACAAGGTATTGAAAGTTTGTACTAGACTAAACATTTGAAAGAAACATTGGCAAGAAAAAATTATGGTTTTGGGTGGTTGCACCATCAAGAGACTAGTACATTCATTCCATTTTCATTGTTTATGCTCGATTGTCCTACCTACAACTTATCTTAACATGGAGACATTGGTTTGAAGGCCCACAACTTATTCAAGCTAAAGTCAGATGGAGTACCTAAATTTTGAGTTCAAGGTCCACCACTTGTCCAAGCTAGCACCCATTGAGAAATAAAACCACTTGTGCATGACATCAAAGCAACACACACCTCTAATCTAGAAATTCTTTACTTACGGTACGAGCCATTTATAAAATGTGTAGCATATGTCAATTGCAACATAGGAGGGTTAGTTTCAAGGTGCATTTGTCTAGGATAGGCTATGGAGGAATGCAAAGTCCACTTCTTATCTAAGCTACAATCAGTGAAAGGGTAAGCAAACATGTTTACATAAAAATTTCTCTAAGTACTTCTCCATTTCAACATAGAAGGTTTAATTTGAAGTTCAAGAAATTAGGCTAAAAACATATATAATGAAATAAATACTACCCACAAGAAAAAATTAAATATGTTATTTTATACAAAATTGAGAAGTTAACTCCATAAGCATCCAATTATGCGTAGACCCTAATAAACATATGCATGCATACATTGACATCTAAATACATGCACTTAGACTCCATGGTTTTCCTCTCAGCATATTTTAGTCTCCAAAACTCTCTTACATGGAGGATGTAAAATAACCATTCTTGATTCAAACATTTTTCTCCATAAACAAGGTCTCTCACATAATTCAAAGTCCATGATTTCTTTTCTCCCAATGCAAACAATTAGACTTTATATTTTTCCTTTCAAAGACTTGTAGGTTCTAAAACTCTTTTATATGAAGGACACAAAAATAAATGTTCTAGGCAAACATGCATACCAAGACCAAGATATTTCTTGCACATCCATGAATTCTCCATTCCATACTTGTAAGGTTTTTTTTGTATATCAAACATAAGTTTCTCCTAGTTACAAATGGATGCAACCTTGAGATGGAATGATATAGAAATTTCTAAAGAACAAAAATAAATTTTTTAAATATATCATGATGAAACACAACCATAATCTAGTAAAATGAGTCCCTAAAAACAAGGTGCAACCTAGAACTACATTGAAATCTCCTTAGACTTGAATACACTCTAGTAATATAGTGAATTCCCCTTAGACTAGGGTACAATTCATCGACAATTTTTTGTTCTAAAGCAGGATGCTTTGTCATTACATTGGATTCTTCTTGTAATTGGATACACTCTAGTAATACATGGAAGTCCTTTAAGAGTAGAGTGCAATCCATTACAAGTCCCTTAGAACAGAGCACGATCCATCACATAGGATTCTCCTTATAATAGCATACACTGGAGTAATACGTGGAAGTCCCCTTAGAGAAGGGTTCACTCCATGTACAAATAATTTTCTTTATACTGAGGATACCATGTATAATTTATGCAAGTCTCCTTAGAGTAGGGTGCACTCCATGCAAGTGTTCATCAATTGACACATCTTTGTTTAAAAAGAACCTTCGAATTCTATAGTAATACAAATACACATCATACTAAAAGGACATCATCTGGCCATAAAAAGGTTCATTGTCAACCTTCTTTAATGTTACAACCATCCAAGTAACCATGGAATAATTGTTTCTTGCAAGAATATTTAAGCTACTCAGGTGTTTGCCTCCACATCTTTAGAGATATAAGATATGTTCTTGGCATATTCAACATCATCCTATATGGACTATCATAAAGAATCAAGGTATTCTTTGCATCCAAGTCCTCAAACATCTTCCAAATATTGCTCAAGGTTTTATGATAAACCCTTCTAAATCCTAACATGATGTTTGGATTTTGGCAACACTTGTTACTCATAAAGTTCTTGAACTTTCTATAATGCTTTGGGAAACATTTTTGTGTGATGTGTTGCACTCTTGTTAGGTTATAGAAACTCAATATCCACAGCTCAAAGTATTCACCATAGAAATCAAAAAACATTTCTGCGTCTAGGCGCACCACATGATAAACTTCATCTTTGTCCTCCATAAGACGCATGTGTTGAGCCCAAGATGGCATATAATCTCCATGTTTTGTTTCAACCGTCTTCAAAAGCAGTCCTTCAAGGTCCAAAACAAGCACTCTTTTGATATTCTTGGCAGCAAGTGGTAGGTGACAAGGAGGTGATTGATATATATGATAAGGCCTTGGATGAGGTTGGTTGGGTGCTTCAAAACCTCCCTTCAAATCATGCCTACAGATAGTCGACACACTTTCTTGTAGTGAGTGATGACTTTGCAATTGAAAAACAAGAAATTTATAATGTTTCAAAGAATACAAATAGTTTCTACACTTTCTACACTTTCTACACTATGGTATTATTAGATGCCAAAGTCCATCTTCAACTTACTCTTTGCTATAAACAAATCCCAATTGAAAACCTTACAAAGCTTCACCACTTCTCCAAGCTATGCTTCTTTGAAGCATGGAGAAAAGTAAGGTCTACCACCTGGCTAGGCTAGGCTCCACTCTGAATAAATGAAAGAAAAGTAAGAACTACTATATGTCCAAACTAGGTTTGATAATGAGGGGTCTCTTGTTTCAAGGTCTACCACTTGTCCAAGCTATACTTCATGCAATATAGTGGTGGATAGCTAGAGTCAATTGGGAATGGGAGAAAAGGTGCAAGGTCCACCACCTATCCAACCTCTTAGGCTCTTTCTTAAATGTTTTCCTTCTCAATGCATGGAGGACTTGTGATATGTTTCCCACGAGGGGCTTTACCAAAAGGTCCACCACCTGTCCAAGCTTGCTCCATGGAATATCTAGAAATATTTTTTTGAGATTTGCAATAAGAAATAAAAGGAAAATTTTATACCGTGCACATGTATATTCAAGTATGTGAAACAAGGTTCAAGTCATTAAAGGTACCTTAGGGGTGTGTTTTATTTAGCCTTAGAAGATTGTTCTCAGCTTTGACCTTGTTTATATAAGCCTTTGCAGTGGTTGCCTTCAATGGCCCCTTTGTAGTACATCCCAATTGCCTAGCTAGATTGATCAATTGTGGTATCTTCATGATTTTAATAGTTGTACCTTCCTTTTCCAGTATCTCTTGTTTGGGCTCGTCTGATGTCATTGTTGTCGGTTTTGTCACTTGCTCAATTGTGTTTGCCTTCAAGGATAGCTTCACCTTTGTCATATTTTGCAGGAGTTATCCTTCTTGTAAAGGAAACCTTGGCTGACCAAGCATCATTTTTTTTCTCTCAGTTCTCTTTGATTTCTTTATATTCACTCTCATTTGTCAATGTTGGTTGTCCGTAACGATTAGAGGCAATGAAATTCCGCACATCCCTTGTCTCATCCTGCTCAAACAAGTAGGGAAGCAACTCCTCCAAGAGCATATTGTCAAATAGTTTTTCACCATCATATTGGGATGGAAAAATACAATTGTTTGCAAGGGAAATGCATCTCTTGTAGGGAGAGTCATCAATTAAGCATTGTTCTTCATGGGTTACATTCATACCCCATGGCAATTTTAGCTAGAGGCTTGAACATTGCCGCAACGGTTGGATTGTCAGGTCTAAATAATTTATTGCTTTGACAAGTGTAGCAACCTTCTTGATTCCAAATTGCAAAAAAAGGCAATGTACCTTTTGATAAGCTCTCTAGTGCTTTAAAAATTTGAAGCACATTGTTCCTAGTAGCCGTCGACGAAATTGCAATATTAAACCTCTGTAATATAGTCTTCAAGAATTATATGCAACCTGGCCTGAGTATAATATATCTTTTCAGATATAGTTGCACTGATTGGTTGTGTGAGGACGGCTAAGGGGAACGTTTCAATAGCAGACCATTTAAGTCCAAAATAATTGTGAGTATCGATTTCTCAACATCTGCACTAGATGAAGTAGCAACAAATGGAAATGGCTCTTGAGCAGACGTTTTAGTCTCTTTTGAAGTAGGTTGTATTGTTGGAGTAGGCATTTCTTTATTCTCACTGTTGCAAGCTTGCTCAAGGTGCACATCACCAGACTTTGGTATAGACGTAGCATCCACCTTGGGCATGTCAGAAATAATAGAATCAAGGGGTTCAACAATTCTGGACTCAATCATCGGGGCTTTATTTATCCCAATTTGCAAATCTAAAAAACATAAATAACATTGGTTTTTCAAAAATCACTAGAATTCAAATCACCAATTTTAAACATGTAGAAGTCGAACTTAGGAGTTTATTCAATGTAAAATCAATATTATAATCCTTGCAACTATTGGTACACAAGGCAACACTATTCTAGACTACAATCTTTTGTGACAAACTTGTACACCCTACACTTTAATAAAAATTAGTACTTAAGTGAATACTGAAGGCCACATAAAGTTAACAACAACCATGATTTACTTGATTGAGATTTGATCCATTAAAAGTCATATTAACACATGTAATTAAGACTTATATCCATATAAATACTTGAAAACATCAAATAAACTCATAGTTAACAAACTATGTGTCTCCTCATTCAAGTCAACCAATAGTCTCAACACATGCATAGCCATAACTTGTTGATTTAATGTCTAAAGATGAGCCTTTATCCAAAGGTGTTAATTTTAGATGAAATATAGAGCTATGTTTTGGACACTCCTACAATGAGAGGTATTTTTGTAACCCAACACGTTTCCCTTTTCTACAAATTTACAAATCTATGCTTAGTTAATCTCTCTCTTCTTCTATATTCAATTCTTCTCTCAATAGAGACCTTAATAGAAGCAAGGTCTACCACTTGTCCAAGCAAGTGCAAGGAAATGGCTATTATTTTAAGTTTACCACAATTAGACTCCCCAGAAGGTTCACCACCACACTTGTTTGAATTAGCCTCCATGGAATGTCCACCACTTGTCCAAGCTATATGGGGTTGTTTGAGGTCTAACACACTTCTTGAGATTGGGATCTATGTATGGTTCACCTACCCATGCTAGCCTTGAAAGTATAAAATAAAGGGGATAGTACAAGGTCTAAAACTCATCAATTCAAGCTCTTAGCTCTAGGTTAGTGTTTTTTTTAAAAATCTAAGGGTTCATCACTCAAAAAATATAACATTATTCTCTGCATTTAAACCTTTTAATTCTTGAAGATGAAAAAGATGGACTCAAAAAATACTACATAAAATAAAACCTAACATTAAGAGTATCAAATCAACAAGAATAGATGTTCGCATATACAAGAAGTTCAAAACATACGTCCTTCCATTTCCAAGTAGGCTTCCGTTGACAAAGGAGTTTGGTCTTCTTCTCCTTCTTCTTCTTATGGAGAAATCTCTGCTCTGATGGGCACATCGTCAGCTAATTGCAAAGTAGGTTGTTGATCTTGAAGGCCAGCCCGCTTTTCTATATTAGCATGGACTTTAGCAAATTTGAGAAGCCTAGTTGCTAAGGTTCCTTGCTCTTGCATGCTCTCAACTAAGCATATCACGTTGTGAGCGGGATGGAAACACACAGAACGCCTCTATAACAACCCGACACACACTCTTGGGAAGATACACACACACACACACACACTCTTACTATGGGGCACCACTCGGCTGACACAACACACCTGGCCGAGATAGGGAACACACCTATGGAGTGAGAGCAGAGAGATTGTCTGTTTACCCACTCCACACAGACACACACACACACACACACACACACACACACACACACACACACACACACACACACACACACACCCAAAAAACTCAGCCCAAAAGAGGAGAATTTCTGATGTTTCGATACAATAGATCTTTGGCCAACACCAATGGGGCAAATAGCTCACACAATATAGGTAAAACTTGCCAGATACACTCACAAATTGGAGAAGAAGCTTCGCTCATAAGAGAAACTTACACAGCCAAAAAAGTAGAAAAACCATGAGTAATGTGGTAAAATGGACAGCGCCATCGCGTCCCGAACGGCCCAAAACCCTAGTCTACAATGTCAAAGTGCTCAAATCCGACCTCGGATGAGCAGTTTACGGCCAAAACAGGCTCCAAAAACCCCAAAAACACACCTGCGGCTGTTCCTCCTCTCTTCTCCACGTTTTTTCTGGTCTTCTCTAAGTTTTTTCATTTCCCACACTTAGCTTTTTTAGTTAGGCACCCTTGGACTTTTAGATGACCTCAAACGGACCCCGAACACGCCAAAAACTGACCTTGCAGTGCATAGTTGTCACCTTTTTGCATCATCCGCACACCTGGCACTCAGTTTTTCCTAATAATGCATCTCACAACCACGTGAAGTGGCCCCAAAAAGTGGTCCTCATGATGACCTTTCTGCATAAGTATCACAAGAAAACACCCACGTCGTGTCCGTACTTCTCCACGTGCAAGAATTGACCCCATTTGACGTCCTGACGCCCGTAGATGCCATCTGATGCACTTGCTTACCTCATGTCGTCGGCCCGCGGATAGATTCCTCGAGAAGTTTTACATGCTACCAAATCCTCATTATTATAGAAAAAACACACTAGTACTGGTAACGATGAAAATCGATGCACTATGTACATGCTATTCTAGCTGTACACATGTGGGCCCCACGCAACCACCTGGCTCTGGAAAATGGGCAATCCTTTATTCGATGCACCATGCATGTGTATGTACATATGCGCAATCCCTTGCTCCAAAAAACTCCTGACATAATTTGCCCACCCCCTAGCCTGCTAGAGCATTCATGCTCATCAGCAGCACTAGTAGATGCTCATTCCACCTGGATCAAAAGGCCAAAGGCATATCGCCTGATTCACAAGAAGCATCATAACAACACACCTACATTTGTCAAAAATCAACCAAAATGCACCATAGGCATATCCAACTAACACATCGGCCCTGTTTGGAGTTCCAAAAGCATAAATATTGCATGCCACATTCAACCCAATCGATAGAGACAACTCAAGTGACTCATCACCTGGCATCTTGGCTTCACAGCCATAGCAACAACCTGAAAATCATGCACCCAAGTAGCTAAAATCATTGTGTGAAGGTAAAGTTGTTGATATCCAAAGCACAAAAGTATCCCCGCAGCACACATATCCCTAGCATAGGCATCCACATAGCTAAGATTGGACTTATATATGCCAAACCCCTTCTCATCATCATAAGCATACTCATCATCACACATAACTTTATCCACATCATAATCATGGCTAGCACCACTATCCATAGCTTCTAGCATGGGTTCATCAGTCTCCAAGAATACAGATCCCTGCTCTAAACCACAATCATGCTCACAAATCGGTTCAATCACTGCACATCCATCAACATATGGCTTCAAAACAGGCTCCACATCCAACAAATCCACAAAATGGCTCTCAACCTTGCCCTCTTCCCTAATTCCCAAGGAACTAGTATCCAAAGATACTTGCTCATCATCAATAACCTCAACCTCACGCTCACACCCAGAATCACAAGGTACACAAGTAGCCAATGCATCCTCTTGAAGACTTTCCAATCCTGTATCCAAAGCATTACTCACCTCTTTAGGCTCTTCCAGAAACCTGTCAACCTACAAGACCTCTTTACGCTTCACAATAGACCTTGGGAAGAAACGAGAAACATCATAGGATAGGCTACTTTTCACCTGCCTAGGCTTAACTTCATCTTCCATGCCAAATCCATCTTGCACATGCATACCTGTAGTGATACCATGTTCCTCAAGACGCTTAAACTTCCATTCCTTGTGCTTTGCAATGCATACCGCATCTTCAAAAGACTCGGGCCTCTTCAACTCAACCTTGAACCGCAACCAAGGTGACAAACCATCAACAAAAAAAATTTTCTTCAATGAACAAGGGGGGGTCTTATCCTTAAGAGCAACACACCAACGAGTCCATAAATCTGTAAAACCTTGTACATAGGCATCAACACCTTGACAAGAACCTTGCTTAAGAGCATTGAGCTCATTCCATACTGCATTTGCATCTTCAAAAACCTGGAAACGCTCTAAAAAAGCTTCTATAAACTTGTCAAGTCTTAAACCATAAGAAGAAGACACTGCTTCTTTAGCTTCCAAATCCATGAACCAAACACGGGCCTCATCTTTCAAAAGCAATCCAAATAGCCTCAAAATCTTTTCCTCATCACACATATTGTTGCTTATGCATGCCACCTCGACTTGCTCCAGAAAGTCTTCCGCATCTTCACCACTTCTTCCATGAAACTCCGGATAAGAGAAAGCCATGGCTACCCAAGTTTCGATGCTTTGAGAACCCCTTCTAACACACGTGCAAGAACCCAAAACTTTTGACTGAATCAATTCTCAGAAACTTCAATGAAGCTCAACTTTAGATAAGGACAAACACATGCACATCAAATGAGTTTTCATAGTTAATCATCGGAATGACAACAGGCAAAGGACATTCCAGGATCTCTCTTAATCTTCTTGGCCCGAACATAAAGACTATGGGCTGCTGGAAAAAAATCTTCCTGGACACATGAACATTTATCTGGATTCTTTGAGTTAAATGAAATGGAGTGAATTGAGGGCCATTTTGATCATCCATTAAAGCCAACCATGCAACTCCCAAGAAGGCACACCTGACTTATCCTCTGATTTTTCCAAAATTTCAGAAGCATAACAGCATAAATGGCTCAAAAGACCAAGAAACCAACCATCATAGCTTGGAAAAATTTTGACAGAGTTTCCCTAGAAGTAGAGCAGTAGGAACCCAAAATATAGACTGTATATGTATGCATAAACTGTCAACAATAGAACCCGAGCATCAAATAGGACTCACTAGTACATAGCCTATGGTGAGGTCACGAAAAGGGTTCTCCAGCAACCTGTATCACCAAAAGGATCTCCACATTTGAGAATTCCCTAGCTCAATAAAAACCTCACGCTATCGACACTCACACGAAGGCTAATGCAAATCGCGTATAGTCAAGTCTCAGAAATGACTATCTTCCAAACCAAGTCTCAGAAATGGCTGGGACTACCAAATAAAACCAAATATGGCTCCACAAAGGCGTACAATGGCAGTTTCCACAAGTAACGTACAATTTAGTAGACAATGCGCTCAAACAGGCGCCAAATGATGCATACCCACAACAACTGCAAGTGACACCACTGCTAGTATATCACTGTACTCCAGCTACCTGTACCTGTGTAAATCACCTGTACCTGTACCTGTCCCTCTAACCTGTAACGTGTAACCTGTAGTCTGCAACCCGTAATCCTGAATCTCGAAGCTTGAAGCTCGAAGTAGAAGGTACTTGAAGAAGACCCTCAGCGGGGGCGCCAAAAGAATGTGAGCGGATGGAAACACACAGAACGCCTCTATAACAACCTGACACACACTCTTGGAAAGATACACACACACTATGGGGCACCACTCGGCTGACACAACACACCTGGCCGAGACAGGGAACACACCTATGGAGTGAGAGGAGAGAGATTGTCTGTTTACCCACTCCACACAGAGACACACACACACACACACACACACACACACACCCAAAAAACTCAGCCCAAAAGAGGAGAATTTCTGATGTTTCGATACAATAGATCTTTGGCCAACACCAATGGGGCAAATAGCTCACACAATATAGGTAAAACTTGCCAGATACACTCACAAATTGGAGAAGAAGCTTCGCTCATAAGAGAAACTTACACAGCCAAAAAAGTAGAAAACCATGAGAAATTTGGCAAAATGGACAGCGCCATCGCGTCCGGAATGGTCCAAAACCCCAGTCTGCAATGCAAAGTGCTCAAATCCGACCTCGGATGAGCAGTTTACGGCCAAATTAGGCTCCAAAAACCCCAAAAACACACCTGCGGCTGTTCCTCCTCTCTTCTCCACGTTTTTTCTCGTCTTCTCTGAGTTTTTTCATTTCCCACACTTAGCGTTTTTAGTTGGGCACCCTTGGACTTTTAGATGACTTCAAACGGACCCCGAACTCGCCAAAAATTGACCTCGCAGTGCATAGTTGTCACCTTTTTGCATCATCCGCACACCTGACACTCAGTTTTTCCTAATAATGCATCTCGCAACCACGTGAAGTGGCCCCAAAAAGTGGTCCTCATGATGACCTTTCTGCATAAGTATCACAAGAAAACACCCACGTCGTGTCTGTACTTCTCCACGTGCAAGAATTGACCCCATTCGACGTCCTGATGCCACTAGATGCCATTTGACGCACCTGCTTACCTCATGTCGTCGGCCCGCGGATAGCTTCCTCGAGAAGTTTTACGCGCTACCAAATCCTCATTATTATAGAAAAAACACACTCGTACTGGTAACGATGAAAATCGATGCACTATGTACATGCTATCCTAGCTGTACACATGTAGGCCCCACGCAACCACCTGGCTCTGGAAAATGGGCAATCCTTTATTCGATGCACCATGCATGTGTATGTAGATATGCGCAATCTCTTGCTCCAAAAAACTCCTGACAACGTCTTTTTTTTTAATTGTAATCCTTCTTGTGCAACCATAGAGCCATCATTAAAGAGATCTACAAGCTTGGAATCTTCAAAACAGTATGTATGAATGTAGTGCTTGACAAAAACTCTTTATTTTGGCTTCCAAATATTGCAAATTTGACATTCCTTCATTTTCTACTTGAAGCATAGAACAATCAATTGGCATGGGATATTGTTCTGATCTCCTTCTCAGGACTTCAAATGCATTACCTTGTCCCATGAAGGAAAGTACCACAAGGAATTGAATTTCTCCTTTGCAAGGTGCTAATGGAAAGTGATGCAAGGCACCACAAGAATGGTAGCTCACATTATCTCCCATACTCTAGAATGCGCATTGCAATTTTGTGAGTTTAGAGAAATTTACAAATGCAAGAAACACAAATCCAGGATCAATTGAGCCTCCAAAAATAGCCAGCATTCCACCCAAAGCATTGCTAAATATCTCCTCACTCCACTACAAGTTGTCCCCATAGTGTTTTGTCAAGTCTAAAATGCATAAGCCAACAGGAATTTGGTTGTTGAAGTGGCGCTTCAAGTAGAGATTTCCTTCCATCTATAGGTTCACCACATAGATGGGCCATGGCAAATCAAGATAGTCAATTTTCTCCTTGTGAAGGTGAATTGCCCATTGCATGTATTTTATAGCTTCATTCGAAAAATCCATTTTCTTTGTTCCATGCTTCAAGCTATTTTTGAGCCATTGCTCACATAGCATTAGAATGGTTTTATAAAATGCATCATTGATTTTATACATGCTGACTATTTCCTCCCAATACTTACATGCTGAATATTTCCTCCCAATCCTTACACGGTGATGACCCATTCAAAGCATTGAAGCCTTCAAGAAGTGTGTCTTGAATGAGTTTGTCTTGTTTGAGTTGCTTGATTCGATTATAAATATCAATTACATCACCATCTTTTGCACTCTTTGACAATAAAATCTTATCATCTTTAATTTCTTCTTGAATGATCTTTACCTCTGATTCTTCAAGACTGCAAAGAAACCTGAATACCGTTGTTGGGGTTTTCTTGTTCTCCTCCTCAAGCCTTTTAATAATTTCTAACCAACAATCATAAACTCGATCAGAATCTGTAACCATGTGTGTGTGTTTAGCAATCCAACTTGCTCCTGCACTCATTCTTGCCAATCGAAGAAAAGTCTAGAAAGAAATATAACACCAATGAGTGTTCAATTAAATACAATAAGAAAGAAGAAGAAAGACACTTACATCCCATCTGGCATGAAATGTATGTCCCTCTGCAACTCCAGTTGCTGCCCTTGATGGTCATCCTGAATAGATCCATTGACTTCGCAACTGCCGCAATATTTGATTGTAAGGTTGCTTGACATACAATGCTTTAGCCTCATCATTCGCAATGGCAGATATAGCAGTTGCAACCATTGGAGAAGGACTTACAACAATACGAGCCTTTCAAAAATTTTACACATCAATGAATCTTTGAAATATCTCATTGTTTTTTTGCTCATGTGAAGCAAAACTTTTGCGGAATAAATTGAATGTTGGCCACATCAAGAATCCAATAATGATAATCTTGTAGTTTTCCCTCTTGTACGTCTTTTGTTGCCAAAGGTGTACCCTAATTTGCCTTTTCATTTTGAACAGGCATTAAATATGCACATGTTGCAGGCTTAGTTGTACTCCAGGGAAATCCAAATAGTATGCTTTTTGCATGTTTTCCATCAATAGTACGTCCATTATAGTGATCAGGAGCTAGCCAACAATTTTGAATATGAATATCAAACTCCTTATATTGGAAAGGGAAATAGCTTATATACTTATTCATTCCGCCTGTATCTGTTTCTTGTCCTTTCATGGCCTCTACCTCTAGAGATTTTGGATCCACGATTCTCATCTTGGATGTTGAACCTTGTGTTGAGGATGCTAGAGATGCATTGTCTACATCCAAAATAGAACTAGTCTCCTTAGGTGCTACTTTTTGCACTTTGACTTTCTTGTTTAAAGGTGGTCATGAATCTTTCACCTTCTTTCCCTGTAGTGTGGCTATGATGGAGCTTTGAAGTTGATCTGATATGACACCTTGAGTTGACTCTTCAATCTTCCATCCTCAAGAAAACATTGTCTCATCTTTATTTTGAGACATGTGTGAAAATGCATATGCTCCTGGAGATAACTGGAATTCTTGATTCATTGGAGTTACAATATCAATTCATTCCACCTGTGGACGACCATCAACTATAGAGATAGAGGATTCCAATACTTGGCCAACATCTTCAAATAGACTGTCATTCTCTTTCTTTGCAGTAAATAGATGCACCTTATGAGATTGTGCACCCTGTACACCATGTATATCCAGATACCAATCCCTTTGATCATTGCAAGTATAGTCATTTGAGACATCCACCCCTGTAACATTTCTTTTTGGTGCCATATCTTCCTGAAAAAAAAATAGTTGCTACTAAATAATATAGTCCACCACTTGACCAACCTACTTCCAAGGTGGTTTGTAGGTCCACCACCACTTGTCCAAGCTAGCTCTACTAAAACAAGCTATCTCTATTGTTTCAAGGTCAATGTGTGAATGGAGTGTAGCTACTATGTCTATTAGCATGAATGGTTTGGGGCAAAGGTCCACCACTTGTCCAACATTGTGTTATGGAGGCTTTAGCCCAAGGTGTCTTAAAGGTCCACCACATATCTAAGAATTAACAATACATGACCATTTTGGTAAAATATGAAAAATGTGTAACTCAAATCTTCACTACTTCTTTATGTTGATCTTTTATGTGCATCCGTAAGGTTCGGGCCTTTAACAACTTTTGTTAACTGACGTTGACTCAGTTAACATTTCCCCCTCTCGATTTTAGTGCCCGTCCTCGGGCACTATTGAAAAGTGTCCGTGGAGGATGTGAAAGGTTTTTGATTGGTTGTTGATGGTCTAATTATCTTTATTTGTTGTTGAATTTGGTGAGGAGGTTCAATTTGTTGCAACATCTTCATTGGTCTGAATATGTTTGATGTGAGAGACGATGTTGCATTTGTCCATTGTAATAGCATAATGATGAGGCTATTGTTTATTTATGAAAGTATTTATAAGGGAAGTAGAATGATGAGGTTCTAAATTAGAGTCTAACACCTATATGACCAAAGGGAAAAAACCTAGTGGGAAAAAAGTACCTTTGGGATATGCGCATTATTGGGGTACTTATTAGCATGGAAAATATTAATAAAGTACTGAAGGAATTATTCATTAATAATACGGACATAAAAAATGTGATATCCGTGGAAGTTTATTGGGGAGACGCCAATTTGCCAAGGTTAGTACCAAGCGATGGGGAACATTGGACAGCTAGCAAGCCTACTATTTGCTCGGTGCTGACTCCACTATCGCATGTAATGATTTTAACCCCAAGGTCAATACCAAGCGATAGGGAACGTTGGGCAGTCCCCAAGCGTCCTATTTTCCTAGTATTGACTCAACTATCGTATGTAATGACTTTAAAAGCAAGGTCAACACCAAGCGGCAGGGAGCGTTGGGCAGTCCCCAAGCTTCCTATTTGCCCAGTGGTGACTCAACTATATTTTTGTAATCACATCACCATGGTCTTCATTGTCCGTTACACCAAGGTCAACACCAAAAAATGGGGAGTGTTGGGCAGTCCCCAAGCTTCCTATTTGCCCCGTATTGAATTCATTGTATGACATGTTTTTCTGTTGTCGATTATCATTCCCCGAGATTTTTGATGTTGCTTGTAACGGATTTAATATCAAGGTCAGCACCAAGCAATAGGGAGCATTGGGCAGTCCCAAAGCTTCCTATTTTCTCAGTAGTGACTTATTGCATGACTTATCTTTCCATTGTGGTTATCATGTCCCAAGGTCTTTGCTAGCGCTTGTAATGGCTTAAACACCTAGGTCAACACCAAGCGATAGGGAGCATTGGGCAGTCCCCAAGATTCCTATTCGCTCAGTATTGACTCCATTGTATAATTTGTTGGTTAGCCTGACATTGGTTTGTTGCTTGTTGTAGTCCACTCAAGGTGCATAGGTGGAAGAAAAAGAGTGTCTAATGCATATGCCCAATAATGGGACATCCTATTTATGCATACACAGAAATGCATAAAAAACAGTATGCTGTCAAGAAGGATTTTGAGGGGTTCTTCGAAAAGAATGTGTAGCTATAAAAGCATATGACATGGCTTTGCAAGCTGGCACCCCTTTAAGAATGGTTTTCATTAACGAGGATATGTGCTCTCATCTTACTTTGCACTGTGCGTGAGTGTTGGACTCTACGAAACTCCACCATTTGTAAGTTAATAGACTTTGACTCTTATGCTCATCTCATCTAGCATGAGCGACATGGCTTAGATATGCTCAACTATTCCAACTCGAGCATAAGGTTAATAACTAAGACTCTTAGCACATATTTTAATACAACTTGAAGCTTTGGGACTAATGCTTTGCTCATTTTATGGTTCAGCAGCCCGACCCTGGCAACTTGACTTTTTACATTCTTGTGCTTACTACAAACATTTCTTCAAGTAAAAGTAAGCTTGAATCTTCAAAAAGAGGATTAGTGAAGGGCCAAGTTGGCATTGAAGGTTTCTTTTTCCAAACGTGTTTTATCATCTTCGAGTCTACATTCTTGTAGGTTGGGTTGTCCTTCTTTGACTGTGAAGACTCCATTATCTGTTTGATTCACCAATTAGGCCTGTTGTAAGAAGTATTTTATGTTGTTGTAGGCCTTTGTTCACTGTTGGCATTTGGATTTTGACTCGGAGCATTGGAGAACTTAGGAATCCAAATCTTTTGATGACCTTTGTATCTCCATTGTTGACTTTGCTTCGGTCTAGGTCTTGTTGAGTTCTTGAGATCTTCATGCAAGTTTGGTGTAGTTGCATTTGGCTTGTGGCTAACTTGTAGCCAAATCTTTGTATAGCCCGTGTAGAATCCTTGTCTAAGAGGAAGATTCTTTGGGATTTGTCTTTGTTCTGTATCCTCTTGAGAGTTGTGGTAGACTTTAGCATCTTTGGATGTTGTTATGTTGTATACTTGCTTCTTAGGTATCCTAGGATATTGTTGATGTTGATAGCTTGTGCTGATATTGTTGCCCGTGTAGAGTCCTTGTCTAAGAGGAAGATTCTTTGGGATTTGTCTTTGTTCTGTATCCTCTTGAGAGTAGTGGTAGACTTTAGCATCTTTCGATGTTGTTATGTCGTATACCTGCTTCTTAGGTATCCTAGGATATTGTTGATGTTGATAGCTTGTACACCTGCTTCTTAGGTATCCTAGGATATTGTTGATGTTGATAGCTTCTGGGCCTTCTTTCTTGGGAGGGGCTTGATGTTACTTCATATGCTCTAACCTGCAATTTTGGTACCCATATCTGTCTGTTACCTTTATAGTACTCCTGTTCTTTCAAGCTCCCTTGTGATGCTATCCATACTATGTGTTTGTATTTCTGTGTTGATTTCTTATCTTTAATCCAAATTGAATCATTGACTTTGACTAAATTTTCATAAACAAACATTTGCTTGAATTTCTTTTCCTTCTTGGAGTACTTGGGCTAATATATCTTTGCTTTTCTGGGTGTCTCCTTAGAGATTTCAGTCGGGTCAGCAATTGACTTGAAGATTTGAAAGCTAAACTTGCTAGAAGCATCTGATCCACGAGGGTTCTTTGATGTAGAGGATATGATACCACACCTTCTTTGCTAATCGGTGGAGGGTCCACTTTAGCTTTACCTTTGTCTACAAGATTTTTATTCAATCCTTGTGACTTTTGCAACTTTGAATCTAGCATTAATGGTACCTATAAATGTTGTTTGCTACCTCTTGGAAAAGAGAGTAGCAGCATTGTATCTTCTTTGTAGGCCTTGTGTTGATCTAACCACTAATGTCCAAGGATGAAATTTTCAAGCATGTTTTTTGAAGGCTTCACCTGAAACTTTACTTGCTCTTCATGTTGCTGGATGCAAAGGGTAGCAACCATTTCGTTTTTACTTGTAGCCTTACCCATGATTTCTCTGTTACCTGGCTTGCCCTGAGTAATCTCTAGAAGACTCTGAATGTTGTCTACAACCATATTGAAATTTGCTTCTCTATCCAATAGAGCTTGATTTGCTTTAAGCTCTTCCGAAGTTCTGTTTGATGGAGATGAATCGTCTTCAATAATCTTTGCTTTGGCATCGGTCTCCATTTTAACTATGCTTGAGGACCTTGTGCTGTCATCCGCAAGTGACCAGTCTTGGTCTTCATTCTTGGTTGTCTTTGAAGATTGCATCCTGTTTACATTCTGTATCTCGAACATCTTTTGGGCCATTGTCATTGACATTATAATGTTGTCTGGCGTATCCTTTGCTGTGATCACATGGAATTGGGCTATGATGATCTGTGAACTTACTTCAATGGTGGTGGAGATGATTCCCCAACATTCTGCTAGTTTGTTTCTAGATATGTTAATGTATTCAGGAGCATCTTCCAGCTCTGGTTGGCCACATCTTTTCCAAGTGCAAAAGGACATGAGGTTTTTGTCTAGTTGAAAATCTAGCTTTTCTTCTCCTGACATCTTTTCTTTGTTTTCACCAACAATGTTGCACTTGATCGTCTCAGGAGTGGTTCTGTCCTTTGGCTGAGATTTATCTACAGTTTCTTTGCTTTGATCACCTGCTTCCGTTGATGTTGACTTGTATGACTCTGATATTTCACTTTTTGCTTGCAATTGATGAGCGTTGTCTCCCTGCATCTAGGTAACTCTTGACCTTAATAGATCCATTGTACTGTCTGGGAGAATCTGTCTCTTCGGGGGAGATTTTGGTGGTGACCTTTGTGTATCCTTCTAGAATTTAGATTTAATTGACTTTGACTTTTTGTCACCTGTTCTGGAAGCTTGAGGCTTTGCATCATCTTCAGATAGTCTTTGACTTCAGCCGTACCATCCATATGGGTTTGTACAAGGTCTTGATCTTGCTGATATTTGTTCCCATGGCATCTTGATTTGTATATGTGAGCTTGATCACATGTAACTCTTTGAACACTATTGGATTTGTTGGCTTTTGACTTTGACTTATGGAGATGAGCTGAAACTTCTATCCTTGATGATCTTCATAGAGGCATTTGTTTGCTGATTCTGATGGAATTTGGGTCAATTGTAAACTTCCATCAACCATATGATCTTTCAATGGTTTTTGCTTTGAAGAGGTCTGTTGGCTAGAAGCCCTAGGGCTTCTAACTACTGTTGAGGTTCCTGGTACAAGAGCTGAGCTTGATGGATTTACAACTCCCCCCTTCCTAGGGTGATCACTATAGCATGCTTCATTGTAAGAGTTCAAAGTTGTTTGGCTCTGGTTTAGTCTCACCTTTTGGGACTGTGAAGGTACACTTTGGGTAGCACTGTTGATGTTTTGCATCTGTAAACCTTCTACATAGTTTCTTATGTATCTCCTTGAAACATGACAAATTATTCCCCAAGTCAAGCTATAGATAGCACTATCTGTGCCCTCATATTGTCTATCACATGGTTCTCCTATGATATGAGCTTTTGTGGTTTCAGGACCCAAGGCATCATAGATGCTAGACTCCCGTCTATATCTTAAATTGTTTTGGTCAAAGTATATGCTCATTTGGTCACAACATCAAAGCTTGATTTTCGATGGAGGAGAGTTTGGCTCTGAACAGATATCTGGGTTCACTCAAGTAATATCCTTTATCTCTAGAGAGGATGGGCTATAGTAAATTCTTTTCTCTGAAATGAACCATCCTTTTTGGTCTATCTCACTGGATGCACTTCTATGAGTTGGTATGTGGGTCGTTCAAACACTAGTTGATCCTTTTTGTACAGTTTCCCTTTTTGGTCTACATAGTGTGCATATGAATGTTGTGTATCATACAATGCCAACATCATTTTGTTTGATGTGTCCCTTAGACTCATGAATGATTGCACACTTGCGATAGTGGATGCAATATCATTTGCAAATTTAAGAGTCTTTTCATGTTGAGATGTCGAGCTCTACACCTTGAGCTGGCATCCACTACGGGTCTTGGCCGCTTACGGCATTTACTCACTGGCGCGTTAGGTGACTGACACGGAGGATCTCTGCCAGTGATTCTACAGCTGGACTACACTTATAGTGCCAGCCTAGTACACTTCTAGAGAGTTCACACTTAGTGACCGCATGTACATATGTGATACTTTTCAACTTTAGCACTTAGTCATTTTGTACTCTCTTTTCTGTGAAGAAGAAGAAGAAGCTTTCCATCTCTTTGTGCTTTGTGCTTGTCTTGTGTAGCTCTCTTGCATCCTCATTCTTTACATTGTATCAGAGCCTGGTGCAGGCAAGAGAGGCTAAGAGACCAAGAGCATCACAATCCCTTCGTTCGCAATCCACGACCAGATGCCAAGTTTCTGAACAAGTTTCTGAACAGGTCTCCAAAGTGCAATATACAGAGATTTACTGTACAAGTACAGTGGTTGTATGTACGCTTGATTGTGGACACTCGTTGAGTGTAGAAAGCGTTACAGGTACCACGATAGCAGGTTCAGCAGATTTGCAGGTTTTTGCAGATTGCAGCTATTTTGTCTTAGTGCTTCAAGATGTCTGACGGTTTCAGTCAGATTGTTACTGAGAAGCTTGAGAAAAATAACTACCCTGCATGGAAGTTCATAATAACAAATTTCCTAAAAGGAAAAGGTTATTGGGACTATGTAGAAGGAGACAATGAAAAGGAACCAGAGATTCCCGAGGAAAATGCTACAGCAGAACAAAGGAAAGCTTTGAGGGACTGGCAACAAGGCCAGAGCAAAGTGATGTATTGGCTTTCTATGAGCATCACAGATGGCATGATGGGCTATCTACAGGATGCTGAAACCCCCGCCATTGCATGGAGAAACTTAGGCAGAGTGTTCGAGGTGAACACCAAGGCCAGGAAGCTACTACTAAAGTCGGAGCTAAATCAGGTTAAGAGGAACAACCTCTCAATCAATGATTATGCCTTGAAGATCAAGAGTATCATTGAGGCTCTTGAATCTATTAAAGTCTCAGTGGAAGACGATGACATTGTCCGTGCATGCTTGGATGGTCTAGGAGATGAGTATGTACATTTTAGGTCTTCCATGAATACAAGAGACGACATCCCCGTGTTCCAAGATTTGATTTCTATGCTCATTCTTGAGGAGAAGAACCTTGACACATCTTCTTCTCATGGCAGAAATAATTCTGAACAGGCCTTGTATTCTAACTCCAACAGAGGTAGAGGTAGAGGTCGTGGTCGAGGCCCAAGGGGTTGCAGGGGCCAATTTCTGGAAGGTCAATCAAATCAAAACAATACAGGTGGCAGGGGAAACCAGTCTCAACGCAGGGGGAGTCAAAGAGGTCGTGGTGCAGGATCAAGCAGGCAACAACATACTCCAGATAGCAGAGAATGTTGGACTTGTGGTGAAAGAGGTCACATGTCACGTGACTGTCCAAAGGGAAAAGCAAGTGGAAAGAGAGAACAGGGCAACTATGCATCTACTAGCAGAGATGCAGATGACAGCAAAAACGAGCGCATGTTTGTTATGCAGCATGTAATGAATACAATGACTGCAGAGAATTCCACCCAAGATGATGTTTGGTATGTGGATTCAGGTGCCTCTAATCACATGACGTCTCGTGGAGAGTGGTTTAGAGATATGCGCAAACCAGATGTGTCAGGCTATGTGCAGACAGGAGATGACACAGCTCACCCCATTGCTCATGTAGGGGACATACCTCTAAATACGAAGAGTGGGAAATCAAAGTACTTAGCAGATGTACTTCATGTCCCAAACATTACAAAGAATCTTGTTTCTGTTGGACAAATGGTTGAGCAGGGTTTGCAGGTTCGCTTTAATCCAAATGGTTGTTATGTAGAAGATTTCCAGAATGGCTGTAAGCTGATCATAGAGGGCAAATGTGTGGGCAGAATGTTTACGCTGAATGTAGACATGCCTGAGGTAAAAGCTGCATTATTTGCACAGGGCACAGGTGTTGTGGCTGATGTTGAAATTTGGCACAAACGCATTGGCCTTGTCAATGAGCAGAGATTGCGCAGCATGCAATCAAAACAAATTGTAAAAGGTTTGCCCAAATTCAAGGTGGATGGTATGCATAAAGTGTGTGCAGCATGCCATTTTGGAAAACAGTCAAAGGGCTCATTTCCACATGAGTGCAATGTATGTAAAAAGACACTTGAGGTGGTGCACACAGATGTTTGGGGTCCAACCGATACTGCAAGTATACATGGTTGTAGGTATTATGTCTCTTTCATCGATGACCATACAAGGAAAGTATGGGTCTACTTCATGCGTAACAAAAGTGAAGTGTTTGTTGGTCACTTTCAAGACTTCAAAGTCATGATTGAGAAGGAGACAAATATGCAAATCAAGACATTGAGGTCAGATGGAGGGGGAGAGTACTTCTCCAATGATTTTTCAGATTTTCTACGAATGCATGGTATACGCAGGCAGTTTACATGCAGATATACTCCACAACAGAATGGGGTCGCAGAAAGGAAAAACAGGCACATTGCAGAGGTTGCACGTGCATTGATGAATGAGAAGAACATGCCTCATCATTTCTGGGCTGAAGCCGTAAATACAGCTGTGTACATTATGAACAGGACACCTACAGCTGCGGTGCATGATGTAACACCTGAGGAAACTTTTACAGGTACAAAGCCTGATTTGGCACACTTGAAAGTGTTTGGCTGCATAGCTTACGTGCACGTACCAGATGAGTTGCGTAGGAAATTGGATCCTAAAGCAGAAAAATGTATTCTTGTGGGATATTCCCTTGAACAAAAGGGGTACAGGTGCTACAATCCTACTACACAAGAATTACGAGTGAGCATAGATGTAGTCTTTGATGAGATGAGTAGCTGGTACAGTAATGCACATGGCACTATTGGGGCTGATGTAAAAGATGATGTGGTTGTACAAAATGTGAGGCCACAGTCACAGGTTTTGAGTGGACCACAAGAGTCCTCTTCTTGTGGCTCTGTTGAGAAACCATGGAATGGTAGACTACGTACACAAGCTACTCCACCAACAGGTACAGGGAATGTATCACGAAAAGGAAAGGAAAAGTTTGATGAAGCTCCCCTTATGGTTGATGCATCATCAGGTTTTTCACATGTAAACATGGATTCAGATGGTTCTAAACAAAGTCTTGATGAGGAATTTGGAATTCCGGCTGTCAGGACACCTGGTGTAAGGAAAGTACAAGAAGATGCTAGAGGGCAAAGGAGTGACCCAGGACCGCGCAGATCTAACCGAGTCAGAAATCCAGTTCAGAAATTGACTTATGATGGGTATCTAGCGCATCACCAAGCCTACATGGCTAAGGTGATACAGGATGTGGAGCCCACATGTTTTGAGGATGCAGTTGGAAATGTGCATTGGGATGATGCAATGAATGAAGAGATGGCTGCATTGGAAGCAAACGACACATGGGAGTTGGTGCCATTGCCAAGTGGCAAGAAAGCTATTGGCTGTAAATGGGTGTATAAGCATAAGGCTGATGGTAACATTGAGCGTCACAAGGCAAGGCTGGTCGCAAAGGGTTATGAACAGACGTATGGCATAGACTATGAGGAGACCTTTACTCCAGTGGCAAAGATGACGACTGTGAGAGCTGTCATAGCAGTGGCTGCATCTAGACGATGGATTATGCATCAAATGGATGTAAAGAATGCCTTCTTGAATGGTGAGTTGCAAGAGGAAGTGTATATGGATCAGCCACCTGGTTATGTCGATCCAGGTTACCCAGATTATGTATGCAGACTTCTCAAAGCTTTGTATGGTTTGAAGCAAGGCTCTAGAGCATGGTATGACAAGATTGCCAAGTATCTTGTCAGTATTGGTTTTAGGAGAGCTCATGCTGATCATTCACTCTATGTACATGAGAGTGATGTGGGGATTGTGGTCATTACCATATATGTAGATGACCTTATTATTGTTGGTGACAATGCTATGGAGATTGACCATGTGAAGGGTCTTCTCAAACAGGAGTTTGAAATGAAAGATTTAGGAGAGTTGCGCTACTTTCTTGGCATTGAGGTGATCAGGATTCTAGAGGGTGTATGGCTATCACAGAGACAATATGCTTTGGACATGTTGTCAAAGTATGGTATGGCTGATTGTAAGCCAATTTCTATTCCCTTGGATGTGAATGCAAAGCTGAGTGCAGAGAAGGGTGATGTTGTTGAGGATGTCAACATGTACAGGAAGATTGTGGGTAGTCTAATCTACTTGACTATCACGAGGCCAGACTTGAGCTACACAGTAGGCTTGGAGAGTCAGTTCATGCAGCTTCCGAGGAAGCCACATTTGGATGGAGTACGATGCACACTTAGGTATGTGCAAGGTACTCTTGACTATGCATTGTTCTATGCAGCAGATGCACCATTAGCATTGTATGGGTATACAGATGCAGATTGGGCAGGTAGCATTGTTGATAGGAGATCTACGAGTGGCTTCATGTTCTCTTTTGGGAGTGCTGCTGTTACTTGGAGCAGCAAAAAGCAGCCTACGGTTGATTTATCGAGCACAGAGGCCGAGTACAGAGGTGCAGCAGTTGCGGCGTGCGAGGTAGCTTGGCTACGCACATTACTTGAGGACTTGGGAGTGCAGGTGGACCAACAGATTTTCATCCATTGTGACAACCTCAGCAGCATGCAGTTGGCTAGGAACCCAGTGTTCCATTCCAGGACCAAACACATAGAGGTCCATTACCACTACGTTCGAGAGCGAGTGTTGGCGGGCGACATCGACTTGGTCTACGTCAGCACAGAGGAGTAGATAGCGGATATCTTTACCAAGGCCCTCGGAGCTGAGAAGCTTTGACGTTTCCGGACTATGCTTGGACTCTGCAACATGCAGAGCTCGAGGGGGAGTGTTGAGATGTCGAGCTCTACACCTTGATCTGGCATCCACTACGGGTCTTGGCCGCTTACGGCATTTACTCACTGGCGCGTTAGGTGACCGACACGGAGGATCTTTGCCAGTGATTCTACAGCTGGACTACACTTATAGTTCCAGCCTAGTACGCTTCTAGCGAGTTCACACTTAGTGACCGCATGTACATATGTGCTACTTTTCAGCTTTAGCACTTAGTCATTTTGTACTCTCTTTTCTGTGAAGAAGAAGAAGAAGCTTTCCATCTCTGTGTGCTTTGTGCTTGTCTTGTGTAGCTCTCTTGCATCCTCATTGTTTACATTTCAACCTTCGGCAATATCTGGACATCTTGACTGAATTCATGCAGGAATTTTTTGTTCAAAGAATCAATTTTAAGCTTTTTAGGTGCCTATGCATGCTCATTTTGAACTTGTAGTGTTTTCACTTGTGCTTCTAACGGTAATGCACAATCATCCAATTGCATTAAAAGTGACGAGCTAAATGCACTTACATTGATATTCACATTTCCAATTTGCTTTGTACCTTGCTTAGTGGTTGATGTATCCCTATTGTTAGGATTTCTTGAATAATCTTCATAAAAATGTCCAGCTTTTCGTCCACAATCTGAGCAATACGCCATGACTGGTGGTATTTCACCTGGTTTTGTCATATCAAGCTCTTGCTAAGAAGTTTCTACTTCTATGCTGGTCAAATTGTTGGCATTTTCTTTAAAACCATTAAGCATCAAGTTGTAGATTGCTCCATCTTGACCTTCGTACCATCTTTGGCTTGGTTCTCCAATTAGATTGGCTTCTATTGGTTGATATGTTAGATTTTCCATTTCTGGTTCTCGACTATAGATCTGACCACTGTACTCCATGTACAATGATCCTGATTGCATATGCACCAACTGTATGTTTTGCTGGCTTCTGCAGATTTCTGGATAACCACTTAGGTTTACTTTCTGAACTTCTATCTGCACTTCATCTATGAGCTTGCAATACCTGGCTCCACTGAAGTTTGTGAACATCTAGGAGTTATTTGAATATGGATTTACTTTGATCAATAGGATCTTGGCTCGTGTGTTGCTTTTGCTACTCATCAAATATCTATGGCCTTATGAATCTGCATATAAGACTTTATCTCCATTGTAGCCAAATAGTTGTAGAGTCTGCTCAGTTGCAAGTGTACATGTGTTGCCACTGCTATTGGCTTGCTTTGTTGTACTTGAATTCTTGGCTCGATTTGAGTCCATGTTGTTTTGTTATGTAAAAATTGTCTCCTAGCAGATTTTGGTATCGATTAGCATAATTTTTTTATGCTTGTACTAGTCTAATCTGCTATCACATGTGAGTTGTGCCCCTGTTCGTCCAACTAGAAGCTAATTCTCAGTGCAATTGCTTGAACTTGCCAATTTCTAGCATGCAATTTTTTTTGAAATTTGACTAACACTCCTTTGTTTCGACTTGACCGTTTTCTCGCTTTTTTCAGCTTTACTGGCTTTTCTATGGTTTGTTCGGTGTGATTCTCCGACGGTGAGTTCTTTTTGCTTTTCTCCCTCTTTCTAGCACTTTCGACAACTTTCTTTTTATTTTTATTAGTTTTTTATGAAATTTTGAATTTTTTGATTTTTAGTATTTCTATGATTTTTTATGACTTTTTTCAGGAAAATTTTGATTCTTAAAAAATTTTCTTTGAATTTTCTAAATTTTCTGGATTTTTTTAAGGCTGTATAAATTTCTTTGCTTTATTGTGACTTTTCTAATCAATTTTTGAATTTTTATGAATTTTTTGTGACTTTTTGTGAATTTTCCATAGTATTTGTGAATTATCAGTGTGAGTTTTTTTCAAAATTTGTTTTATGAATTTTTGGTGAGTTTTCCTATTTTTTGTGATTTTCTAAAGATTTTTTATGGATTTTTTTTTCTTTTTGTTTGTTTTTTTACTAATATACAAATAAATGAAATAAAAGTGAGAGAAAAGAAAATGAAATGAAATTGAAAAGAAATAAAATGAAATAATTATAATAAAAAGTCAATGACACAAAAAAGGAAAAAGACAAGGCTCCAGCAGGCAGCTGCTCAAGAAAGAGAGAAAGAGAGGTCCCCTTATTTTTTCTTTGTCTTCTTTAATGAATTGTGTGTCTAGGGGCACGTTCAAGCATGTGTGTGTGTGTGTGTGTGTGTGTGTGTGTGTGGTGGTTGACGATGTTCATGCATACAGAGGAGGGAGACAAGAGAGAGAAAGTTAGAGAGAGAGAGAGAGTGAATGTGTGTGTGTGTTGACTCGCAAGGTGCTTTAATCACACGGGCATCAGGGACCCGGGCTGGACGCATCGTATGAGCAAGAGAGAGAAGAGAGATAGTGAGGGGGATGAGAGAGAGCGTAAATGAGCGCGATTCGAGAGAGAGAAAGAGGGATTTAGAGAGAGAGAGAGAGTGAGGGGGTTACAAAGAGGGTGTTAATAATCCTTATGGGAGGAGAGAGAAAGCTAGAGAGAGAGTGAGGGTGTGGGGTGGTGTTCACGCGAAGCGAGACAAAGAGAGTGGCCGGTAGAGGAAAAAGAAGAAGAAAATTATTTTAATGTCATAGGAAACTATCCCAAGAGACCATATAGATCTATCCGATGAGAAAGTTCATGCGCGGAAAGGCACGCTCGGGAACCGAAAGAAAACCAAATTTAGTCGGAAAATTAGCCGAAACTCTAAAAATCACCCGAAAATCCAAAAATTCACCAGAAAAATCCAAAAAATTCTAGAAATCTTAGAAAATCATCGATAATCACAGAGTGTTCTCTCTCATCTCCCCTCTTGTAGGGCTTGCCCCCTGCTTGTAAGGATTGATGTTGAATTTTGTACACCTCCTTACTAATCATCAATCCGGACTCAAAATTTGACGAAAGAAAGCCTAAATGCGCTTGAAATCAAGCCGTAAACACACATTCAAAACAACTCGTAAAGATCACAAGATATCAATTTTTTAACGGAATTAAGCAAAAATTATCAAAAAATTACAAAAATTATCCCAAAAAATTATACAAATCCTCCACACATAGGGAATTAGTGCAGCCAAATAAATTCACACAAATCACATCAATTCAATTGCCAAAAAATTACATCAATAAAATCAAGAGTAGGCAAGTAAATCGGTAAAATTAGGTCAAACTTTGACGCAAATTGAAGTGTGTAAATCCCTGTTTTGAGCTCAAAAATGTAAAAATTAACCATTACACACATCAAATATGCAATCAAAACATTGAATTAATCATGCACATTAAGTACTTTTTAGGCACACACACTAACAAAATTGGCAATTTTCAATCTTTAGATGCGCACACAAAAGGGTTAATCTTGTCAAAATTGCAACGTGATTTCACAAATCTTTAGTTAGACATGACCACAACACAATTCAATCATCACAATTGAAAAATCATTAAGCATACATTGATTTTTAGGTGCACAAACAAGGGAAAAATAGTGCACACACACCTAAAATTAAGCATACACACACTCATATTAAAATGCACACACACTTTATTTTAGTGCACATATACTTCCAATTGACCATTCAAGCATGCAATTAACTCAATTAGACACCCAATTAACAACATACAATCAACAATTAACAATTGAAACTTGTCAAATTCATACGTTGTCAGGAGTTTTTTGGAGCAAGAGATTGCGCATATGTACATACACATGCATGGTGCATCAAATAAAGAATTGCCCATTTTCCAGAGCCAGGTGGTTACGTGGGGCCCACATGTGTACAGGTAGGGCATCATGTACATAGTGCATCGATTTTCACTATTACCAGTACCAGTGTGTTTTTTCTACAATAATGAGGAGTTGGTAGCGCATAAAACTTCTCGAGGAAGCTATCCGCGGGCCGACGACATGAGGTAAGCAGGTGCGTCAGATGGCATCTAGTGACGTTAGGAGGCCGAACGGGGTCAATACTTGCACGTGGATGAGTACGGACATGACGTGGGTGTTTTCTTGTGATACTTATGCAGAAAGGTCATCATGAGGACCACTTTTTGGGGACACTTCACGTGGTGGCGGGATGCATTATTGAAAAGAAATGAGTGTCAGGTGTGCGGAAGATGCAAAAAGGTGACAACTATGCACTGCGAGGTCAGTTTTTGGCCTGTTCGGGGTCCGTTTAAGGTCATCTAAAAGGCCAAGGGTGCCCAAGTAATAAAGCTAAGTGTGGGAACTGAAACAACAGAGAGAAGACCAGAAAAAACGTGGAGAAGAGAGGAGGAACAGCCGTAGGTGTGTTTTTGCTCATTTTGGAGCCTATTTTGGTCGTAAGCTGCTCATCTGAGGTCGGATTTGAGCACTTTGACATTGTAGACTGGGGTTTTGGGCCGTTCCGGACGCGATGGAGCTGTCCATTTTTCCAAATTCCTCACTATTTTTCTGTTGTTTTGGCTGTGTAAGTTTCTCCTATGACCAAATCGTCTGCTCCAGTTTGTGATTGTATCTGGCTTATTTTACCCATACTGTGTGAGCTATTTGCCCCCTTGGTGTTGGCCCAAGCTCATTTGTATCTAAATATCAGAAGTTCTCCTCTTTTGAGCTGAATTTTTTGGGTGTGTGTGTGTGGTGTCTCTCTGTGTGGAGTGGGCAAACGGATAGTATCTCTCCTCTCACTCCATAGGTGTGTTCCCTGTCTCAGCCAGGTGTGTTGTGTAAGCCGAGTGTGGCCCCATAGTGTGTGTGTGTGTGTATCTTCACAAGAGTGTGTGTCGGGTCATTATAGAGGCGTTCTGTGTGTTTCCATCCCGCCCACATTCTTTTGGTGCCCCCACTGAGGACCTTCTTCCAGTACCTTTTGCTTTGAGCTTCAAGCTTCGAGATTCGAGGCTACAGGTTACAGGTTATAGGTTATTGGGATAGGTACAGGTGCAGGCGATTCACACAGGTAATGGTAGCTAGAGTACAGTGATATACTAGCAGTGATGTCACTTGCAGTTGTTGTGGGTATGCATCACTTGGCGCCTATTTGAGCGCATTGTCTGCTGCATTGTACGTTACTTGTGGAAACTGCCATTGTACACATTTGTGGAGCCATACTTGGTTGTATTTGGCAGTCCCAGTGATTTCTGAGACTTGGTCTGGAAGATAGTCATTTCTAAGACTTGACTATACGCTATTCGCATTAGCCTTCGTGTGAGGGTCGATAGCGTGAGGTTTTTATTGAGCTTGGGGATTCTCAAATGTGGAGATTCTTTCGGTGATACAGGTAGCTGGAGCACCCTTTTCGTGACCTCGCCATAGGCTATGTACTAGTGAGTCCTATTTGATGCTCAGGTTCTATTGTTGACAGTTTATGCATATATATACAGTCTATATTTTGGGTTCCTACTGCTCTACTTCTGGGGAAACTCTGTCAAAATTTTTCCAAGTTATGATGGCTGGTTTCTTGGTCTTTTGAGCCATTTATGTTGTTATGCTGTTGAAATTTTGGCAAAATCAGAGGTTAAGTCAGGTGTGCCTTCTTGGGAGCTTCATGGTTGGCTTTAATGGATGATCAAAATGGCCCTCAATTCACTCCTTTTCATTTAACTCAAAGAATCCAGATAAATGTTCATGTGTCCAGGAAGATTTTTTTCCAGCAGCGCATAATCTTCATGTTCAGGCCAAGAAGATTACGAGAGATCCTGGAATGTCCTTTGCCTGTTGTCATTCCGATGATTAACTATGAAAACTCATTTGATGTGCATGTGTTTGTCCTTATCTAAAGTTGAGCTCCATTGAAGTTTCTGGGGATTGGGTAGTGAGAAGTTTTGGATTCTTGCACGTGTGTTCGAAGGGGTTCTCAAAGCATTATAACTTGGGTAGCCATGGCTTTCTCTTATCCGGAGTTTCATGGAAGAAGTGATGAAGATGTGGAAGACTTTTTGGAAAAGATGGAGGTTGCATGCATTAGCAACCAGATCCATGACCCAGCACAGATGTTACGTCTTCTTCAAATTTGTTTGAAGAGTGATGCACGAGTTTGGTCCAAAGCATTTGAAGAGGAGTCGCGTGCAGCGGATCCACCTGTAAGATTGAGTTGGGAGAATCTAAGGCATGGGTTGGAAGTGGAGTTTGTGAAGATAGAAGATCCTGACAAAGTGTGGCAAGAAGTACAAGGTTTGGTGCAAAAGGAAGGTGAGCCAATAGATGCGTACATACGTAAGTTCTCATTGGCATGGGAGCGGATGTGCAAGGCCTTAGCACCACAGGTACCCCCGCCTGACATGATGAAGAAGGACAGGTTCTTGGCTGGTCTTTGGGAGAATATACAATGGAGAGTGGAGCTAAAGAAGCCTAGGACATATGAAGATGCATTGGAGGTAGCAAGGAACAAAGAGTGAAAGCTGAGGAAAATGAGCCAGCTAGGGGTGGAGTCTTTGCCCATGAGGTCTGAATTTGAGCCTATGGACTCTTTACAAGGTCGCATGCTAGGGGTTCATCATGAACCAGCGGTTTCTGTTACTCCTCAGGTTATGCCAGTAGTGGTCACTACAGCAGTGCAAGATGATGGGATAAGGAAAGACATGAGGCACGTGGTAGATTTAATGAGGAATCTCAGCCTAAACATGCTAGGTCAAGTGGGATATAATCGAGGTCGAGGGAGGTATGCAAATCAGCCATGAGGTGAAGAAAGACCTAGGAATGGTGTTGGACAAAGCAATGGTAGGTTTTGGAGGCAGACGCCCACATGTTACAATTGTGGAGAGTTGGGTCACATCAGCCCGCAATGTGATAAGCCACCAAGGATGGGGGGAGACATGTATCCATTGCCAAGACAGGTGTTAACTAGGTCAAATGATTATGGCATCGAAATTAAGGGAGATGAAGGAACCAGTGGATTAACCCAAGAGGAAAAGGGAAAGACAAAAGTGCTAAGTGTAGTCACCTTGGAGAAGGCATCAAAGCTAGAGGATACATTAGTGATGCCTATTGGGAAGAGGACCACAGAGGATAAGCAAGGAAGAAGTGCCCCAGGTCCTAGTAAGAAGAAAGGAAAGAGCCATGAAGGCGAGGATGTCAAGGCCAAGAGGAAAAGGAGAGCTCGTCAAAAGTTTCATGTTTCACATTTTCCACTAGGGGATAGGCAATTAAGCTATGACTTGAAGGAGGATCTGACGAGCAGGAAGGCAGATGTTACTTTTGGGCAGCTTATAGAGATGGTGCCGAAGCTAAAGCGACAGTGGAAGAGGATGGTTAACCCAATGGAAAAAGAGCCAGAGAGAGGTTCAGTAAAGGTGTTGGCAATGGATGAGCTACTAGACATTTGTCCAATAGTAGATGTGTGGCATAAAAGGAAAAATTTGGGACAAGGTTATGTGGATGGCAGAGCCCAAATATGCGTCATAACACACTCATGCGTTGAGAAGATGGGTCTCACAATGGCTGGGGTATCAGGTTTTCGGATCAGATTGGCAAACCATCAAAAAGTAAAATGCTTGGGTGTTGTAAAGAGATTAGAAGTGGAGGCATATGATGCAAAGGCACTGGTTGATTTTCATGTGATGCCAGCAGGGTTGGGAGCATATCCTATTATACTGGGCAGACCATGGTTACGTACAGTGGGAGCTGTTCAAGATTGGCGACATGGTACGATTAGCCTCTATGGAAAGACAGGTACCAAGAAGCTTTATAATATGGACACAAGGAAAGGATTAGAGGAGCTTTATGAAGATGAGGATGAGTCTAGTGATGAAGACTACGGTGATAGATGAGGACAATGATAGCACTACCAACAGTGATGAGGATGCTGATGTTGCATTTCTTTTGATGGACAAAGAAATCCAGGAGTTTGGTTTAGTTGCATTTGAGAATGAGGTTGAAGATGAAAGTGAAGGGTCTTATGAAGTGATTGAAGGGCTGATGCAAACCAAGGTTGAGTTGTCAAAGAAGCAAGAATTGATGACACAAATGATCAGTGGAGACCTCTCAGCTATGGAGAAGGATATATATGTGCACATGCTGGCTAGTTTTCCTAATTTTTTCATTACTTCATATGAAGAGATCAGAGGGTTCAAGGGTGAAGAGATGCATATAGAGCTGAAAGAAGGTGCTAAGCCAGTGCGGCAAAGGCTAAGAATGATGGGTCAAGAGCAAATGGAAGCCTTGCGAGAAGAGGTGCACAAGTTATTGAAGGCAGGGTTCATAGTCCCTGTGGAGACCACACAATGGGTGAGTCCAATTGTAGTCAGTCCAAAGAAGGATGGGAAGTGGAGAATTTGTGTAGATTTTAAACCCTTAAACGCAGCCATTAAGAAGAACCCATATCCTCTTCTATTCATTGATCAGATCTTGGATTCAGTGGCAGGTTATGAGAGGTACAATGTGTGTGATGGTTTTTCAGGCTATTTTCAATTGAAGATTGCTCTTAAAGACCACACAAAGACAACTTTTATTACGCCATGGGGCTGCTATTGCTACACAGTATTACCATTTGGGTTGTCAAATGGACCATCTTTCTATCAAGAGAGAGCAAATTGGGTATTGGAACCATTCATTGCAAGTTGTGTTAAAGCTTTCATGGATGACTTCTGTGTCTACAGCAGTAGGGTTGAACATCATGAGAAGCTGCAGATGGTATTGGCTCGATATGATGAATGTGGAGGACAACTTAATCCAAAGAAATGTCATCCAGCACAGCCAAGGGTGAAGTTATTGGGCCATATGGTTTCAGAAAATGGCATTGAGGCTGATCCAGATAAGGTTATGTCTTGTATACTTCTTTTATCCCTACGAGTATAAAGCAATTGGCAACCTTTATACACAAAGTGAAGTACATGGCACGGTTTATTCCATTGTCTTCGCAGCTCCTTTATCCATTACAACAAGTGGCAAAGCATGATCCATTGCAATGGGATGACAAGTGTGAAGAAGTGTTTCAAGAGGTGAACGAGGTGTTAGGGGGGTTGTCAGCCATGCAGGCTCCTGATTGGGAGAAAGTTTTTTATGTAAATCACTCAGTAGGGGAGGCATGCTATTGCAAAAGGGGAAGGGCATCCATTATATGAGGCCAGTGTATTGTGCAAGCCGAGTGAAGTTGGTAGCAGAGAGAAAGTTCTCAGAAGTAGAGCTAGTGATGGCTAGTGTAATATTTGCTTGTCGACGATTTCGTTATTACTTGCTACCACGACCTTTTGTTTTCTTGACGAGTTATGCCTTTTGGCCACAGTTAATTAATGGCACTAACATGTCAAATGTGGTGAAGAAATGGGTAATCGAGCTGCAAGAGTTTGAGTTCTCTTTTCTAGTGGAAGATAGTACAAGGGCTACCCTAGCTGATTTGTTGACCTACAAGGAGAATCCCCTTATTGTTAAGGAAGAGGTGGTGAGAAAGGTATTTGAAGAAGTGCCACAGATCAGCAATGCACATGTGTTGTTCTTTGATGGTTCATACAGAAAGAGCCATGATGCAGCTTCAGGGGGTATAGCACTTTATGATCCAGAGGGGAAGCTAGTATGCAAGAGAGGGTTCAAATTGGATGCTCATAGTAACAATGAGGCTAAATATGCTACTTTGGAAGCCGGATTACACAGGTACAGATAGCTGGAGTACATTGATATACTAGCAGTGATGTCACTTGCAGTTGTTGTGGGTATGCATCACTTGGCGCCTATTTGCACACATTTTCTGTTGGATTGTATGTTACTTGTGGAAACTACCATTGTACGCATTTGTGGAGCCATAATTGGTTGTATTTGGCAGTCCCAGTGATTTCTGAGACTTGGTCTGGAAGATAGTCATTTCTGAGACTTGACTATATGCGATTTGCATTAGCCTTCGTGTGAGGGTCGATAGCGTGAGGTTTTTATTGAGCTAGGGGATTCTCAAATGTGGAGATCCTTTCGGTGATACAGGTAGCTGGAGCACCCTTTTCGTGACCTCACCATAGGCTATGTACTAGTGAGTCCTATTTGATGCTCGCGTTCTATTGTTGACAGTTTATGCATATATATACAATCTATATTTTGGGTTCCTACTGCTCTACTTCTGGGGAAACTCTGTCAAAATTTTTCCAAGTTATGATGGCTGGTTTCTTGGTCTTTTGTGCCATTTATGCTGTTATGCTGTTGAAATTTTGGCAAAATCAGAGGTTAAGTCAGGTGTGCCTTCTTGGGAGCTTCATGGTTGGCTTTAATGGATGATCAAAATGGCCCTCAATTCACTCCTTTTCATTTAACTCAAAGAATCCAGATAAATGTTCATGTGTCCAGGAAGATTTTTTTCCAGCAGCGCATAATCTTTATGTTCAGGCCAAGAAGATTACGAGAGATCCTGGAATGTCCTTTGCCTATTGTCCTTCCGATGATTAACATTGAAAACTCATTTGATGTGCATGTGTTTGTCCTTATCTAAAGTTGAGCTCCATTGAAGTTTCTGGGGATTGGGTAGTAAGAAGTTTTGGATTCTTGCACGTGTGTTCGAAGGGGTTCTCAAAGCATTATAACTTGGGTAGCCATGTCTTTCTCTTATCCGGAGTTTCATGGAAGAAGTGATGAAGATGTGGAAGACTTTTTGGAAAAGATGGAGGTTGCATGCATTAGCAACCAGATCCATGACCCATCACAGATGTTACGTCTTCTTCAAATTTGTTTGAAGAGTGATGCACGAGTTTGGTCCAAAGCATTTGAAGAGGAGTTGCGTGCAACGGATCCACCTGTAAGATTGAGTTGGGAGAATCTAAGGCATGGGTTGGAAGTGGAGTTTGTGAAGATAGAAGATCCTGACAAAGTGTGGCAAGAAGTACAAGGTTTGGTGCAAAAGGAAGGTGAGCCAATAGATGCGTACATACGTAAGTTCTCATTGGCATGGGAGCGGATGTGCAAGGCCTTAGCACCACAGGTACCCCCGCCTGACATGATGAAGAAGGACAGGTTCTTGGCTGGTCTTTGGGAGAATATACGTTGGAGAGTGGAGCTAAAGAAGCCTAGGACATATGAAGATGCATTGGAGGTAGCAAGGAACAAAGAGTGGAAGCTGAGGAAAATGAGCCAGCTAGGGGTGGATTCTTTGCCCATGAGGTTTGAATTTCAGCCTATGGACTCTTTACAAGGTCGCATGCCAGGGGTTCATCATGAACCAACGGTTTCTGTTACTCCTCAGGTTATGCCAGCAGTGGTCACTACAGCAGTGCAAGATGATGGGCTAAGGCAAGACATGAGGCAAGTGGTAGATTTAATGAAGAATCTCAGCCTAAACATGCTAGGTCAAGTGGGAAATAATCGAGGTCGAGGGAGGTATGCAAATCAGCCACGAGGTGAAGAAAGACCTAGGAATGGTGTTGGACAAAGCAATGGTAGGTTTTGGAGGCAGACGCCCACATGTTACAATTGTGGAGAGTTGGGTCACATCAGCCCGCAATGTGATAAGCCACCAAGGATGGGGGGAGACATGTATCCATTGCCAAGACAGGTGTTAACTAGGTCAAATGATTATGGCATCGAAATTAAGGGAGATGAAGGAACCAATGGATTAACCCAAGAGGAAAAGGGAAAGACAAAAGTGCTAAGTGTAGTCACCTTGGAGAAGGCATCAAAGCTAGAGGATACATTAGTGATGCCTATTGGGAAGAGGACCACAGAGGATAAGGAAGGAAGAAGTGCCCCAGGTCCTAGTAAGAAGAAAGGAAAGAGCGATGAAGGCGAGGATGTCAAGGCCAAGAGGAAAAGGAGAGCTCGTCGAAAGTTTCATGTTTCAGATTTTCCACTAGGGGATGGGCAATTAAGCTATGACTTGAAGGAGGATCTGACGAGCAGGAAGGCAGATGTTACTTTTGGGCAGCTTATAGAGATGGTGCCTAAGCTAAAGCGACAGTGGAAGAGGATGGTTAACCCAATGGAAAAAGAGCCAGAGAGAGGTTCAGTAAAGGTGTTGGCAATGGATGAGCTACTAGACATTTGTCCAATAGTAGATGTGTGGCATAAAAGGAAAAATTTGGGACAAGGTTATGTGGATGGCAGAGCCCAAATATGCGTCATAACACACTCATGCGTTGAGAAGATGGGTCTCACAATGGCTGGGGTGTCAGGTTTTTGGATCAGATTGGCAAACCATCAAAAAGTAAAATGCTTGGGTGTTGTAAAGAGATTACAAGTGAAGGCATATGATGCAAAGGCACTGGTTGATTTTCATGTGATGCCAGCAGGGTTGGGAGCATATCCTATTATACTGGGCAGACCATGGTTCCGTGCAGTGGGAGCTGTTCAAGATTGGCGACATGGTACAATTAGCCTCTATGGAAAGACAGGTACCAAGAAGCTTTATAATATGGACACAAGGAAACGATTAGAGGAGCTTTATGAAGATGAGGATGAGTCTAGTGATGAAGACTCTTCTACGGGGACAGATGAGGACAATGATAGCACTACCAACAGTGATGAGGATGCTGATGTTGCATTTCTTTTGATGGACAAAGAAATCCAGGAGTTTGGTTTAGTTGCATTTGCGAATGAGGTTGAAGATGAAAGTGAAGGGCCTTATGAAGTGATTGAAGGGCTGATGCAAACCAAGGTTGAGTTGTCAAAGAAGCAGGAATTGATGACACAAATGATCAGTGGAGACCTCTCAGCTATGGAGAAGGATATACATTTGCACATGCTGGCTAGTTTTCCTGATTTGTTCATTACTTCATATGAAGAGATCAGAGGGTTCAAGGGCGAAGAGATGCATATAGAGCTGAAAGAAGGTGCTAAGCCAGTGCGGCAAAGGCTAAGAAGGATGGGTCAAGAGAAAATGGAAGCCTTGCGAGAAGAGGTGGACAAGTTATTGAAGGCAGGGTTCATAGTCCCTGTGGAGACCACAGAATGGGTGAGTCCAGTTATAGTCAGTCCAAAGAAGGATGGGAAGTGGAGAATTTGTGTAGATTTTAAACCCTTAAATGCAGCCACTAAGAAGAACCCATATCCTCTTCCATTCATTGATCAGATCTTGGATTCAGTGGCAGGTTATGAGAGGTACAGTGTGTGTGATGGTTTTTCAGGCTATTTTCAATTGAAGATTGCTCTTATAGACCACACAAAGACAACTTTTATTATGCCATGGGGATGCTATTGCTACACAGTATTACCATTTGGGTTGTCAAATGGACCATCTTTCTATCAAGAGAGAGAAAATTGGGTATTGGAACCATTCATTGCAAGTTGTGTTAAAGCTTTCATGGATGACTTCTGTGTCTACAGCAGTAGGGTTGAACATCATGAGAAGTTGCAGATGGTATTGGCTCGATATGATGAATGTGGAGGAAAACTAAATCCAAAGAAATGTCATCGAGCACATCCAAGGGTGAAGTTATTGGGCCATATGGTGTCAGAAAATGGCATTGAGGCTGATCCAGACAAGGTTAAGTCTATTATTCTTCTTCCATCACCTACGAGTACAAGCAATCGGCAACCTTTATACACAAAGTGAAGTACATGGCATGGTTTATTCCATTGTCTTCGCAGCTCCTTTATCCATTACAACAAGTGGCAAAGCATGATCCATTGCAATGGGATGACAAGTGTGAAGAAGTTCAGGTGCGCAAGGCCTTTAGGACTCCACCACTTACTGAAATCTGCTACCTAGGCACACTAGTTAACATGTTCTTTATTGGAACTCCCATTGAGCCCGTAACACATTAAAATACTACAATGGCTTGAAATAAATCGGGAATTTACAATACATGACCATTTTGGAAAAATGTGAGAAATGTGTAACTCCAATCTTCACTACTTCTTTATGATAATCTTTGACATGCATCCGTAAGGCTTGGGCCTTTAGCAGCTTTTGTTAACTGACGTTGACTCAGTTAACAAGAGCATATGTGCCCCCGTTGTCCAACCTGCTATCCATTGTGTTATGGAGGTTTTAGCCCAAGGTGGTTTGAAGGTCCACCACTTGTCCAAGATAGCTCTATTGAAACAAGCTATCTATGTTGTTTCAAGGTCAATATGTGAATGGAGTGTATCTACTATGTCTATTAGCATGGATGGTTTGGGGAAGAGGTGCACCACTTTTCCAACCTACTATCCATTGTGTTATGGCGGTTTTTTCCTTAGGTGGTTTGAAGGTCCACCACCTGTCCAAGCTAGATCTATTAAAAGAAGCTATCTCTATTGTTTCAAGGTCAATGTGTAAAAGGAGTGTAGATAGTATGTTTACTACCATGGATGGGTTGGTACAGAGGTCCACCCCTTGTCCAACCTACTGACCATTGTGCAATGGAGGTTTTAGCCCAAGGTGGTTTAAAGTTCCACTATCTCTCCAAACTATCTCTATTGAATAGTCCTACTTCTATTATTTGAAGGACAGTTTGTGAATGGAGATTTACTAACATAGATAGTTTGGGGTAGAGGTCCACCACTTGTCCAACCTACTATTCATTGTGTTCAGGGGTTTTAGCCCAGGTTGGTTTGAAGGTCCACCACCTGTCCAAGCTAGATAAATTGCAAAAATATCTCTCTATTGTTTAAAATTCAATGTGTGAATGGAGTGTAGCTACTTTGTTTACTACCATGGATGATTTGAGGAAAAGCTCCACCACTTGTCCAACCTACTATCCATTGTGTTATGGAGGTTTTAGCCCAAGATTTTTTGAAGGTCCACCACCTGTTCAAGCTAACTCCATTGAAAGAAGCTATCTCTATTGTTTCAAGGTCAATGTGTAAATGGAGTGTAGCTACTTTTTTTACTACGATGGATGGTTTGAGCCAAAGGTCCACCACTTGCCTAACCTACTTTCCAGTGTGTTATGGAGGTTTCAGCCCAAGGTTGTTTGAAGGTCCACCACCTGTTCAATCTAGCTCTATTGAAAGAAACTATTTCTAGTATTTGAAGGTCAATGTGAATAGATTGTAACTACTATGTTTATTCTCATGGATAGTATGGGACAGAGGTCCACCACTTGTCTAACCCCCGTCTAAACTACTATCCATTGTGTTATGGAGGTTTTAGCCTAGGGTGGTTTGAAGGTGGACCACCTATTCAAGCTATCTCTAATATTTCAAGGTCAATGTGTGAATGGAGTGTAGCTACTATCTCTATTACCATGGATGGTTTGGGACATAGGTCCACAACTTGTCCATCCTACTATCCCTTGTGTTATGGTGGGTTTAGCCCAAGGTGGTTTGAAGGTCCACCACCCATCCAAGCTAGCTCTATTTGATAGTCGTATCTCTATTTTTTTGAAGGTCAATGTGCGAAAGCAGTGTAGCTATTATGTTTACTACCATCGATGGTCTAGGGCAGATGTCTACCACTTGTCACCAACCTACTATCCCTTGTGTTATAAAGTTTTTAGCCCAAGGTGATTTGAAGGTCCACCACCTGTCTAAGCTAACTCTATTGAAAGAAGCTATCTCTATTCTTTGAAGGTCAACATGTGAATGGAGTGTGGCTACTATGTTTACTACCATGGATGGTTTGGGATAGAGGTCCACCGCTTGTCCAACCTACTATCCATTGTGTTATGGAGGGTTTAGCTCTATGTGGTTTGAAGGTCAATCTATGAATGGAGTGTAGCTACTATGTTTACTACCATGGATGGTTTGGGGTAGAGGTCACGACTTGTCAACCTACTAGCCATTCTGTATTGAAGGTTTTACCCCCAGGTGGTTTGAAGGTCCACAAACTTTCCAAGCTAGATTTATTGAATAGTCCTATCTCTAGTCTAATCACGTGGATGGTTTGGGGTAGAGGTCTATCACTTTTTCAACCTACTATCCATTGTGTTATTGAGGTTTTAACCCAAGGTGGTTTGAAGGTCCACCACCTATTCAAGCTAGATCAATTGAGAGAAGCTATCTCTATTGTTTGAAGGTCAATGTGTGAATCGAGTAGATCTACTATGTTTACTACCATTGATGGTTTGGGACAGAGGTCCACCACTTGTCCAGCCTACTAACCATTGAGTTATGGAGGTTTTAGCTCAAGGTTCTTTGAAGATCCACCACCTATCCAAGCTAGATTTATTGAAAGAATCTATCACTATTGTTTAAAGGTTAAAGTGTGAATGGAGTCTAGCTACTATGGTTACTACCACGGAGGGTTTGGGATAGAGGTCCATCACTTGTCCAACCTACTAGCCATCATGCTATGGAGGTTTTAGCCCAAGGTGGTTTGAAGGTCCACCACCTATCCAAGCTAGCTCTATTAAATAGTCCTATCTCTACTCTGATAGTGTGGATGGTTTGGGATATAGATCTAGCACTTTTCCAACCTACTATTCATTTTGTTATTGAGGTTTTAGCCCAAGGTGGTTTGAAGGGCCACCACCTGTCCAAGCTAGCTCTATTGAAGGAAGCTATCTCTATTGTTTGAAGGTCAATGTGTGAATGGAGTGTAACTACTATTTTTACTACCATGGATGGTTTGGATAGAGGACCATCACTTGTCCAACCTACTAGCCATTGTGTTATACAAATTTTAGCCCTATGTGATTTGAAGGTCCACCACCTGTCCAAGCTCGCTCTATTGCATACTCCTATCTCCACTTTGATAGCGTGGATGGGTTCCTCTGGAGGTCCAACACTTTTCCAACCTACTATCCATTGTGTTATGGAGGTTTTAGCGCAAGGTGGTTTGAAGGTCCACCATGTATCCAAGCTATACCTATTGAAAGAATCTATCTCTATTGTTTGAAGGTCAATGTGTGAATGCAGTGTAGCTACTATGTTTACTACCATGGATGGTTTGGGGTAGAGCTCCACCACTTGTCCAACCTACTATCCATTAAGTTATGGAGTTTTAAGTCCAGGTGGTCTGAAGGTCCACCACCTATCCAAGCTATCTCTATTGAAAAAATCTATCTCTATTGTTTGAAGATCAATTTGTGAATGGAGTGTAGCTACTATGTTTACTACCATGGATGGTTTGGGGTGGCAGAGGTCCACCACTTGTCCAACCTACTTTTCTTTGTGTTCTTGAGGTTTTAGTTCAGGTTAGTTTGAAGGTCCACCAACTATCCAAGCTAGATCCATTGAACAAATCTATATCTATTGTTTCAAAGTCAATTTGTGAATGGAGTGTAGCTACTTTGTTTATTACCATGGATGGTTTGGGAAAAAGGTCCACCCCTTGTCCAACCTACTATCCATTGTGTTATGGAGGTTTTAGCCCAAGTTGTTTGAAGGTCCACCACCTTTCCAAGATAGCTCCTTTGAAAGAAGCTATCTCTATTGTTTCAATGTCAATGTGTTAATGGAGTGTAGCTACTTCTTTTACTACCATCGATGGTTTGAGGTACAGGTCCACCACTTGTCTAACCTACTATCTATTGTATTATTGAGGTTTTAGCCCAAGGTTTTTTGTAGGTCCACCACCTGTCCAAGCCAGATCTATTAAATAATCCTATCTCTAGTCTGATCACGTGGATGGTTTGGGTTAGAGGTCCCCCACTTGTCCAACCTACTAACCATTGTGTTATGGAGGTTTTAGCCCATGGTGGTTTGAAGGTCCATCACTTGTCCAAGCTAGCTCTATTGAATAGTCCTATCTCTAGTTTGACCATAGGGATGGTTTGGGGTAGAGGTTCACCACTTGTCCAACCTATTAACCATTGTGTTATGGAGGCTTTAGCCCATGGTGGTTTGAAGGTCCATCACCTGTCCAAGCGAGCTCTATTGAATAGTCCTATCTCTAGTTTGATGATGTGGATGGATTACGGTGGAGGTCTAATAATTTTTCAACCTACTATCCATTGTGTTATTGAGGTTTTATTCCAAGGGGTTTGAAGGTCCACCACCTGTCTAGGCTAGATCCATCAAAATAAGCTATCTCTATTGTTTGAAGGTCAATGTGTGAATGGAGTAGAGTTACTATGTTTACTACCGTTGATGGTTTAGGACAGAGGTCCACCACTTGTCCAACCTACTAACCAGTCCATTATGGAGGTTTTAGCCCAAAGTTGTTTGAAGATCTATCACATTTCTAAGATAGCTTTATTGAAAGAATCTATCACTATTGTTTGAAGGTTAAAGTGTGAATGGAGTGTAGCTACTATATGTACTACCATGGAGGGTTTGGGACAGAGGTCCATCACTTGTCCAACCTACTAGCCATTGTGTTATGGAGGTTTAAGCCCAAGGTGGTTTGAAAGTCCACCACTTGTCCAAGCTAGTTCTATTAAATAGTCATATCTCTAATCTAATAGCATGGATGGTTTTGGATAGAAGTGAAACTTGTCCAACTTACTATCGTGTGTTATTGAGGTCTTAGCCCAAGGTGGTTTGAAGGTCCACCACCTGTCCAAGCTAGCTCTATTGAAAGAAGCTATGTCTATTGTTGCTATGTCAATGTGTGAATGGAGTGTAATTACTATGTTTAGTTGGGTAGAGGACCATCACTTGTCCAACCTACTAGCCATTGTGCTATGCAGATTTTAGCCCTATGTGGTTTGAAGGTCCACCACCCGTCCTCGCTCAATAGAATAGTTCTATCTCTACTTTGATAGCGTGGATGTTTTTGGATAGAGGTCCAACACTTGTCCAACCTACTATCCATTGTGTTATGGAGGTTTTAGCCCAAGTCAATTTGAAGGTCCACCACCTATCCGAGCTAGATCTATTGAAAGAAGCAATATCTATTGTTTGAAGGTCCATGTGTGAATGGAGTGTAGCTACTATGTTTACTACCATGGATGGTTTGGGGTAGAGGTCCACCACTTGTCCAACCTATTAACCATTGTGTTATGGAGGCTTTAGCCCATGGTGGTTTGAAGGTCCATCACCTGTCTAAGCTAGATCTATTGAATAGTCCTATCTCTAGTTTTATGATGTGGATGGTTTGGGGTAGAGGTCCAACAATTTTCAAACCTACTATCCATTGTGTTATTGAGGTTTTAGCCCAATGTGGTTTGAAGGTCCACCACCTGTCCAAGCTAGATCCATTGAAAGAAGCTATCTCTATCGTTTGAAGGTCAATGTGTGAATGAAGTAGAGCTACTATGTTTACTACTTTGATGGTTTGGGATAGAGGTCCACCACCTGTTCAACCTACTAACCATTGTGTTATGGAGGTTTTAGCCCAAGGTTGTTTGAATATCCAACACCTATCCAAGATAGCTTTATTGAAAGAATGTTTCACTATTGTTTGAAGGTTAAGTTGTGAATGGAGTGTAGCTACTTGTTTACTACCATGGAGGGTTTGGGACAGAGGTCCATCACTTGTCCAACCTACTAGCTATTGTGTTATGGAGGTTTCAGCCCAAGGTGGTTTGAAGGTCCACCACTTGTTCAAGATAGTTCTATTGAATAGTTCTATCTCTACTCTAATAGCATGGATGGTTTGGGGTAGAGGTCTAACACTTGCCCAACTTACTATCCTTTGTTATTGAGGTTTTAGCCCAAGGTGGTTTGAAGGTCCACCACCTGTCCAAGCTAGATCTATTGAAAGAAGCTATGTCTATTGTTTGAATGTCAATGTGTGAATGGAGTGTAACTACTATGTTTACTTGGGTAGAGGACCATCACTTGTCCAACCTACTAGCCATTGTGTTATGCAGGTTTTAGCCCTATGTAGTTTGAAGGTCCACCACCTGTCCTCGCTCAATCGAATAGTCCTATCTCTACTCTAATAGCATGGATGGTTTTAGCTAGAGGTCCAACACTTGTCCAACCTACTATCCATTGTGTTATGGAGGTTTTAACCCAAGGCGGTTTGAAGGTCCATTACCTATCCAAGCTAGATCTATTGAAAGAAGCTATCTCTATTGTTTCAAGGTCCATTTGTGAATGGAGTGTAGCTACTATGTTTACTACAATGGATGGTTTGGGGTAGAGATCCACCACTTGTCCAACTTACTTTCCATTGTGTTATGGAGGTTTAAGTCCAAGGTGGTCTGAAGGTCCACCACCTATCGAAGCTAGCTCTATTGAAAAAATCTATCTCTATTGTGTGAAGGTCAATTTGTGAATGGAGTGTAACTACTATGTTTACTATCATGGATGGTTTGGGGCAGAGGTTCACCACTTGTCCAACCTACTTTCCATTATGTTCTAGAGGATTTAGTCCAAGTTGGTTTGAAGGTCAATTTGTGACTGGAGTGTAACTACTATGTTTACTATCATGGATGGTTTGGGGCAGAGGTTCACCACTTGTCCAACCTACTTTCCATTATGTTCTAGAGGATTTAGCCCAAGTTGGTTTGAAGGTCCACCACCTATCCAAGCTATATCTATTGAACAAAGCTATCTCTATTGTTTCAAAGTCAGTGTGTGAATGGAGTGTAGCTACTTTGTTTACTACCATGGATAGTTTGGGACAGAGGTCCATCACTTGTCCAACCTACTATCCATTGTGTTATGGAGGTTTTAGCCCAAAATTGTTTGAAGGTTCACCACCTGTCTAAGTTAGCTTCTTTGAAAGAAGCTATCTCTATTGTTTCAAGGTCATTGTGTAAATGGATTGTAGCTACTTGTTTTAATACCATGGATGGTTTGGAAGAGAGATCCACCACTTGTCCAACCTACTATCTATTGTGTTATGGAGGTTTTAGCCCAAGGTTGTGTGAAGGTCCACCGCCTATCCAAGCTACCTCTATTGAATAGTCATGTCTCTAGTCTGATCACGTGGATGATTTGGGGTAGAGGTCCACCACTCGTCCAACTTATTAACCATTGTGTTATGGAGGTTTTAGACCATGGTGGTTTGAAGGTCCAACACTTGCCCAAGGTAGCTCTTTTGAATAGTCCTATCTCTATTGTTTAAAGGTCAAAGTGTGAACGGAGTGTAGTTACTATGTTCAGTACCATGGACAGTTTGGGATAGAGGTATACTACTTGTCCAACCTGCTATCCATTGTGTTATGGAGGTTTTAGCCCTAGGTGGTTTGAAGGTCCACCACCTTCCCAAGATAGCTCTATTGAAAATTCCTACCTCTATTGTTTCAAGTTCAATGTGCGAATAGAGTGTAGCTACTAGTTTTACTACCATGGATGGTTTGAGGTAGAGGTCCACCAATTTTCCAACCTACTATCCATTGTATTCTGAAGGTTTTAGCCTAGGTTGTTTTGAAGGTCCACCACCTGTCCAAGCTAGATATATTGAATAAAGCTATCTCTATTGTTTCAAAGTCAGTGTGTGAATGGAGTGTAGCTACTTTGTTTTCTACCATGGATGGTTTGGGATAAAGGTCCATCACCCTTCCACCTACTATCCACTATGCTATGGATGTTTTAGCCCAAGATTGTTGGAAGGTCCACCACCTGTTCAAGCTAGCTTCATCAAAAGAAGTTAGCACTATGTTTTCAAGGTCAATGTGTGAATGGAGTGTAGCTACTTTGTTTACTACCATGAATGGTTTGGGGCAGAGGTTCACCACTTATCCAACCTACTATCCATTGTGTCATGGAGGCTTTAGTACAAGGTGTTTCCAAGCTAAATCTATTGAAAGAAGCTATCTCTATTATTGGAAGGTCAATGTGTGAATGGAGTGTAACTAGTATGTTTATTACCATGGATAGTATGGGGAAGAGGTCCACCACTTGTCCAACCTACTATCCATTGCGTTATGGAGGTTTTAGCCAAGGGTGGTGTGAAGGTGGACCACCTGTTCAAGCTATCTCTATTATTTCAAGGTCAATATGTGAATGGAGTGTAACTTCTATCTCTATTACCATGGATGGTTTTGGGCAAAGGTCCACCACTTTTCCAACCTACTATCCATTGTGTTATGGTGGGTTTAGCCCAAGGTGGTTTGAAGGTTCACCACCTATCCAAGCTAGCTCTATCCAATAGTCCTATCTCTATTGTTTGAAGATTAATGTGTGAATGGAGTGTAGCTACTATGTTTACTACCATGGCTGGTCTAGGGTAGCAGTGCACCACTTGTCCAACCTACTATCTCTTGTGCTATAAAGTTTCTAGTCCAAGGTGGTTTTAAGTTCCACCACCTGTCCAAGCTAGCTCTATTCAAAGATCCTATCTGTATTGTTTAAAGTTCAATGTGTGGATGGAGTGTAGCTACTATGTTTACTACCATGGATGGTTTGGGGTAGAGGTCCACCGGTTGTCCAACCTTCTATCCATTGTGTTATGGAGGTTCTAGCCCTAGGTGGTTTGAAGGTCAATCTGTGAATGGAGTGTAGCTACTATGTTTACTAATATGGATGGTTTGGGAGACAGATCCACCACTTGTCCAACCTACTAACCATTTTGTTATGGAGTTTTTAGTCCAACGAGTTTGAAGGTCCACCACCTGTCCAAGCTAGCTCTATTTAGTAGTCCTATCTCTAGTCTAATCACATTTATGGTTTGGGGTAGAGGTCCACCAATTTTTCAACCTACTAACCATTGTGTTATGGAGGTTTTAGACCATGGTGGTTTGAAGGTCCAACATCTATCCAAGGTATCTCTATTGAATAGTTCTATCTCTATTGTTGGAAGATCAAAGTGTGAACAGAGTGTAGTTACTATGTTTAGCACCATGGAGAGTTTGGGATAGAGGTATACTACTTGTCCAACCTGCTATCCATTGTGTTATGGAGGTTTTAGCCCTAGGTGGTTTGAAGGTCCACCACCTGTCCAAGATAGATCTATTGAAAATTCCTACCTCTATTGTTTGAAGGTCAATGTGCGAATAGAGTGTAGCTACTAGGTTTACTACCATAGATGGTTTGGGGCAGAGGTCCACCACTTTTCCAACCTACTATCCATTATGTTCTGGAGGTTTTAGCCCAGGTTATTTTGAAAGTCCACCACCTGTCCAAGATAGATATATTGAATAAAGGTATCTCTATTGTTTCAAAGTCAATGTGTGAATGGAGTGTAGCGACTTTTTTTACTACCATGGATGGTTTGGGACAAAGGTCCACCACTCTTCCACCCTACTATCCACTGTGTTATGGAGGTTTTAGCCCAAAATTGTTTGAAGGTCCACCACCTATTCAAGCTAGCTCCATTGAAAGAAGTTATCTCTATTTTTTTCATGGTGAATGTGTGAATGGAGTGTAGCTGCTTTGTTTACTACCATAAATGTTTTGGGGCAGAGGTCCACCACTTATCCAACCTACTATCCATTGTGTCATGGAGGCTTTAGCACAAGGTGGTTCCAAGCTAGCTCTATTGAAAGAATCTATCTCTATTATTTGAAGGTCAATGTGTGAATGGAGTGTAACTACTATGTTTATTACCATTGATAGTATGGGGAAGTGTTAAGAGGTTTATCACACACACACCCTTACTTAATGAATAATAGCACACATAGAGATATGGCGAGAGAAGATCAGAGAGAGGGTTATCCACACATCCCAAGACATTCTGCATTAACTGATTGAATGCCCGATACATCGTACAAAGGAACACCTTCTTTAAATAAGAATACATTTGACTTTCAATATCCCTGATGACCCTTCAGATTATATCCTTTGAGTTCTCCTCCTACTAAGGTAGTGTTCCCACATGAAGACACGTGAAGGCACGCTCGGCAGTCCCAATGTACAATGCAAACATGTGCGGTTTGGGCGCATACACTTGGCACGCACGGTGGATTGTGCAAATCCTCAAGTGCATCCCTTGATTGCTTCTTGTGAAATTCGAGAAGTGTGATGCAAGTATGATCATCGAGGCCGCACACTGGCACTTTGGCTTTTTGCTCCTAGACTGATCATCTCCATCTACGCCGCACCCCGAACTCAAACCAGAAATCTCCACCACAAACTTGGACTCGCAAACTTGCTGCCCATATTGCCGCATCAATGCACAGATTTCCATTGACATGCTCACATGTTTTATTTACAAAGCAAAATGCTTATTTAATTGCCGCATCTAGAACTGTGTGAATTCGTGCTTAATAGTTAATTGTTCGTGTGAAAAGGTAAGTATGGATTATTTTGATGATTTATCCTGCTACTTCAATTCCTTTAATTGATCGGCTCATCTTGCTCACAATCGGCATCTCCCGATCCCACGGTTGATTAACCCTCTAATATGGCGCAATCTCCTCTGTGATTTTCTCCTCTGATATCTGCCATCGGCCTATTTTGCCCCATGCAAACTATTTCCTGCATGCTCTATGATGTTCTTCTCATCATCAAATCTTTTTTTCTACTTCTCCTTTGATGAAAAACTGCAACCATTAGGGAATTTTGGAGGTCATTTGGAGGGCCTTCTAAGAAAATGTATTTTTTGCACTCTCTCTCTAGAAAAAATGGCAAATAATAGAGCTGGGTCTTTCATAGTAAAAGTTCAAAAAGTGTACTTTAAGTAGATTCCTTACTCTTCTGAACATTCGTTCGTAGTGATTGAGGGATAATCCTCTTTTCAGTTGCATTGAATGAACCTCGTCAATATGGAGGGAATGAGGCTAACATGGAGGGATGAAGGCGCAGCCGCTATTCACTTTCCATTAAACCTGCACATTTGGCTAATGGCGCACTCCTCAAATGGCACAAATGTTACCCAGAAACAAGCCAAATATCACCTTCACATTGATTTGGACAATGAGTACCAACCATTGATTAAGCGCAGTAAAACAAACACACATATACCTCCCGCTTCCATAGACACGCTCAGAGCTCAGGGAGCTAAACACATAGATATCTGGATGAGAGGCTCTCTCTACCCTAAGAATCCAATGACTAATGCATCTCCACCGTTTGTCAATCCTACAAGCTTATTGACCTTTGCTGGTGATGGAGAAAAGGGCCTTCTGGGTTATTGTAAATCTCTTACAAGAGAAGCTGAAACTTACAAGGGCATTCTCCAAGCTCAACAATGTGAGATTGTTCGCCTTTCACATTTACATTCTACAGATCAGGTTACCATTTTGCAACATAAAACAGAGGTACAAGAACTGAAAGGAAAGGTGCGAAGTTGTCAAATGAAGGACACCATCTTGGGTGGTCGTATCCGAAAGAAGAAATTGCGCAATCTTGAAACATTGCAGGTTGCATCAGGAGGTCTCAAGAAAAGAATCCGAGCATTAAGGTGATGCTTCTTGGTTGGCTACATTGTCTTAGTTAAGTAATCTTTTTGTTTTTTCTTGTTATGCATTGTTTTCATGTGCCTAAATAGTGTTAGTGAAGCAAATTTTTTATTATTTACTTATGCATTGTCTTCATGTAGAGATTCAATCTATCCTGACAAGGAAAACATTGACCCCAAAGCTAATATAGGAAACAGATTGAAGCCACTTATAAGTAGAAGCCTGGCAGCAGATATAGTACATGACAAGAAGTTTAAGGTCCTACAACGAAATGTAGTGGACCGCTTTATTTCAGAGAACTCAATGCTTGCAAAAGAGATACAAGGCACACTTGATTCACTTGGTGTAAGCAAAAGAGGATATTCGGCTATCCAAAAGTCTGTCTCATCCATCTTTGTTAAGAAGGGTATAAAATCCAAACTTCTACCATCAGCCTCAAGTGTTTGGAAAGAGAGGCTTCAGCTTAACGAGGCACAGGGAGACTATCTTGGACAGCCCTTTCATATTAAAGCAACTTACAGTGGCCATGGAGCAAACATGGCATATGATGAGTTCAATAATATTTTTATGGACCTGCGGATATTACAAAAGAGAATGATGGAGTTTTACAACATCACATTTAAAGAGTCACGAGGGGTATTACATTTTGTGTTAAAACTGGATGAGTGTGAGCTTGTTAAAGAGAAAAAGCTAGAGCGTGTTACTATTACTTTAATGAATAGAGCCCTCTCAAAGTGTCCCAGTGATGATCCTTTATATTTTAGTGTTCAATCAGAATCTAACATATGGTGTCTTGGTGCGTTTGAGGTAAGCGAGATTCTCAGGTAAGCTCAAATGTTCACATCTACTTAAGTCTCATTTATTTTGTGTTGCAGGTAAAGAAAGAAGATCATGAGATTCTATATTGGGTGTTCCATCGAACTAATATTCCGGAGGTGATTGATCGACAGACTAACCAGGGAGAGGTACTACGTCTAGATGGAAGGGGAGACTTTCAAGTTCAGTGGCATCTTGCAGGTGATCTCAAAACATTAAAGTGCATGTATAATTGTGGAATGGGTGCAATGGCAAAGTCGTCGTGTTTGTTCTGCATGGAGCCTGCAAAGGTCATGGACCCAAAGTGGTGGAGAAAAGCTCCAACACGTCACATTGAGGATCCTGCTTTTCGACCGGTTTTGAAAATACCACTTGTGAATGTCCACATTTGTACAATGCATGCCCTTTGTAGAAGTGTGGAGAAATTGGTCTACTTATCTATCGGGTTTGGTTGGAAGATTAAGAACTCGACAGAACGACAAGTAGCCCTGCAGTGCTTAGAAATGGTACTGTCGGATATGGGGCTTCGTGGTGGCAATGTGAAAATCAAGCGGGATGAAACGAGATCAACTGCTGAGAAGGATGTCCCATGCAAACCATCCATCGGTGGGGTGAAGGCACGGAGGTTTTTATCTAAACCCCAAGGTACAAGAGATCCGAAGCTAACAAAACATGGAAAAATATATAACACATCTTATGTTAGCAAGGTAGAGTATCAGAGCTAGAAAAAGCTACATATTGTAGTCAAAGACCAAGAACCAACTACTCGTAACGCGAAGGCTGAGGTTTGGCGATCAATAGACATCCTATTTTTGATGTGCGACAAAGATGACTGGTCACAAGGTGATATGAACAAGTTCAAGGAGAATCTCAACCTTCTGAAAAAATCATTCAAGATAGCATGGACAGACACCCAGATTACTCACTACATGGTATTATCGTGTATTTCATTCTCTCTTATGTGCAAATATGTGAGTGTAAAACATTCTAACTAATCTGTTTTCATATCCAGCACATCATCTTCAATCATTTACCATATTTTATACAAAAGTATGGGAACCCGGCAATATGGAATACCCAAGGGATGGAAAAGTCTCATTACATGGCAAGAAATGCTTATTTCAGGCACACACGACATGGTGGCTCTCGAATCAAGGCCAACAGTTTGAGAGAACTATTTGAATGGTTCTATCATAGAATCATTCATCGAATGCAGGCAAAAGAAGTCTTGGCAAATTCAGCAACAGCACAAGCCATCAGACATTTACAACAACAAAAAGTTAAAAGATCAATGGCATACAACAACTCCGGAGCTTGTGAAAGTCAACGAAGGTGGAGAGAGACAATGGTGTATGTGAATCACAAGTGGAGAAAGATACTCTGAGTGGATGACATTGTACAAAATTTATGTAATACATGATCTTATACAATTGCTACTTGAAGTGTATCAAGATTTTGAAGGTTCAATTTTGTTTTTTGGCACGTCACCCTTGTAACGAATCATGAGATGTTTGCCATACTCTAAAAGCTCATCTGGGTTTTGTCTACCAAGAGCTAGTGCCATTGCTGTGTAGGTGTAGTAATATGCTGCCCGACCACCTGTATAGCCCGGGCAGTAACCAAAACAATCTCTAGCAAACACTTTGTCCACAAGAATGACTTTATCTGCACTTTTGGGCAGCACGGGTCCACCCAAGAAGCGTGATAGTGTCTTGAATGTGTAAGTTTCTATTGAACCCTCTTGTGACATGGAATTGTGAAAAACTACTATCGGCGACTCGCAAAGCTTTGAAAGGTACTGCGCTAGGGCCGCATCCCTTCCACGATACTCTCGAGTCCGCCGCCGAAGGAAGTCATCCTTGTCAGCAATCCAAGACTGCACATATCATGTCAGAAGTGACACAAAGAGAGAGAGAGATAGAGAGAGAGAGAGAGAGAGAGAGAGAGAGAGAGAGAGAGAGAGAGAGAGAGAGAGAGAGAGAGAGTTACCATGAAGCTCTCATCCTGCAGAAAGAGGTTTTTCTGCCACAGGTCTACAGATGTAGTTGACCCCTGACCTGAATGGTTAAACCAATCCTCCACTTCTTTGTTACTTGTTGATGGTCTTAGGCTTTGTCTTATTGCTTGGAAGGTGGCTTCATCAGGTAGTGTCTCCTTGTATTTTTCAGCTTTCTCAAAGCATCTTCGGAGGCATTCCATTGGATTGCTGGATGTTTCCATTGCCTCATCATCACTACTATCCTCTGAAACAAATCCACTCCTCTCCTCTTGGACTCTGGAAATAATAGCCAGGGAGAAATCCTCCCTTAAATAAAAGATTCTTTGCACATCATGTAAGAAGATATAGGTCTTGTCTCCAATCCTGAAGTCAGGCACAGCAGGCAACATCATTTGAGCATGCTTCTCAGTGAAGTTACTGACATCCAATGGAAGTTTGATTTCTGTGGTTTTCACAGAGAGCATCTTACTTCTTTGTAATTCAATTGCCTCAACCTCAAGGTCGACTGTATCTTCAACCTCCTCGACTTCTTGTATATGAGTTGTCTCCTCGCATTCTTCATCTGGTGCTGCATCCTGCTCCTCTAACACCTCATCAGGATTCTGCATGAGGAATCCAAACAGGCTGTTCAGGTAAATCATAAAGCCAAAGGCTTCCTGAATGAGTTTGCCTTATTTTTGGTGCAAAGGGCAGGCTGAATGTCGGCAAGAAGGTGGTAATTCCCTATACTTCTTCAGTCCCTGTCCCTTTCCACCACAGTCATTTAAATGCATAAGAGTCATAATGGACAGAACAACCCTCCCTACCTGCACCATCACTTCAAACTTATCTCTATAGGACTGCAAGAAATTACTGTGCTGAGCTAACAGGTCTTCAATGTCAAACTTTGGATTAAACATAGAATGAACTAGATCAAACTTTTCCCCAGCACCACAAGATGCTGCAAAATCAAACAGCCTCTCATCAGTTGCAGCTGGGTCTTCCAGAGAAGACACATCCTCTTTGGCTTTACATTTAGTTGCACAGGGACTACTTTCTAGCACATCTGCATCATTTGAGAAGTCTATATTCCTCTTTCTTGTATTTTTCTTGACAAGTACTGTACAGGGTGAGGGAGCCTTGTAGGGTGAGGGATCCTCTTTGCCTGGTGACCTCTCTGATTGATCTTCACCAATTGACACTTCTTCAGATATGTCCTGACAAAAGTCAACAGTTCCTTTGGCAGAAACATTAAGCAACTGAGCCTGCAAAGGTTGAAATC
>NC_140954.1:37313911-37739477 GCF_014529385.1 Adiantum capillus-veneris
AAGATAGTGAGACACTGAAAAGAATAAGGTGGAGGTATGACAAAATACTGGTCCCCAATGTCTGCAGGGATAAGAAAATGAGGGAAATTTTGTTATACCCCCCTGAGCTAGTGCCACAACTCACAGTTGTAGATGTCACACATGATGTGAATACAAGGGCAAGGGTAGAGACTATTGCTCGCCAAACAGAGAACATGAGGGAAGCAGAGCTTAAGGAGAAAGCAAAAATAGCACTAGAGTCCCAGAGGCAAACAGAATGCAATGTGACCCTGTCCATAGAGGCAAGCAATCAAGAAACTCTACTTTCAATGAAGGATGGTTTGCTTGCAGAGATACCATTTGTAGATGGAGCCAGAAAGCTAGCTCTGGAAAAAGTGGACATTAATTTATTGCAGAATCCAGATGCTCAGATTTCAGACACAATTATCTATGCTTGTCTTAAGTAAGTGTTACTATCTTGCTAGCTTTGAAAACTCAGATAATAGGTTTGCTAACTCAGGTAAAGTCTCTGATCAAAAGTCAACTCCCACTGCACACCCACACAGAGGTGTTTCTTCTTGATCCACAAATGTCAGTGATTATTAGACAAAAGAACAGTCCATTTGGGACCTTTGAGAGTTGGTTTCTCCACTGTGCTATGCTGGAAGTTACTGTCATCATCTTTCCATATGAGAACAACCATCACTGGAGTCTCATATGCCTTGATGTTGACCAACCAGCAGTGTGGGTGTTGAATTCAATAAAAGGAACCCACCCTTAAATTAGGCTGTAAGTGTTTTGTATCAGAAAGTGTTTCTTATAGATATCCATGTAAATTTGAAGCCTCATGCTAACATCTTGACATTGCTTTGTGCAGTTGTATAAAGAGGTTGTTGCTTGCCTATGGCAAGCTATGTGGAAGGTATGAACTATACAAGGCCCCAATCAAAGATGTACCTGTCCCAAATCAAACTGATGGAAATTCTTGCGGCTGGAGATGTCTTCTCCATGCAGAATATGTCCTGCAAAGCTACTTTGCATTAAAACCTTTCATGACTAAGGTAACCATTTGGCAATGCATTCAGTTAGTTTTGGTTTAGTTTATAAAAGAATTCTCACCATGTGGTCTTTCAATTTTGCAGAGTGCTTTAAAAAACTACACATATGATTATTTGCAAAGATACCAGGTAAGTTTAATACAACACCTGCTTACTATGTCTAGCCCCAGAGAGCTTGAAGATAGCGGCTTGGATGACCGCACTATTGATCTAACAATACATGACGTGCCACCACGACAAACCCCTGCATCCGATACAGTGGAATCACAACGGGCCGAGGGGGTCATATCAGCAGAAGATGAAAGAGCCGAGGATGAGGAAAGGTCAAATGAGCATATGGAAGGTGCTAGTGTACAACCATAGGAGACAATGAAAGAGCCAACTTAGCCAGTGGAGGAGCCAAAAGAGTCTATGGCTGAAACCCAAGATGAGGAAAGCAGGCCTATAGATGAGCAAAAGGATATGGATGAGGAAAGCAGGCCTAGGGATGAGCAAACTGATATAGGCAAGGATGTATGAGGAAATCCGGTCAACCAAGGGAGAGGAAAAGACCTTGGAGGAAACCTTGAATGAGGCAGAAAGAGCCATGGGGGAGACCCCTGATGAAGATGTGAATGATGACTATGAAGATGTGAATGATGAAGCTAAAGCAGAGGAGAGCAACAACGACATCAACACTACAGAGACCCAGTATGGACCCTTGCTACCTGTAGATACAGTTGTTCCGGTAATGTCTATTCAAGTATGGCAAAATATGTTCAGCTTCTAACTACTTATATGTACTTGTCAACTTTTACCGAGGTTGATTATCTTGGACGTCAATGGATTGCTGCTGATGCGCGTGCCTCTCGGTGACACAGAACCCTTTGAGGATTTGCAAACGTTTCGGATGGGAACTTGTCGAGTCGTGGTTCGTCCAGGAACCAAGGAATTTATTCAATTTCTTCTTCCGCGCTTCAGAGTTGCCATATGGTCTTCAATGCAAAGGAAAAACTTGTCGCCACTAGTTACAATAGTTTGCAGTGTATGCGACGCTCACACGTCAGATTTTTCCTTTTTGTATGATCAAAGAAAATGTGTTACCGTTGAGGGCCAGTACCACCCTAAAAAACCACACTTACCTCTTTTGTACAAACCGTTTAGCCAAATCGATGTACCCTTTGATACAACTAATACACTACTGATTGATGATACTCCTGAAAAGGGAGAACTAAATCCGCCGGGAACAACTATCTCACCACCTTCTTTCGAGGGGCATTCCTTCGATTTTTACCTTGAAGACATTCTGATTCCATACTTACAGAAATTGTATCTCAGTCCATTGTTCATGGACGAGTTTGTACTTTCTAATGAATTAAGATGACTCTTCTATCATGTCTTTGTCTTGTCTAACATTGAGAGAGAGAGAGAGAGAGAAAGAGAGAGAGAGAGAGAGATTTGACATGGTAAAGAAATGTATTTCAAGCACACTTTTTCACAGGGCACAATTGACAAATGAGCTCAATAAACTTCATGTATTGAAAGTCATTTGTATACACTTGGGTTCACAAGAATATCTGTTACACTGACACTACTTCAACCCGACCATCCAACTCTTTGCACAAAATATCTTTTTCCCTTCGCCGCATCACCTGACGGCCAGCTAGGAAAAAGGAAAAATCTGATAGGTCCCTGTCCATTGACTCTTCAATTATGTCATGCCGCAAATGCTGAAGACTTCATAGCTCCCTTATTGTAACCACCAACAGTAGGCCATGCTCTTTATCAATCACTTCCACATCCACAACAGGATTATCTTCCAAACCTGCAGAAACCTGGTCCATAGGAATGTACTTACCATTGAGCATTTTTGATCGCATATACCAAAACGAGAGTAACAGTGATTGGCTTGCAATCATGTACTTGACAACTAGAGTATCAAGCGCGACCTCGCACCGTAAACCAATCTCTTCCTTTACATACCATCCTCTGTCAAGAAGTTTGTCACAGGATGACTGCTGAAATGACTTGCACATGAACATAGTTTTCGTAACACGGATGTTGTAGCTATGAAACAACTCTATGAAGAGTGCAACAGGACAAAAGTTTGCAATTCTAACCAGTTTGGTGGGAATAGAGCTACGTAGAGACCTCTGTATATCCTTGTAGAGCTGACTTCACATTGCCTCCACCATTGTTTCCTCGGGAACTGGCATGTCCACAGTGTTCCAATCGGTTGGTAGAGGCACTTTCACCAACATGCCATTCTTATTCCCTGAGCTGAGTTGGTAGAAGTGGTCATAAAAAAATATTCCCTCATCAGCCAGTCTTTTGCTGCTCCTCCCTGAATACTGTAGAGAACCAATGTGGGCATGAACAACATGGAAGAGGCCTATTATGCACTCCACAGGCTCCCATTGCTCATAAGAAGAGGGATAAACATCTGCAATATATATAAGAAGAGTTAAACTAAGAGTATCAATAAGTAAAAATTACAAATCTAATGTAATTGAGCTGTGAAGAATGGAGACATTTCTCATAACAAGCGGGAGAAACATTGCAAAATATATAAGAAAAGTTATAATGAGAGTATCAGTAAGTTCACATGTCAAGAGTACTTACAATTGCAACGTGGTTGATGTATATCTGATACATTTCCACCATTTTCTATCACCTCTGGATGGGTAAACACATGCTGAACAAGAAATTCCTTTACAGATCTTTTGCCGATTTCAACTTTGAAATCCAACACTCTGGCCTTCCATGCTGAGCGGTAAACGTTGATACCACTAGACCTCTTGGGTCTTCTTGGTTGCATGAGGACCCATGAACCTTTGTTTATCCTTTGTCCAACCCATTGGTTCTCTGCACTTATTGAAGTTGATATTGTAATTGAGGATATGCTACTACTTGGCCTTCTAGGCAAAGTGCAGCTATTGGTTGTTGGTGTGAGAGACAGTAAACACCTGGAGCTTCTTGGGAGAGAAGACGTGGAAGCCATAGCTCTCAGAGAAAAGCTTTAGTGGAGGGAGATTCACTTTGAAAGCATTCTAATGGAGGGAAAGTGTTTTAGAATTCCAATATCTTGTGCGGGCTTAATGGTCACCCTCCAGTACGTTAATGACCATAAGAGAATATCAGAAGTGGGACCACATGCAAGCACCTAAAAGCTCGGTAAAAGGAAGGAAATTACGATGCTACAATCCTAGATTCGTGAAAGTTTTATGCTATTTTCCTATTTTTTGAGTCTTTCCACGTACTTTCCTACGTAACGTAGCCTTCGTGCTCATTGGACGCGCTCTATTTTTCTCTCTCTTCATATGGCCCTCCAAATGACCTCTGAAATTTCCTAATGGCTTTCGGCTCCTGCACGCCTCGTCCTCCATCTGCTTCATCTACCCTCGGCCCATCTTCTCTCCGTCAAAGCTTCCTGTTGTATGCCTTAATATCAGCTTGATATAAATGGGTGGCATCTGGGTTGGCTGGGCTCGCAGGACTCAGATCTGTTAGAAGAGACTGGATAGAGGTAAGAATGGTGGAAACATTGTGACAAGGTGACCAAGCATCCTGAATAATATCCATGCACAGGTCCCATCACTGTAGACATTTGGATGATAAACCTCTGATGTGAATCACACTCTGGGCAGATTTGTTGGGTAGTGCTCTCCAAAGATCACCCGCAAAGAGAAGATTCCAACTTCCCAGGGAGTGTCTTTCAGACCAAAAACGGTCGCACTCCAAACGAATAAATTCTCATCACCATAAGGACTTGCATTGCATCCCTCAGGAGGCTCGTTGTGGATTGCCTTTAGATCGGACATGAGGTGTAGCTGTGTAGAGGATTCCATCGTCGCATATCAACCAAGCTCTCCACACCTGCGGAGAACCCTTTTGACTCAAAACAACACACAAAATGGCACGATAGGAGAAGACGATGACGCCGTCCTCTTGAGGCTTTGCATGTCTCCTCTTGCATCAAGACCTGCAAAATCCCTGTCCTCCGGGCCTAATCTTTCACTTCTTCTACATTGCCTCCTTCTGCACCTCTTTCATCAGCAAAGGGGAGTCCGCTCCGCGCGTGGTCACTAAGCGTTAGGAGGTTTATCACACACACACCTTTACTTAATGAATAATAGCACACATAGAGATATGGAGAGAGAAGATGAGAGAGAGGGTTATCCACACATCCCAAGACATTCTGCATTAACTGATTGAATGCCCGATATAGAGTACAAAGGAACACCTTCTTTAAATAAGAATACATGTGATTTTCCATATCCCTGATGACCCTTCAGATTATACCCTTTGAGTTCTCCTCCTACTAAGGTAGTGTTACCACATTAAGACCCGTGAAGGCACGCCCAACACTCCCAATGTACAATGCATACATGTGCGGTTGGGCACATACAGGAAGAGGTTCACCACTTGTCCAACCTACTATTCATTGTGTTATGGAGCATTCACACCAAGGGTGGTGTGAAGGTGGACCACCTGTTCAAGCTATCTCTATTATTTCAAGGTCAATATGTCAATGGAGTGTAACTACTATCTCTATTACCATAAAAAGTTTGGGGCAAAGGTCCACCGCTTGTCCAGCCTATTATCCCTTGTGTTATGGTGGGTTTAGCCCAAGGTGGTTTGAAAGTCCACCACCTGTCCAAGCTAGCTCTATTCAATAGTCCTATCTCCTTGTTTTAAGATTAATGTGTGAATGGAGTGTAGCTACTATGTTTACTACCATGGATGGTCTAGGGTAGAGGTCCACCACTTGTCCAACCTACTATCTCTTGTGCTTTAAAGTTTTTAGCCCAAGGTGGTTTTAAGTTCCACCACCTGTCCAAGCTAGCTCTATTGAAAGAAGCAATCTCTATTGTTTAAAGGTCAATGTGTGGATGGAGTGTAGCTAATATGTGTCCTGCCGTGGATGGTTTGGGGTAGAGGTCCACCGCTTGTGCAACCTTCTATCCATTGTGTTATGGATGTTTTAGCCCTAGGTGGTTTGAAGATCAATCTGTGAATGGAGTGTAGCTACTATGCTTACTAACATGGATGGTTTGAGACAGAGATCCACCACTTGTCCAACCTACTAACCATTTTGTTATGGAAGTTTAAGTCCAATGTGGTTTAAACATCCACCACTTGTCCAAGCTATCTCTATTGAGTAGTCCTATCTCTAGTCTGATCACATTTATGGTTTGGGGTAAAGGTCCATCAATTTTTCAACCTACTATCCATTGTGTTATTTAGGTTTTAGCCCAAGGTGGTTTGAAGGTCCACCACCTGTCTAAGTTAGATCTATTGGAAGAAGCTATCTCTTTTGTTTGAAGGTCAATGTGTGAATGGAGTGGAGCAACTATGTTTACCACCATGGATGGTTTGGGAAAGAGGTCCACCACTTGTATAACCTACTAACCAGTGCGTTATGGAGGTTATAGCCCAAAGTTGTTTGAAGGTCCAACACCTATCCAAGCTAGCTCTATTGAAAGAATCTATCACTATTGTTTGAAGGTCAATGTTTGAATGGAGTGTAACTACTATGTTTACTACCATGGATGGTTTGGGGTAGAGGTCCATCACTTGTCCAACCTACTAACCATTGTGTTATGGAGGATTAGTCCAAGGCGGTTTGAAGGCCGACCACTTGTCCAAGCTAGCTTTATTCAATAGTCCTATCTCTACTCCGATAGCGTGGATGGTTTGGGGAAGAGGTCGAACACTTGTCCAAACTACTATCCACTGTGTTATTGAGGCTTTTAGACCAAGGTGGTTTAAAGGTCCACCACCCATCCAAGCAAGCTCTAATGAATAGTACTATCTCTATTATTTGAAGGTCAAAGTGTGAATGGAGTATAGCTACTATGTTTATTACCATGGATGGTTTGGGACATAGGTCCATCACTTTTTCAACCTACTAACCATTGTGTTATGGAGGTTTTTGCCCAAGGTGGTTTGAAGGTCCACCACCTATCCAAGCTATCTCTATTGTGAATAGTCCTATCTCTACCCGGATAATGTGGATGGTTTGGGGTCGAGGTCCTACACTTGTCTAACCCACTATCCATTGTGTTATCGAGGTTTAAACCCAAGGTGGTTTGAAAGTCCACCACCTGTCAAAGCTAGATCTATTGAAAGAATCTATCTTTATTGTTTGTTCATCAATTTGTGAATGGAGTGTAGCTACTATGTTTGATACCATGGATGGTTTGGGGTAGAGGTTCACCACTTTCCAACCTACTAACCACTATGTTACTGGAGAAGGTTTTAGACCAAGGTTGTTTGAAGGTCCACCATCTGGCCAAGCTAGCTCTATTGAAAGAAGCTATCTCTAATGTTTTAAGGTCAATGTGTGAATGGAGTGTAGCTACTATGTTTACTACCATGTATTGTTTGGGATAGAGGTCCACCACTTGTCCAACCTACTAACCATTGTGTTATGGAGCTTTTAACCCAAGGTGGTTTGAAGTTCCCCCACCTGTTCAACCTAGCTCTATTGAATAGTCCTATGTCTACTGTGATAGCATGGATGGTTGCGGGTAGACATTTAACACTTGTCCAACCTACTATCCATTGTGTTATGGAGGTCTTAGACCTCAAGAAATGTTTGGCTCGATAAGTAAGTAACCAGATAATTACTCCACTTAGGAACAGGTGACATTTGAAACAATGTTACATGAGGAATGGGTGGTTGTTTTTGACATTGAGGGAAATCTTTTACAAAAGATCTAACATCTCTCCTCATAGTCAGCCAAAATACTCCAAGTCTCAAGATTTTTTGTATAGTTTGGTCTTCCACAAAGTGAATTCCTACTATGGTAACATGTGCTTGACTTAGGTATTGTTCCTTTTCTTCAGGGTTAATGCTTAAAAACAATATCCCGTCTCGATTTCTTTTATATAGCTTTCCAGCTAGTAATTGATACATAGCCGATTGCTCAATTAAATCAATTGTGATAGGAAGTGGTATTTGTGAATCCACTTGAGCTATTGTCATCAATGACACAATGTTTTCCGACCATCTAGGTATCATTTCCATGGAGAAAAAATAGGCATCTGGTAGATGATCTTCTACCCCTTTGGGTGATTCCCCTGAAACAATCCTTGAAAAATGATATGCTTGTTGATGTGTAGTGCTTTTTTTTACAACCACAGTGAAATCAAATTTGAGAAGAATGATGAACCATCTCACAATTCCCCTTGTGTTGCATGGCTTGTTGACCAAATATAACAAAGTTTGGAGGTCCACAAAGAACACAAACTTGTTGGCTAATAGGTAATGTCTATACTTTTTAACGGCATAGATCATTCCTAGTCCTTCTCTTTCAGTGGTGGTGTAATTCTTTTCTGCCATGTTCAATTGTCGTCTAGCATAAGAAATAGGAAAGTCAATTTTCCCATCTCCTGGTTGGGCTAGTATGCAACCAATAGCAAAGTTTGAAGCATCTACATGTACGTGAAATACCTTAGCCCAATTTGGTGCTTTCAATATTGGAGCTGAGGTGAGAGCTTGCTTAAGCTTCATGAAGGATTCTTCACATGTCTCTGTCCATTCAAAGTGCGTAATCAAGCTATACATGGGTTTTGCAATTATAGCGTACATGTAGATGAACCGTCGGTAATATCCACGATGTCCCATGAAGGCTTGTACCCCCTTGATTGTTGTTGGTCTAGGAAAATCAGCAATGACATGAATCTTCTCAATATCGGTAGCTATGCCATTTTTAGACACGATATGTCCAAGAATTTTCCCTTGTCTTCCCATGAATGTGCACTTTTCACGATTTAAACAAATCCTATAAAGTCTACATTTCTCGAATACCTCTTTTTGAGGTGTTCAAAATGATCAGTCCGGATTGACGAATGTATGCATAGATCATCCATGTATACTTCTAAGAATTTCCAAAGATACTCTTTGAAATCATGGCTCATCAACTTCTGAAACATGGATGGAGCATTAGTTAACCCAAACGGCATAACCCGATAGGCGAATATATCCCATTCTATTCCTAAAGTAGTTTTATGCTGATCTTTTGGGTCAACCAAAAGTTGATTGTATCCCGAAAAGCCATCTAAGAAGTTGTAAGCTTCTTTTCCTGCCACTCGTTCTAAAACATGCTCAATTATCGGAAGAGGAAAGTTGTCTCTAATGGTAGTTGCATTCACCTTTTTGAGATAAACACACACTCATAATTTCCCATTCTTCTTAGGTACTACCACAATTAGAGACACCCAATCTGTGTGTTCAATTTCGTAAATGAATTCAGCTTCCTTCAGTTTTTCAATCTCTTCTTTGACCTTTCTGGCAAATGTTTCGTTATATGTGTATGGTCTCCGTCTACTTGGTTTCGCATCATCTCTCATGGGTATTGTATGTTGGCAGATTTTTGGATCAACACCCTTGAGATCCTTGTAAGACCAAGCGAAGATATCCCAGTATTCCTTTAACAAGCTCAACAAAAGCTTTTCTTCTTCTTCTGTTAGGTCATTCTCAATGTAAGCAAGTCTAGGCTCTTCTCCTGGTTCATCAGCCAAGTCTACCCTTTTAGCGCTTTCAGGCCCTTCGTAAGATTTGCCTTGTTTTTGTAGTTCCCTAACAGGTTGTTCAATTATGATTTTTCGATCTTGGAGAGTATACTTTTTGTAATGGGATGGAACATTCATTACATCCTTGCCATCCTCTTCCATGGTTTCCATTATGGTTGTGTATATCTCCTTTAGAGATTTTTTCAACTCTTGATATTTCTTTTTCCGCTCGACTCTGGTCATGAGTGATTTCTTATTCTGTGATTTTTCTTGAGTTTCCTTCCTTGTTTTCCTCAATGTCTGAGAAATTTTTGAATTTTTGTTCGAAGGATATCTGCCAGTTATTTTGTCCTTGACACGATCATTAGCATCTATCTACATTAAGAATTGTGTTTTACTGGAGATTGCTGGCATAGGTCGTGTTTTCACGATATTGGTGTCTCTCTTTCATCTATACCATTTTTGTATTCTTGATTTTTGGTTTGGAAAATCAAAAAACTTTTCCTCCCCTCCTTTTAAGAGCAACTGAGCTCTCGTATGCTCTTTTTCTAACCCCGAATCTTCTGAGGTAGTTGAGTGTTCATCTAACTCATCAGTTGCATCGTAATAGAGGTCAGAAAAGACTTGTTGAGCTTTCATTAAGTCATTGGTTTCCTAATCTTTGTTATCAATGTTGAGGACTGACATCATTTGAATGGGGATTATGTTGTAGCCATCCTCATTGCAAAATTGAGTAGGGATAGACGTATTCACACATACATCCATTGTCGCTAAAATTTAAGTCCACTTGAATGGTTCAAATAAATGCTATGGAAAGGATTCAGGTATGTAGGCTTCATCTGTACAGTCCCTTTCTAGGATACATTCCTCTCGTCTTAAGCTTCCATTTTCTGAAGCTCCGCACATCCAAATAGGAGTGTCTTTGTTTAACCAGGATGGGAGTTTAGTTTCTGCCGAAGAGACTGAATCAAACTCTTGGATGGGTGTTTTCAAGACATCTCTATAAGTGTGATCTTTTAGATTGACTCTTGTTATAGATCCCACCTGCTTCAAGTACAGATAGTTGTTTCCCCAATCTTGGATAAGTTGTACCTGTCGCATGAAAGGTCTTCCCAATATAATTTCATAGTTGAGTTTTTTCCCAAAGTCTACTATGGCAAAAGTGTGTTGATATTCAATTTCAAAGGAATTGACTATCACTTTTTCAAGTAGCCCTAGTGGTCTCTCAATGTGTCCGTCAGCCAACTGCAATTTCATTCGTGTTTGTCTAATGGCTGGCTGTCCCCAAGATTCCCATATTGCTTTAGTGGCTATGGCTATGCCATCTCCACTATCCAGTATTGCCATGGTTTCAATGTCATTATATTTCACTGGGAGGGTGGTGTTTCCTTCTTCCCCTTCATAATATTCTCCGACCTTGTTCATAGGAACTGCTCGAATCTCTTTGTTTTCCATTTCATTTTTCAATTTTCCCAAATTCTTAGAGATTAACCCCGTTATCCCCACCTTTTCTAGGATTTTCTGTGAATCGTTCCACAAGTATGGTCTGAGTTTCAACATTTATCCCAAAGTAAGAGTACATTGGATGGGTGTAGACATGATTGAATGAATGTTTTCTACTTCTAGGGTCTGCTTAGCTCTTTTTACTTGAGTGGTCCTGCAAACGATGGATTCATCTTCGTTATCTCCCAAGTAAAAGGTAATGTTTTTAATGTCAATGGTTTAGATATTCCTAAAGCTTCCGATCCGCAATCCCCGTACAAGGATTGTAAATCCATGTTCATATCAGATGGTAGGTTATCCAACCAAAGTTCCTCTATAGGAGCTAACTTTAAAGTTAGGCTCCCATCATTGATCTCTCTTACCTTTTTCCATAAGTGTCGTGGCCAGTCTTCCTCTACGAATAGATCGAATTTCTTCTAAGGCATCTTCGTTGTCCGACACTATAAGCCCTGATTCATTTGTTTCAAGGTGGGGTTCTGCCACCACATCAAATTTTGCTTTCGTTTCTTCTACCGCAATCTCTTCAGGGTTTGTAATACTTTGAAGCTTGGGTTTTTGTTTATCCAGCATTTCTTGCGTGATTCTTACCAAGTTTTGATAAGCTTCCAGCTTCGCTGCTTCCATGTCTGGAGATGGATAGTTTTTCCCATGTTTTGGCATGCTTTAAGTCCTGCTTGGTAGGCTTCCAAGGCACCATTAATAGGCTCAAAAATTTTATCAACCAGAATAGATCCTCCAGATTTCATGGTTGTTTCCTTGAATTCACTGCCAGTTTCTTTCAACTGCCAGTTGAATTCACTGCCAGTTTCTTTCAACTTGTCCTAGGCTAGCATTTTTGTTTTCTCTTCGTTTTCAATCCATTGTTTTTGTTTTCTCATCTCATATATTTTGATTCTGCTCCTTTTGATTCTTTGAGAAGAAACTTTCATGTTCTTCGAATCTTCAGAGGAGTTTTGTTTCTTTTTCTTTGCATGGGCTCTAGTGATTACCTTGATTGGAACAATCGGTTCGCTCTCTGATGAGCTACTATGCATCACTTGGACTACGTTTATGACTGTTTTTTCCTTGTTCAAAGGATTCTTAGGACAATCTTCCGGAAAGTGTCCTCTCTTTTTGCAACATTGTATGCAATAGGCTTCAATTGGTTTGAGGTTTTTGTCAGGCTCTGGACATTCGTTCTTCAAATGGTCATCAACACCACAGTTATGAAAGTTTTCTGTTCTGGGCTTCATCATGGGTCTTCCCATGGGAGGTTTGACACCTTGATTAGCTACATAATACATTGGTGCGAAATCTGGTGGAGCATAAGTCATGGTTTCTTCCATTGGTGGTGGATGTGGACTATACCAATCTCCTTCTACCATTACTGTAGATGGACTAGGCTCTGCATAAGGTGTAACAGGCACTAATGCTCACTAATGCTTGTTCATCTATGACTCCTTCCGAGTGCATGTAGTTATAGGGACTGCATTATATCCTGGATACGGAGGTTGTTGTCCCAACACAGGTTGAGGTCTTCCCATACCCATTGGTGGTCTTTGAGCTTGGGCCATATTAGGTTGATATCTGTACATGGGTTGTCCTTGTGGCATCATGGGCATGTACTGAACATTCCCATCATACTTTGGTTTGTAGTAGCACTCATGGGTCTCATGGTTGGTCCATTTACCCTCGATTGCACACCATTTTTGTGGCCTAATCGGTTGTCCCTGTGGAGGTATCCCTTGCCTTGGCCCTCTCATAGGTGCTTTTTGCATATTGTTCATCATGTCCTTCATCATTTTTAGCATATCTTTTATGGCTGAGAGTGGTGCCGCATTAGTCGTTCCCACTTGTGCTAGTTTTGTGGATGTTGTTTTCTTGCTTTGGTTATCCTTAGGGACATCTTCTTCATTGAAGATCTCGCAATTGTCTCCTAGGTCAATCGCATCAGACACACACGCTTCTAGGGTTGTATGTTTTTACTATAGAGTATAGCATGAAGTTCTTTGTTTAGCAGTCCCTCTAGAAACAAGGATACCACTCGTTCTTCTGCAGGTATCTCTATCTCTGGGCATCTAGCAATATATTGTTTCATTCGAGTTGCACGATCCCTAACAAACTCACCATGTTTTGTTTAAAGCTGCAGATTTGAGCTACCGTATTATGTTTAATCCCCGTTTTGCAACAAGCAGCTACAAATCCTTGAGCTAATGTGTTCAAGTCCATGATTGACTTTGGTGGAATGTTTTGGAACCATGTCAAATCTTTTCCTTCTAATCTCATTCCAAACCCCTCGAATTGAGTATGAGAATCGAATATACGCTCTGCTCTTAGCACTTGCTTAAAGCTTGCTAGGTGGTCATATGGATCCCCTGATCCACTGTATTTTCTGACCCATTTTTGAAAATCAGCTAGTCTGACGCGTCTATTTGGTTCAACTCTAGGTCTTCTGGGAGTTGGTCCTGTTCCGAGTCCTTCAAACCAGTCTGTTAGAAATAGTGACGCATGTAGCCCTGGACTGGTCTTAGTGTCACCCGGTTTTCTACGTGATGAGGTGGTTTCTGGTTTCTTCACATTAGTCTCAGATGATCTCTCACGATGTTCGTCTCTTGGAGTGGTTTCTGGTCCTTGACCCAAGATCCAATCCCGTATGGAATACCCCTGGTATTTGGTTTGTTCTACTTCCTCAGGAGTCAGCATAACAAAGTTGTTGTTATAACAATCCCTAAACAAGTAAGTTGGTAGATCTGCAGATCCCTTATCTTTGATCTTGAAGATATAGATGATCTTCATGGCCGTTAATTGTCCCGGTCTGGCATGAGAAGTCCACAAAAGATCTTTTATGTTTCTATCTTCCCAACAATAGACTCCGATCCTAGGATTATCTGTACTAAGTCGTTTCAAAGGCTTCCAATCTACTTGATCGTATCCTTCGAATTCTAAAGTTGGTGGTCCTTCTTTTGCTGACATATCTGGGATTATAGTGTTTACTTCTAACCCCCATTTGTCTACCACATCAGGATTTTCGACTTGTACATATTGAGTTCCGTTTCGACCGATGTACATTTTTCCTTGTTTGTTTGCCCTAACCTCTTCTTCGAACTCAATACCATGGTCATCAATGCGAGTAGCATACTCCTCGTTAGGGTCCAAGTAAACCTAGGCTCCATGACGGTTAGTCTTGTAAAACAACAGTATATGCTTATAGCGCATTGTCGTTCCGGTTTCTGAGTAAGTCGAGTAAGAAGACATTTCAGATGTTGAATCTGAAAAAGTGTTTGAGACTCAGTTCAGGAATTGTGTGCAAGGAATTACCTTGATTCACGCTTTCTTCGGTAGATACTCTACTAGAGGTTTCTTCGAGGATGCCATGATTTCCTAGTACACGACCATATCTAAGGTTCATATAGACTTATGAAGCCCTGGATAGAGTACTCACCTTTGGATTGACTTGTCATATTTTCACTCGTTTCAATTGCAACTTTCTGTCAAGCCACTGATTCCTGATTCTTGTACAAAATTAATCAAGTTAGCTATTTTTCTATAAAGACAGTAGAGTTCTTGAGAACTCTCGTGATTGGTCTCTATGTATCACTTCAAATCGTGCTATGGAGGTCAAAATTTGACTTTCAGATTCGACTTTAGCAAAATCAAAGGTCTAATCTACAACCTGTAAACTGAGTGTATCTGTATCAATTTTGATCTGATTGAACCCAAAATTGTCCTGTGGCTTTATATTATGCTGGTCTAACACTGTATAAGCCCAAAAGTCAAAATTGAAGTCTCTAGATAGCAGAACTAAATAATCGCGATTATTTACTTTTGTCAAGTTTTGGCACTTTTTGGATTGGTTTGGCAATTATACAACTTGTTAAAGCCCTTGGACAAGTTTCAATAAGTTTGGACAAAATTTGATCAAGTTTACCAACTGCTCCGTGTTGGCAGACTTTGATTTCGAGAATCTGGCTTAAGTCTCACTTTTGTGGTCCAAATTTCACAAAAATTGATTTGTGGGGTCTACTTGATGTGCTTAATCTTGTGGTATACTCAAATTTTCAAAATCATCAGGTTTTGAAGCAGATGTAAATAATCACGATTATTTACTTCTGACAAATTTTTACAAATTTTTGCCCCAACTTTGACACAGATCTGTTAAGCACCTTAAGTTAAGGTCACTAGCCAATTTTCATGTAATTTGGGCATTTTTGGTCAAATGGTCATAAATTATCTGTTTGTAGACTAACTTTGAAATTTTAGTCACAATTTTCAATCCAGTGATTCAAATCTTACCAAATTTGGTTTGTGGGCTTATTACAACATGGTAAAGCTAGTGGTATGCCAACTTGGTAAAAAAAGTTTAAAAACAGGGCAGATGTAAATAATTACAATTATTTACATTTGATAATTTTTTGTAAATTTTTGGTCAACTGAGCATGTACCCATGTTTATCACATCAATATAAGCCTATGGATCAATTTTCAACAAGTTTGGATAAAGTTTTTCCCAATTTACAAGCAAGATTCAAAAAGTCAGTATAAACTTTAGTTTTTACCCTGTGTTTTGCAAGTTTAGTGATCCAAATCTTTTGGGCCTTTACAAAAGTTGTTTGTACACATCCAATAAGTCAATGGTATGAACCTTGGCCAATTTAGAGCAGAAACTAAATAATCGCGATTATCAACTTGAGGCTTGAAATGAACACTTTTTTGTGATTTTCTCAAAGAGTCTTTATATGAGCTATTTTAAGCCTATGAATCAAGTCAAAACTTAATTTGGCCTAAATATCAAGAAAAAGTAAATAATCTGAGTTTTGGTCAACTTCTTGAAATTTTTACCTCGAAGTGTCTTTGAGCTTACCCACTGGTTTAGACAACTCTTAGGCTTACTCTCCAGTCGGGTTCATTGGATTCGAGTCTTTTCAAGCTATTTCTAGCCGTAGACCTGAAATTCTGCAACTTTACATAAACAACTCACAGATGATTTGTTTGGAGTGAGCAATGTTCTAAAATCCACCTCGGATCCTACTTACCCTACTCCTAGATTGTCATGCAATGGGGTTTGTGGAAAGTGTCTACAACACTCGTTTTCTTGTGTTTTTTTATGTTTTTTAGAGTCTTGATCTTAAGATTTGTTTCGTCTACCAATCATTCTCCAAATCCTAATCTAAATCTACAATCCTACATTCCTAAAGGTACTCAGCAAGTACGATTACTTCCAAGCTACCTCTACACAGCAAAAGACGACAATCTTAAGCTATGCGGTTTCTAAAAGAAAGTAGTGAACTCCAGGCAAACCTAGAGGAAATTAAAGGACAACTACACAAGACACTCGTGTTTTTCCTAGTTTAGGTCTCTTCGATCCCCGGCAATGGCACCAAATGTGGGACGCATGTCTAACCTCACCATCCTATCTTATTGCAGTATTAGCGAGAACCACGATTAATTTGTCAAACCATGGGACAAAGCTGACTCGACTAATGCATAGAGGCTACAAGAGGTTGTCAATCTCGCAGAAAACAACTAGCAACTCGCATCTAACTCAAGGTACACTCAAGTGACTGAAATCACCAAAAACCAATCGCTCATCGGCAAGAAAATCACATCCGTTACAGCATCAAATGACATCCAAACGTAACGAAACTTCTAGGACAAGTTTATAAGACCTAAGCACACATGCTTACAGTCTCAAACCCCACTTTAGGTCAAGTTCCAAAATCGACAGCATTGGATTGTTGACCTAGTAAACCTAGAATGCATTTAAATGCTTAGCAATGATGCTTCAATACCGAGCCTATGCTTAGTTTTTGATTTAAAAGTGTAAATTCCTAGTTATGATGAAATTAGGCCGCGGGTTTTGGCGACGCCAAAAGCTATGAAATACTGTGAATGGATTACGTCAATGCGTAGAGCTGTTACCTGCGGTTGCAATACAACAAACACATTCGCATGTGACAACCGGAGAGGGAGTAGGAAGCGTGAGAAGGAGAGAAGTGAGCGCCGTTAGCTCACACTTTGTATTGCTTATCCAAAAACTTATAAAAAACTTACAAAAATTGGCTTTTATACCTTAGCCAAGGTTTTTGGGTGGTCAAAACTAATTAATATGGAGTTCTATCAAAGGTGAGAATTGACTGGCTGATACAATCTGGAAGCTTGTAGCCCCGGCGCATTCATTACAAGGTTTATCATTGAAAATAAGAGTTACACTATTCCCGGTTTCTCAAAATAATAAATGTTTTACAAGGAGAACTCTGAAAAATAATGTCTGCGTTAGCTTGCTGCTAACAGTGACTCCGGATGGGGCACGGAGACTCAATGAGATCCTCAATCTCATCGAAGTGAACCTAAAGGACTATTCATATGGCTACAATAGCTAATCAACCACTTCCTAGTCAAAAAATCAGTCTATGTCTAATCTCACTGCTCTAGGTCATCACGCTTTTTCAGCATCCAAACGAATTTGGAATGCAACGAAACCTAAGGAGAGGTGTTACAACACCTAACGGAATATTCTTACCAAGTTTTGCAATCGTCTGGAAAGGTACATAAACCATGATCCATCACAGAAAATGTATAATAAACTGAAACATAACTACACGAAAAGGTTCCCTACAAGCTTAGAAACACTTTTCCAAGGTCAAAACATAAAAAAATAACTGTTTAAGACCACAAATCAATGCAATTGGCTCACAAAAAAGATGTCGCAAATTATAACAGAATTGAGAATGATTATACTTAGATTAAAGAGCAAGAGACAACGAGCACAATATGCTATTCGGAATCGAATTTTGATTACCAGACAAGGAGAAAGATTGATTCCAATTTGCAGTAGCAATGAATCTCTCAGTTGACATCCAATAAATCCCAAGATAATGATAATGTGTGTTACAAAAGTAAGGGTTTTGACTTAAAAACTTGGGACCCTTTCCCACAGCCATTTGGCCATTTACATGGTTTCTAGGCTCAGAGAGACTAAGAGGGAATGATAGACTATTTCACAATTTGAGAATCATCAATAGCATAATTACAAAGCTTCTTTTGGAAAAAATGATTGAGTACAACAAATTTTGGTGTGTATCCGGCTTTAAGGTGACACTCCCTTGTATCCACCAAACAGAGAGTGAGCAAGGAAGTGAAAAAGAAGGTCAAAAGAATCATGAAAAAGGGGGAGATAGGGAGGGGAGGGACAAAGGGACTGAGGGTAGTGGGGATGATGGAGATAGTAGCGAAAGTGATAGTGATAACAAGGATGATGGTGGCGGAGATGATGGAGAAGATAATGAGGATGATGGGAAGAGGGATGATGGAGACAATGCATATGGAAGTGATAAAGGGGATGCTATTGGTGCTAAAGGCGAGGAGGCATCAATGGATGGGTATTGGGAAGGTGATAAAGGAGAGAAGTTGTTGACGGATGATGACTCGACATCATACTTGAGTGGAGATAAAGGATAAAGGTGATAAAGGAGAGAAGGCTGTCGACGGATGATGACTCCACATCATACTTGAGTGGAGATAGTCTCACCCTTAGGGTGATAAAGGATTGATTGGGAAGGTGATAAAGGAGAGAAGCTATCAACGGATGATGACTCTACATCATACTTGAGTGGAGATAGTCGCACCCTTAGGGTGGTGGTTGTCCTTCCATTGGTGAGGTCAGTTTAGGTCGGATGCATTGATGAAACTTATTTTGTATTAAATCTCTTGACTAGTTTCTATGTTCTGGATGACATGAGTGTTGCCATGTTTTGTATGTTGTACCTAATGTTTTGTATGTTAATAACTTTGCCCAAATGTTTTAGCTAACTATGTTGAAGATTCTAGCTAGCTAAGGAGTTTTTGATAATTTCTTTGTGTAAAAGTTCTCTCTCTCTCTCTCTCTCTCTCTCTCTCTCTCTCTCACACACACACACACACACACACACACATGGAAGTGACCCATAGAAACACTGTCTTGAGGATAGTGTGCTATATTTCTCTCTCTCTCTCTCTCTCTCTCTCTCTCTCACACACACACACACACACACACACACACACACACACATGGAAGTGACCCATAGAAACATTGTCTTGAGGATAGTGTGCTATATTTCTCTCTCTCTCTCTCTCTCTCTCTCTCTCTCTCTCTCTCTCTCTCTCTCTCTCTCTCTCTCTCTCAAGTGCATGTAATATTTGCTCATGTAAATATGAACTTTATTGCAAGAGATCTTGGATCTTGTCAAAGATTCCTCATGTCTTGAGGATAGTGTGCTCTCTCTCTCTCTCTCTCTCTCTCTCTCTCTCTCTCTCTCTCTCTCTCTCTCTCTCTCTCTCTCTCTCTATTTTGATCATAACTTCTTCATCCGAACTCCAATTTGGGTGATCTATAGCCTCAATCGAAGAGCACGAAGTCCTCTACGCATTGATCTAAAGACAGAAATTTTCAGAGTTATGGAAGGCGTTTCTGTAGTAACATTTTCGAAGTGAATAGGTTCAACAAAATTGATTCTTATCTCCTATTTTACATACAATGTCTTCCGGCACTCGCAAGGGTTCTTCTTCTTCAACAAGGTCCACAACCATTGTGGAAAATGATCCAAAATCTCCTAAGTGTGGAGATAGCAACACAACCACCCAACCAACGACATCGGAAACCATGATCATGGCGTACTTGGTATCATTGCAAGAGACCGTAAACAAACAAGGCGAAGACTTACGAGCACTTGCAATGGAGAATGGCACACCAAGGGTACTTGTGGTTGAGAATGAGAATCTCAAGAGGACACTTGAGATGCAAACAACACGTTTGATGCAACTTGAAGAGGAAGTCAAGGAATGTAAACGCTCTCTTGTGGACTTGAATGCTTTGAAGGAGCGGATGAGCAAAGTAGAGCATGACCATGTATTGAAAGAGGAGAAATTTGACACTATGAGCCGGGATGTATGCGACATGAAAAATGTATGCACAAACAAGTCTTGAGCTGATGTATGTGGTAGCAATGTGGTTTCTAATTCCTCACTCATGCAAGCTATGGTTCAAACAAAGAATGTTGAGAATGTGGATGTGGAGGAGTTGAAGGAACGGGAGCGACGTTCCAAGAACATTGTTATTCATGGAATTCCCGAAGAGAAGTTAGAGACACCTCCTTCTCTTGCCATTGTTATTGAAGATTTCTTCAAAACCCACTTTGGCATGTCCGGAGTTATGGTCTATGGAGCACATAGAGTGGGGAAGCAAGGAGCTCCTCGCTCGGGAGAACGGCCAATTGTATGCACCATGCCGGATGAGACCAAGCGAAAGATTATCCTTGATAATAGTTGGATCTATTTGAGGGATACAAAATGTTTTGTATGTGAAGACCGCACTATTAAGCAACAAAATATGCGTCGCAAGGCATATGAGGAAAAGAATAATAAAAACAAGGAGATCTCTCATGAAGAAAATGTGCCCAAGGAGGAGGCAAGTCTCTCAAGCAAATAGGGATGCGTGACCTATGAGACCGAGTTACAATTGAAAATATGCTTTTGGAATTGTAATGGATACCCATGGAATGCGGGGGTTGGCATTGATGAACTAACAAGCAAAGCCGATGTTGTACTTCTTGTTGAAACTTGGGAGCATGATACACAAAGAATTAACGGCTTGGAGGATTACAATGTACATTCATTGATGTGGTCAAAGAATCTCAAGCAACGAAGAGGACAAGGAGGGTTAGCATGTATGGTTAAGAAAGGATTGGAAGATTTTGTATCAATTGTGAAAGATGACAAGTACAAACGTTATGTATGGCTGAAAATTATGACACCAAAAAGAGCACCCATTTTTGTAGCCGGTTGCTACATTCCTCATCATGATTCTCCCTTTTATGCTTGCATGGATAGAGATCAACCATTTTCTGATTTGGAAGAGGACATTGCTTATTTCAAAGGTGAAGGTGATGTTATTGTATTTGGGGATATGAATGCTCGCACAAAAACATTGCAACATGATACTCAACAATTTGATATGCCATACATTTCAAGGGAGCTGGAGGAAGTTCACTTGTATGATCGTACTTCAATGGATGAGAAAGAGCCGGATCACTATGGAAAGTTACTTTTACACATGTGTAATAGCACGGGTATGCTCATTGCCAATGGTGTATCTTTGTGGAGTGGAACCAATGGATTTACATGTAGGAGACATAATGGGGATAGTGTGATTGACTATATGCTACTCTCTGAAGCCATCATGTATCGCATAAAGAGTTTTATGTTTGGTCAATGGACCCCGGAATCCGACCATCGCACCTTATGTATTGACCTTTCATGTGGAGAAGCAACTAAGGATGATAATCTCAGCCAAAGGAAAGAGAAGTTATCACTATGTATGGATTTCAAACGGGCACCAATGTACATTGAAATGGTTGAGCAAAAATTATGGATGACAAAGCTTCAATGTGATGCACCATTGAAAACTAAATGGGAAGCTTTCAAGAAAGCTATTTGTTCTTGTGCGGAAGAATGCTTTGCCATAAAGCATCTCCATGGTATCAACAAAGATAGACCACGCAAAAGGTGGTTTGATAAAGAATGTCAAGATGCTCGAAAGTCCTTGATAAAGCTTGATGCAACTATGGACAAAGACAACTATCAAAGTCATTTGCATACATACAAGGCATTGATTCAAAAGAAGAGAAGAAGATGGGAAGTAAAGCAACAAGAATTTCAAGTCCAAGAAAAGGCACATGCATGTGGAAGATTTTGGAGAAACTTGAGAGGCAAGCGGGTTGAGAATTTTGGTAACTTGAGTCTAGTGGATATGTACACACATTGTAGGCAATTATATGAGCAAGCAAATACTGAAAAAATGCCATTTTATGGTTCACTCCCATGTATGCCGTCTTTTTTTACTATTGAGGATGTATGCGGTGGGCTTGAAAAGTTGGCCACTCGCAAAGCAGGAGATCTTCAAGGTATCAAGCCGGAGATGATCAAATGGACGGGAGATTTTATCCATGAGTGGATGTGTGATATGTTCAACCTTGCACTTCAACATGGTATGCCTTATGATTGGAGTACTAATTGGGTTAAGCCTTTGCATAAAGGAGGGGATGTAAAGAATGTAAGCAACTACCGGACTATAATGATTGGGTCTCTTATGGCAAAGTTGTTTGGGTGCATAATGGAGATGAAATTGAGTGATTGGGCTGAAGAGAATGACAAGCGTGCAAAGGGACAAGCGGGTTTTCGTCGATGCCATAGCACCATTGATCATCTTGTCACTCTTCGTGTTCTCATGGAGGAAAGTCGGTTGAAAGGCAAGCGATTGTATTGTTGTTTTGTGGACTTTAAGAAAGCCTTTGATATGATTCCACGTAACAATTTGTGGAGAAGGATGGAAGAACTCCAAGTGCCAAGTGAGTTTATGCTTACGGTTTCTCGAATCTATGAGAAGGTGATTTGTCAATTGCGCATGGGAAGAGAAATTTCAGAAATTTTTGTAAGCACTATTGGGGTTAAACAAGGATGTCCATTGTCACCAACTCTCTTTGGTCTATGCATCGATCAATTGGAACAAATGGTACTTGACTTTATACAAGAAGAAGGCATTGAAGAGGTCACTATTTGCAATGCGGTAATCATGCTTTTGTTGTATGCGGATGATGTAGTGCTTCTAGCACACACTTTAGAAGATGCACAAAAGCTTATGGTTGTCCTTGAGAACTTTTGCTTGCATAGTGGGCTGATTGTAAATGAATCCAAAACAAAGGTTATGCTTGTGAAAACCAACCATAAGGAGAAGCCATGCATTGTGTACAACAACGAGACACTTGAAGTTGTTGAGAGCTTTAAGTACCTTGGCCTTGAGGTTCCATCCAATCACAAGTAGCATGAATGTGCTATGCGTGGTCTGGAAGCGGGAAAGAGAGCATATTATGCATTTGAGAACATGTGTAATGCGGGAAACATCAAGTGTTGGGTTCTCAAGAAGTATCTTTTTGATGCATTGGTGACACCGGTTCTTCTTTATGGAGTTGAAGAGTGGGGCGGGAGCATCTCAAAGTCTACTTGGAAAGAGTTTGAGAATGTCCAGAAGCGTTTTCTTACAAACTTTCTCCAAGTTAAGACACAAACACCATATATGCTCCTACTTCTTGAGTCGGGATCTCTTCCAATTGAGGTTATGGGCATGGAAAGGGTTGTGGAGTACATGATAAAGATGCGTCAAAACCCCTCACATCGACTTCCTACAATTGCATGGGAAGCAAGCAAAAAAGTTCAAAAGACGCATAAAACCAAGATCTTGAGCACGGGATGGATGCAAGACATAAAGAAGTGGTTTGGGAGATGGGATGCATTACACTTGCTACATGATGCTTCAATTGACTCTCAAGTGAATGAAGCTTTTCTACAACGCCAATGTATTACGGCTTGGGAGAAATCTGGTGGGTCACGCTTCATACATTACACCACCTATATTGCCCCCAACTACAAAACCATGTTCTTCGCTGAGAGAGGAAACCGTACTCACACTTACATGCTTGAGCCTATTCCCTTGTCCGCGATACGCACTATCGGAGCAATTTGGCTTAGCTCCCATTTCCTTCGATGCGAGATAGGGCGTTGGGGCAATGGAGAAGAGTCAAATCGATTGTGCACATTATGCTCACTGCAAGTTCGAGAGTCTGAGTACCACACACTACTAGAGTGCTCAGCTTTTGATCACATCCAAACTTGCTTCTCTCACATTTTCAGCCATAACTTAGACCTACACACTTTCCTCTCCCAGCCAAAGTGTGGGCTCTCCATTGCGACTCTCATCACTACAATTTTCGAGCATCGAGAGTCACTCATCAGCCATACACATACTACATCACATGTAACTTTGGTCCCATAGGTCATATTTGACCTCCGAGGAAGATAATAAAATCTATCTATCTCTCTCTCTCTCTCTCTCTCTCTCTCTCTCTCTCTCTCTCTCTCTCTCTCTCTCTCTCTCTCTCTCTCTCACACACACACACACACACACACACACACATGGAAGTGACCCATAGAAACACTGTCTTGAGGATAGTGTGCTATCTCTCTCTCTCTCTCTCTCTCTCTCTCTCTCTCTCTCTCTCTCTCTCTCTCTCTCTCTCTCTCTCTCTCTCTCTCTCTCTCACACACACACACACACACACACACACACATGGAAGTGACCCATAGAAACACAAGCTTGCCACACACACACACACATGGAAGTGACCCATAGAAACACAAGCTTGCCACATTATGATAATATTCAAATTTAGATTTTATTATACTATGGAAAAATGTTTAACAATCAAAACTTATAATCCCTGGTTCCATGAAGCAGCCTTGTTGTTGCTTAGGAGGAAACTTCTAAGGCTTTGGACAGATCCCATTTCCAACATGCACTCCTCCACCTTGACAAGATGTGTATTGCCTACCTTTTTTTATTTGTGGAAACTATGTCAACACAGTAAATCAAAAACCTCTTGATTCATAGCTAGTTGTAAGGGTAATGAGTTTGAAGATGGGCACCTTGACATGGCACTTACCTACAATATTGAAAAGGTCTAAAAGTTTAGTAGACATGGGTAAGCACAGAAGAACATGTGATAAATATTAAGAAGCACTTGCTTTTGATATGAAGTTCTAACACTTTTTCAAGCTATTTGTCACAAATTGGTCCTCCATGTCAATTCATCTACCTATCAATATGGTTTATTAATGTATGTGTCTTCACCATGATTCCACCTTACCATTGCATATAGCTAGGAGAGAGACCTTGATTTATCTATGAGTAAACTTAAAAGAGTGCACTTGGAGCTATTATAGAAGACCTCAATAAGGTTGGTGGCAATGCCACTGTACCCGATGTCCCAATGCAACTAGAGGTAACTACTAGCTCTCTGCCTTGCATCTCCCTTTTTCTCAATTAACCACTTTCTTTCTTACCTATCTATGAATGCTCGAGATGAATTTTTTTCTAAGAACCCGGAAATGTACAAATGGAAGGGAAATGAGAGGTAAATAGTCCATGTTTGAATGCTTTGGCACTAAATTTATCTCTCTCTCTCTCTCTCTCTCTCTCTCTCTCTCTCTCTCTCTCTCTCTCTCTCTCTCTCTCCAATGCTTGGATTTACACTTGCATGTAATGCCTGGGTTTACACATGCCCTGTAATGCCTGGGTTTACATCTACATATGGTATACAAAGTCTCTCTCTCTCTCTCTCTCTCTCTCTCTCTCTCTCTCTCTCTCTCTCTCTCTCTCTCTCTCTCTCTCTCTCTCTCTCTCTCTCTCTCTCTCATGCAGGAGTTTTTGACATAGTAGACAAAAATCCACTCTTTTGATCATAACTTCTTCATCCAAACTCCGATTTGGGTGATCTATAGCCTCAAATGAAGAGCATGATGCCCTCTACACATTGATGTAAAGAAGAGTTATGGAAAGCATTTTCTAGCAGCATTTTTGAAGTAAATAGGTTAAAAAAAGCTGACTCTTATCTCCTCTTTACATACAATGTCTTCTAGAACTCTTAAGGGTTCTTCTTCTTCAACAAGGTCCACAACCATTGTGGAACATGATCCAAAATCTTCGAAGTGTGGAGATAGCAACACAATCATTCAACCAACGACATCGGAAACTATGATCATGGCATACTTGGCATTGTTGCAAGAGACCGTAAACAAACAAGGCAAAGACTTACGGGCGCTTGCAATGGATAATGGCACGCTAAGGGTTCTTGTGGTTGAGAATGACAATCTCAAGAGGACACTTGAGATGCAAACAACACATTTGATGCAACTTGAAGAGGAAGTCAAGGAATGTAAATGCTCTCTTGTGGACTTGAACACTTTGAAGGAGTGCATGAGCAAAGTAGAGCATGACTATCTATTGAAAGAGGAGAAATTTGACACCATGAGCCGGGATGTATGCGACATGAAAAATGTATGCACAAACAAGTCTTGGACTGATGTATGTGGTAACATTGTGGTTCCCAATTCCTCAGTCATGCAAGCTATGGCTAAAACAAACAATGTTGAGAATGTGGATGTGGAGGAGTTGAAGGAACGGGAGCGACGTTCCAAGACCATTGTTATTCATGAAATTCCCAACGAGAAGTTAGATAAGCCTCCTTCTCTTGCCATTGTTATTGAAAATTTCTTCAAACCCCACTTTGGCATCTCTGGAGTTATGGTATATGGAGCACATAGAGTAGGTAAGCAAGGAGCTTCTCGCTCGGGAGTGTTACCATATACATGTGGTAGTGATGTGTGTGAACACACTAGGATCGTCGGGGCATTTTTTCCCTCTTTAGGAGATTTTTCCCCCCGTGCATTGTATATACGCCCATCACTCTAGGGCTATCTATCTTTCCATTGCACACTAAGTAACACACTCTATTGTGTGCCTTGAGCTTCCTTCGTCTTCTCCAAGCTGTGTGTGTTTCTCTGCAACCCTAATTCCAACAATTGGTATCATAGCAGGTTGCGTCCTCTCAGGCTTAGTCACCAGCTGCTCCAATACACGCCTGCTCACTTTCTCCGATTTCAGTGAGCTTTGGCGAGCGTTTGCAGGTCAACAAATACTTCGGGTGAGCTCGAAGAGCTCGGTCTACTTAGATTTTTGATGCTCATTTCGGCCTCCGTCTCCACTACAGGCAGTACTGCACAGGCTATTTCGTCATTTTGTGCAAAATTTCTGTCAGTGCCGTTTTTTGCATAGCGTGTGCCTTATAGTCTTCTACGGTTTGTGCTATAAAGCACGTGTTGTTCCCGCTCCGTTTCTCCTATTTTCGGGCAGTTTTCACATCAGGTGCAGCATTTACCATGGCTGACAACAACAACACAGATGTGCTCAAGATGTTTGCTGCTGAGGACAGGTTGGATGGGGACAACTACCCTATGTGGGCTTATATGATGCAACATGTTCTTGTGTCAAAGGGCGTCTAGAACATTGTGCAAGGCATTGATGTACGTCATGGTTCTGAAGATGTAGGCGATGTTGAGGATGTTGCAGGTCTTGCTGCAAGGATTGCTGCTGTTAGAGTTGTTTTGCCTATGGCAGAACAAGCTCGTTGGGATGTTAAGGATGCGCAAGCTCATGCATTAATTGTGTTGTCTGTAAAGCGCCCCATTGTTCCTCACATCCGTTCAGCAAAATCTGCAAAACAGTCTTGGGATATTTTGGCTGGTCTTTATGCAAGTCGCAATGAGGCTAAAATTGCTTTGCTGCGTAAAGAGTTGGAGTCGAAGATTATGCATGAGAAAGATGATATGGACACTTTCCTTGCTAGTGTCAAGGATATCAATGAGCAACTTATTTCTGCAGGAGAAGTTATTTCAGACAGTTCCCTTGTGCAGACTGTTCTTGATGCCTTACCAAATTCTTACCAGACTTTTGCTAGTACTTGGAGACTTATGACCCAAGGAAATCCAGAAGTTGTCAAGTTTGATGCATTATGCACATTGTTATTGCAAGAGTCACTTTACAGAAAAAACAGGACTAGGCAGTGTGCAGTTGAATAGGCTTTTATTGTTTCTCAAAGAAAGGGTGGTAACAGTAATGCAGCCACTTCTTATGGTTCTGTTGCGAGTGGCAAAAATTATGTTCCTAATGCTTCTACTGGCAGCAATTCATCTAGAAATTCTGGTGACAAGGGCAAAAAGAAGATGCGTTGCCATTATTGTAAAGCCAATGATCACTTGATCAAGTCATGTCCTAAGTTGAAGGCCAAAGAGGCTAAGAAGAAAGAGGGTGGTTCCACTGCAAATGCTGGTTCCACTACAAATGCAGCCATTGTTGAGTCTTCTGTGAAAGGAGACTGTAATGCTGATGTTGATGCAAAATGGGCTTTTAGCACAGAGTGCACTTACAATCCTGCTGTCCATGATGCATGCTTGTCAGTTGCTGCAGATTCACGTGTGGTATTTCGACAGTGGTGCTACAAAGCACATTACCTCACATCGTGAATTGTTTACCTCTCTCGAGTCTGCCCCTCATGAGAATTCAGTCACTTGTGCCAACAATGCCTCTTATCCAGTTTAGGGAGTTGGAAAGATTGTGCTTACTGCTGCTAATGGCAGTTCTTTCACACTTGCTGATGCACTTTATGTACCTGGGATCAAGAAGAATCTCTTGTCTATATCCGCAAATTTGTCGTCAAATTTGTGGATGACAGATGTACAGTTCATGATCTCAGTTTTGGTGATGAAATTGTTGCATCTGGCCTTTTGTGTCGTGGGCTGTATAAGCTCACTTTGTATGACAAGTGTGGAAAAAATTTTGCAAGTGCTGTTGCAGATTCAAGGGCTACTTCAGATACAAAACTTTGGCATGCACATTTTGGTCATCTGAATTTTGCCAGTTTGCTACGTTTGAAGAAATCTGATATGGTTGCTTCTTTGCTGCCTCTTGAAGCACTTGTCAAACATGTTTGTGAAGGCTGTATTTTGGGTAAAATGCAGCATTCTATGTTTCCAAAGGATGGTTCAGTTAGGGCCACATGCAGGTTGCAGCTTGTGCATAGTGATGTTTGTGGGCCCATGCAAACTCCGTCCTTGGGAAATTACCTGTACTTCGTGACTTTCATTGATGATTACTCCAGGCATGCATGGGTATTTCCGCTTAAAGCGTAGTCCGAAGTTTTTATGTGCTTCAAACAAGTTCTGGCTATGGCTGAAAATATCTCGAAATGTACTATGGGCACCCTCCGTTCTGATCGAGGGGGGGAGTATATATCTCATGAATTTAATGCATTTCTGGCTAGTCGTGGGATAAAACACCAATGTACAGTGTCATACACCTCAGCAAAATGGTGTTGATGAGAGGAAAAACAGGTCACTGACGGAAATGGCACGATGTATGGTCAAAAGTCAAGCTTTGCCGGATTCTTTTTGGCTTGAGGCCATCATGTGTGCCACTTATGTACTTAACAGGTGTCCTACGAAATCTTTGCAGTCTATTACTCCATATGAAGCATGGCATGATAGAAAGCCTTCTATTGAGCACATGCGTGTTTTTGGCTGTTTGGCATATGCTTTGGTGCCACAAGTGCAGCGCAAAAAATTGGATGATAAGGCTGTCAAATGTATCATCCGCAAACAAAACGTATTATGGTTTCACGGGATGTAGTGTTTGTGGAGGATTCTGTTCAACCCTTGTTGTCATGTACTAGAGATAGTAATGTAAGCTCACAGGACATTTATGACACTTTGTTGCCTCTTTTCACTGGTGGAAATATGAATGTAAGTTCCAATGAGGAAAATGTACAGCCTATGGGGGTTTCTGAAAATGTTTTAGATCAACCTATTACTGATGCAGATGTACATGATGTACTTGATGAGGAAAGGGCTGAAAATGAGCAGGCTAGAGGTATGTCAAAATGGCTGGTGCACACTTGGCGTGACAGCAAATTGGATGCACGTTTGTCTAGTCGTACTCGTTCAGGCTCTCACCATGCATCTTATGCATCATATTGTTATGATTTGGCTGTGTCTAGCTTACATGATGTTGAGGAGCCCTGTCTTTTGATGAAGCACAGAATTCAGAAAATTGGATAGCTGCCATGCAATCAGAATATGATGCACTCGTAGAAAATGACACATGGACTTTATGTTATTTGCCTCCTGGCAAAAAGGCCATTGGTACGAAGTGGGTTTACAAGTTGAAACACAAGCCGGATGGTGAGATTGATCGCCATAAGGCTCGACTTGTGGCAAAGGGTTATGCACAACAAAAAGGCATAGATTATGAAGAGACTTTTGCTCCCACTTGTCGTATGACTACTGTGCGTTTTCTATGTGCATTGGCAGCTCATTTTGGTTGGGATGTACATCAATTAGACATTGTTACTGCTTTCTTGAATGGTGACATATTTGAGGAAGTTTATGTAACGCAGCCTCACGGTTTTGTCATAAAAGAACAAGAGGACAAAGTGTGCAAATGTAACAAGGCTTTGTATGGGTTGAAGCAATCTCCTCGTGCTTGGTATGAGAAAGCTGACGCTCATTTGTTCAAACAAGGCTTTCGTAACAGTCCAATAGAAATCACATTGTATGTAAAGCGTGAGGGTGATGTACTTCTCATTGTGGTTCTTTATGTTCATGATTTGCTGATCAGTGGACCAAATGAGAGACATATTGCTGAATTTAAGGCTGATTTGAATGCTACTTTCAAGATGAAAGATTTGGGGCTGTTGCATCATTACTTGGGTGTACAGTTTAAGCAGTGTGATGGTGGTATTGCCTTGTGTCAAAAAAGTTACATAGAGACATTGCTATGTAAGTTTGGACTTGAGGATTGCAAACCTATTGCCACTCCCATGGAAATAGGTTTGAAGTTGAGTCTACATGATGCTAGCGATCCTGCTGATGTCACTCTTTATCAAATTGCTGTTGGCTGCCTCATTTATGTATGCAACACGAGGCCGGATATTCAGTTTGCAGTCTCACAGGTCAGCAGATTTATGCATAGCCCAGGGTCTAAGCATTGGCAGGCTGTCAAGAGGATTTTCCGCTACCTTAGTGGCACTTTACATCTTGGCTTGTTTTATCCCAAGGGGGGATCACTGCCGCCAGACTTACATGCTTTTTCGAACTCAGATTGGGCTGGTTGTTTTGACACGAGAGTGTCCACAAGTGGTTTTTGTTTCATGCTTGGCAGTTCATGTATATCATGGTTGAGCAAGAAGCAACCTACTGTGGCCACTTTGAGTTGTGAGGCTGAGTACATGGAAATCTTCACAGCTACGATTGAGTGTGTATGGCTCAGACGCCTTATGGCTGATTTGGGTGTTGGACAGGACACTGCCAACACTATCTACACTGACAGTCAGAGCGCATTGGCAGTTGCAAGGAACCCAGTTTTTCATTCTCGCACAAAGCACATTGAGGTGCATTACCACTATGTCAGGGAGAGGCTCTCAGCAGGAGGGATCATCTTGGCTTATGTGCCAACACAGGACAACCTTGCAGATCTTTTCATGAAGGCATTGTCCCGTGAGAAGCTTGAAGCTTTTTGCAAAGCTTTGGGCTTACTCCCCTTTGTGGACTGATCATGTCCTTAGGGCATGGAACTTCCCTTTACTCATGTACCAGCTCTCGTTCACCGCATCACTCCAGGGGGGAGTTGTTACCATATACATGTGGTAGTGATGTGTGTGAACACACTAGGACCGCCGGGGCATTTTTTCCCTCTTTAGGAGTTTTTTTCCCCATGTATTGTATATACGCCCATCACTCTAGGGATATCTATCTTTCCATTGCACTCTAAGTAACACACTCTATTGTGTGCCTTGAGATTACATCGTCTTCTCCAAGCTGTGTGTGTTTCTGTGCAACCCTAATTCCCACAGGGAGAACCGCGAATTGTATGCACCATGCTAGATGAGACTAAACGAAAGATTATCCTTGATAATAATTGGATCTATTTGAGGGATACAAAATGTTTTGTATGTGAAGATTGCATTATTAAGCAACAAAATATGCATCGCAAGGCATATGAGGAAAAGAATAAGAAAAACAAGGAGATCTCTCAGAAAATGTGCCCAAGGAGGAGGCAAGTTCCTCGAGCAAATATGGCTACACGACCTTTGAGACCGAGTTACAATTGAAAATATGCTTTTGCAATTGCAATGGATACCCATGGGATGTGGGGGTTGGCATTGATAAACTAACAAGAAAAGCCGATGTTGTACTTCTTGTTGAATCTTGGGAGCATGATACACAAAAAATTAACGGTTTGGAGGATTACAATATGCATTCATTAATGTGGTCAAAGAATCTCAAGCAACGAAGAGGGCAAGGAGGGATAGCATGTATGCTTAAGAAAGGATTGGAAGACTTTTATCAATTGTGAAATATGACAAGTACCAACAATTTGTATGGATGAAAATTATGACACCAAAAAGAGTACCCATCTTTGTAGTTGGTTTCTACATTCCTCATCATGATTCTCCTTTTATGCTTGCATGGATAGAAATCATCCATTTTTTTATTTAGAAGAGGACATTGCTTATTTCAAAGACGAAGGTGATTTTATTATATTTGGGGATATGAATGCTCGCACAAAACATTGCAACATGATACTCAACAATTTGATATGTCATACATTTCAAGGGAGTTGGAGGAAGTTCACTTGTATGACTTTAATAGATGAGAAAGAGCCGAATCACTATGGAAAGTTACTTTTACACATGTGTAATAGCACAGGTATGATCATTGCCAATGGTGTATCTTTGTGGACTAGAACCAATGGATTTACATGTAGAAAACATAATGGGGCCAGTGTGATTGACTATATGCTACTCTCCGAAGCCATCATGCATGTTCGCATAAAGAGTTTTATGTTTGGCCAATGGACCCCAAAATTAGACCATCGGACCTTATGTATTGACCTTGCATGTGGAGAAGCAGCTAAGTATGATAATCTCAGCCACAGGGAAGAGAATTTATCACTATATATGGATTTCAAACAGGCACCAATGTACATTGAAATGGTTGCACAAAAGTTATGGATGACAAAGCTTCAATATGACGCACCATTGAAAACTAAATGGGAAGCTTTCAAGAAAGTTATTTGTCCTTGTGTCGAAGAATGCTTTGCCATAAAGTATCTTCATGGTATTAACAAAGATAGATCACGCAAATGGTGGTTTGATAAACAATTTCAAGATGCTCGAAAGTCCTAGATAAATCTTGATGCAACTATGGACAAAGACAAGCATCAATTTCATTTGCATAAATACAAGACATTGATTTTAAAGAAGAGAAGAAGATGGGAAGTAAAGAAACAACTTTTTCAAGTCCAAGAAAAGGCACGTGCATCTGGAAGATTTTGGAGAAACTTGAGGGGCAAGAGGGTTGAGAATATTGGTAACTTGAGTCTTGTGGATATGTACACACATTGTAGGAAATTATATGAGCAACCAAATGCTGAAAAATATCATTTTATGATTCTCTCCCATGTATGCCCTCTTTTTTTATTGTTGAGGATATATGCAGTGGGCTTGTAAAGTTGGCCACTCACAAAGGGGGAGATCTTCAGGTATCAAGCCCGAGATGATCAAATGGATGGGAGATTTTACCCATGAGTGGATGTGTGATATGTTCAACCTTGGACTTCAACATGGTATGCCTTATGATTGGAGTACTAATTGGGTTAAGCCTTTGCATAAAGGAGGGGATGTAAAGAATGTAAACAACTACTGAACTATAATGATTGGGTCTCTTATGGCAAAGTTATTTGGGTGCATAATGGAGATGAAATTGAGAGATTGGGCTGAAGAGAACGAAAAGCATGCAAAAGGACAAGCGGGTTTTTGTTGATGCCATAGCACCATTGATCATCTTGTCACTCTTCCTGTTCTCATGGAGGAAAGTCGGTTGAAAGGGACTTTAAGAAAGCCTTTGATATGAATCCACGTAACAATTTGTGGAGAAGGATGGAAGAACTCCAAGTTCCAAGTGAGTTTATGCTTGAGGTTTCTCGGATCTATGAGAAGGTGATGTGTCAAATTGCGCATGGGAAGAGGTATTTCAAAAACATTTGTAAGCACAATTGGGGTTAAACAAGGATTTCCGTTTTCACCAACTCTCTTTGGTTTATGCATCGATCAATTGGAACAATGGTACTTGACTTTATGCAGGAAGAAGGTATTGAAGAGATCACTATTTGCAATGCGGTAATCATACTTTTGTTGTATGCAGCTGATGTAGTGTTTCTAACACACACTTTAGAAGATGCACAAAATCTTATGGTTGTCCTTGAGAACTTTTGCTTGCATAGTGGACTGATTGTGAATGAATCCAAAACAAAGGATGCTTGTGAAAACCAACCATAAGGAGAAGCATGCATTGTGTGCAGCAATGAGACACTTGAAGTTGTTGAGAGCTTTAAGTACCTTGGCTTTGAGGTTCTGTCCAATCACAAGTGGCATGAATGTGCTATGCATCATTTGGAAGCGGGAAAGAGAGCATATTATGCATTTCAGAACATGTGTAATACAAAAAACATTGAGTGTTGGGTTCTCAAGAAGTACCTTCTTGATGCATTGGTGCCACCAGTTCTTCTTTACGGAGTTGAAGTGTGGGGCGGGAGCATCTCAAATTCTACTTGGAAAGAGTTTGAGAATGTTGAAAAGTGTTTTTCTACAAACTTTCTCCACGTTAAGACACAAACACCATATATGCTCCTACTTCTTGAGTCGGGATCTCTTCCAATTGAGGTTATGGGCATGGAAAGGGTTGTGAAGTACATGATAAAGATGCATCAAAACCCCTCACATTGACTTCCTACAATTGCATGGGAAGCAAGCAAAAAAAGCCATATCTTAAGCACTGGATGGATGCAGGACATAAAGAAGTGGTTTGGGAGATGGGATACATTACACTTGCTACATGATGCTTCAAATGACTTCCAAGTGAATGAAGATTTTCTACAACGCCAATGTATTACGATTTGGGAGAAATCCGGCGCTTCATACATTACACCACCCATATTGCCTCGAGCTACAAAACCATGTTTTTTGTTGAAAGAGGAAATTGTACTCACACTTACATGCTTGAGCCTATCCCCTTGTCAGGATACGCACTATCGTAGCCATTCGGCTTAGCTCCCATTCCCTTCAATGTGAGACAGGGCATTGGGACAATGGAGAAGACTCAAATCGAATGTGCACATTATGCTCACTGCAAGTTCGAGAGTCTGTGAGTACCACACAAAAATAGAGTGCTCAGATTTTGGTCACATCCGAACTTGCTTCTCTCACATTTTCAGCCATGACTTAGACCTACACACTTTCGTCTCTCAGCCAGAGTGTGGGCTCTCCATTGCGACTCTCATCACACAATTTTGGAGCATCAAGAGTCACTCATCAACCATGCATATACTACATCACATGTAACTTTTGTCCCATAGGTCATATTTGACCCCCGAGGACAATAATAAAATCTCTCTCTCTCTCTCCCCCTCCCCCTCCCCCTCCCCCTCCCTCCCTCCCTCCCTCCCTCCCTCCCTCTCTCTCTCTCTCTCTCTCTCTCTCTCTCTCTCTCTCTCTCTCTCTCTCTCTCTCTCTCTCTCTCTCTCTCTCTCTCTCTCTCTCTCTGTGCATATAGAGAATTTTCTTCACAAAATGGAAAGTCCAAGCGAAAACACAGGTGCATATTAACATGACAAAACTTTACATCTTTCAGTTCCAAAAAATTGGCAATGTCTGACGAAAAAAAACACATGAACACAAAAGTCCTAATTTTTAGACAGAAGCATAGAGTAAAACTACGACAAATTTACATAGATTTAATCCTGGGAAAGTTCAATTTTTTTACAAAAATACACTATAATGCCCACACATTCACAATGCAATGAGGCATGCATGAGAGTTGGAGCCGTCTGACAAGACTACTTCTCGACTAATCAAAGCATCACGTGTATCTTGTGCTCCTTGTCATGAAGATAGTGGAAATATTTCTTGACATGTTTGGCACAAGTCGACACTTTGATCCACCAACACAAAAGGCCTTGTTGCAGCAATGGTGTTAATACACTTGGTTTCTCTTTGCAAAGTGCGCTCACTTTCAACCCTTTTGATGTGTCTTCCTAAACATGCCTGTTTCTCTTTAGGGTTGAGGCCATCCTGCAACAATGAATATGGTGAATCCAAGCAAGTATAAACTAGGGTAGGCTAGACATAAACCTCAAGGAGGTGCAAACCAATTCACATTTTGATACACGATATATAAACGCAAGCATGAAACTACAAAAAGGTCACTACCTTTGATGCACAATTAGGACACAGTCTCATTAGGGTAAAGTCTCTCTCTCTCTCTCTCTCTCTCTCTCTCTCTCTCTCTCTCTCTCTCTCTCTCTCTCTCTCTCTCTCTCTCTCTCTCTCTCTGTGTGTGTGTGTGTGTGTGTGTGTGTGTGTGTGTGTGTGTGTGTGTGTGTGTGGCATATGTACAGTTGTCCTCACAAAAGGGACAGTTTAAGGTAGAAACATAGGTATCTATAAACTTGGGCAACATTACATCTTTTGGTTTCAAAAAAATCTACAATATCTGCTCGAAGGAACAAAAAACATCAATACAAAAATCCCAATATTTAGAAGCACAAAGTTAAACTCAAGAAAGTTTACATTTTTCACAAAAGTACAATGCGGTACCTTGATGCCCACACATTCTCAATGCTCTGTCTAGTGGCCAAGGTCAATGTGAAAGCCAACTCTTCATCCTTGTTTGAGCCACATGAAACTGATGTAATGAGGCATTCATGAGATTTGGAGTCCACATACAAGACTATTCCCCGACCGATCAAAATATCAAGTGTAACTTGTGTCCCTTGTCGTGAAGTGAGTAGAAATATCGCTTCACATGTTTGGCATGATTCCACACTTTGATCCATCAACAAGGTCTTGGTGCAAAAATGATGGAAATACACTCGATTTCTCTTTGCAAAGTGCACTCGCTGTCAGCCTTTGATGTTTCTAAGCATGCCGGTTTGAGTAGGCACCGTTGTGATTGCCTCATCATTTTCCTCTCTATTGTACTTGGCCATGTCGGGTGGCTGTCACATGCCCCTGAATTTGTGAAATGCTTCCATTCTTTGGCAATTCCATCCCCTTGTGATCCCTTCCACATGAAAGACATGAATAAGCCAATATTATGTGACCTACTATTACCATATACACGTGGTAATGATGTGTCTGAACACACTTAGGATTCTCGGGCATTTTCTCCCTCACTAGGAGGTTTTTTTCCTATCCATTGTATATACGTTGGGATGGGGGAAATGGGAACACACATAGTACACAAACTAGATGCCTCTCTATAGCCCAGCAGATATCTTGCACCCCAAGCCACACAGAATCACGTACACATGCACACTATCTGTCAACCTTCACACCATGGACTCGCCTATGGACAATCACGACTACCCACAGTCACACATGAGCACTTCAGCAATGAACCCACCAACAAACCATCATAACCGACACCAATGGATGCATACAACTCCTCAATCTGTAAATGCACTCACACAGGGAGGCGACACACGCCTCGACCACTCATACAAGATGTCCGCACAATATCTCTACCTCCCTCTCTGCTCACAGACACACAATCCCGGAGGCACACCTACCACGGGCATACGGCAAAGAACCCGAGGCTGAAAATATTGACAGAAAACTCGACAAAAAAAACACAACAACTATGCATCACATCAACCCGATCAATACAAGGATGGCGACTTTAGGCAGTCTGATCCTCTCCTCACTGGAAATCTCGTTCCAAGATTTCTCACAGCAGTCCTGCTGGCGGTCCTTCTCTTCATTTTATGCTCTTGGCCTCTGCAAGCCCGCCTCCTCAAGGCGATCCTCTTCCCTCTATTCCAGGCTCCCCGGCCCTCGATCATCCCCTTTCTGCCTTGCTATAATCTTCAAGCCCTGGCGGCCCTCCCTTTGCTCTCGGCCCCGTCACCTCTGATGGCGCCCCTCTGCAGCAGCACCCCTGCAATTGGCGAGCCCCTTGGCGGCCCTCCTTGCTGCTTCATGCGCATCCTGCCGGTGGCGGCTCTCACCTTCCCTCCATATGCAGCCCGTTCCTACCAGCGCTCCCGGGCCTTCACAGTTCTCACGGCCTCCATGCCACAGATGGCGGCCACCACCCCTTTTGGAACTGCCACTTCCTCAAGGCCTCTCCAACAGATGGCCTTTTTTCTGCATATTCACCACCTGGCACCACTTCTCCATACACTGCACCTCGTTTATTTCTTTTTAGCATGGCATTATTTTTAGAGCTCAAGCTTTTTTAGCTACACAACGCGCTGTTCCCATCCAAGAACGACCACAAACCAAAGCACCGCCATATGGGTATACCGCAAGGTCATGGTAGCTGAATCCGAATACTCCCAGCTTCAAGTAGCCTCGGCTGCCCCTTTGGAGTCGCACCTCAATTGCTTTGTCATTTGTCGATAGTGGCAGTCACTCCGATTGTTGATCACCCCGAACTTGCCGTAATCACAACAAACAACCTCGTCCATTCTTTAATCCTTGAAATAGTCCTCCAGAAAGCAACTAGGTAGCATGTTTTATGCATCTACGAGCGCACCCATCATTAGAGATTAAACCAATCTTTGACCTGCTAATTGCCACGTTTGGCATACACACCATGATCAAGCTTGCCGCTACGGGCATCTGGTAGTGACTTCACCGCCTCGACCTGTATCTACATGACTCCATACCAATGCAAGAACCCTTCTGCTAGACCGACATAACTTTGTTGCACCATCATTGCCCAACCCCTCATTGAGCATTCATGCTCAACCATAGCATTATTTAGATAAGATATCAGTGCATAAAAAGAAAATTGATAGATACTATGTACAGGAGCTAGATAAATAGCAGTAGATAGATAGAGCGAGATTCACTGGCTGTAGCACCCACCTGGGTCAAATGGAAAGCCATAGGCTTCCCCACGCATGATGTAAACTCCACTTGGATCAAAAACATGGCATTGATCATCACCATCCATCTGTAGCACAAATACGCACCATCCCTGCTTTGCATTTGTAAACCTGTAAGCCATCCATGTATGTAGCTCTTGACCGCATAGCCCTTCAAAAAACTGCATGCATGAGCCTTCTTCACACATAAAACAAGCATGTACACTTTGCAAAGCCTTTGCATCATCTGTTTCCCAGTTGTCGGCTAGAGAGCTCTCCACAACATCATTGTCTATAAGCAAGGCAACCTGTAGCAACCGGCATAATGCCACTTGCCAAACAACCTTCAGCAACATGGCCGTCAACAGCATGGCACCAACCTGTGGCAACTGCTCATCCAAAGCAGACACTGGCAAAACTTCATCTGTAGGCTCTTCAAGCGGTGCTACAACAGGCGGCAAGCCTTGCATACCTTGTATTCTCGCCATAGCTTTAGTAACCAAAACCTGCGACTCATCATCAACATTGCCCACCGGCTCATCGAATCCCCAATCATCTTCATCAAGACATTCTTCTTCAGTCAACATGAACTGACCACCACAAGGCACGAGAGAGGGTTGCCCAACCCCCTGGTCTTCGCAAAATGGCTCTTCACCTGCAACCTGCTATTCTTTGATCAAATTATTGACATACATAACATCATATGTCTCATACCTTGAGAAAGCAGACTCCGTTTCCCACGTGTTGTCCGTATCCAAGGCACTGCTATAGCTCGAACACACCTCGGCTTTCTCCACAAAACACGCCGACTTTGGCACTTCAGCTATCTTCTCCACTGCTTGTTTTTCGGAAGGCACTTGGTCAAGCACATCGGGCGGTACTCAATAGACTCCTCTCTGCAACTGTTGAGGCCTCATAGGTCCACACAGTATCGTCTCTACTTTGTCATCACACCTATCCGCTGCTACGACATGTGCATACAAAGGGTCGGATCACCTGAAGCTCTTCCCTAGCAATTCGCCTTCGCACCAATGGACTCACCAAAACCTGCTTTGCATGTTGCTTCTTTAAAATCTTCTTTGTCCTGCTCTGCGCATAGGCTACTGCCTCCTCATACGTGCACGGTCCATCCATCTCGACTTTATCTCGCACTTGTACATGCAAGCAGTCCACAAACTTGGTCAACTTCAAAAAATATGCATTCTCTAGAGTAGTTACCTTAACCAACTTGCTCCATATGGCCTCGAACTCCCACATGACTGCTCGAAAATCACCGTCAAGGCTTTGCTTTAGGTTGTTCATCATCTGCTTCACTTCACTCCACTGCGTGTTGGCCACATATCGGCTTCGGAATGCCGCTTCCAATGTGTTCCAATCCAGCTTTTCTTCAGCATACAAGCCATCGTACCATACCTTTGCTTTACCGAACCAAGAGCAGGAAAGCTTGGGCTACTCCCTCTTCTCTTGACAAGCCGCTCTCTAGCAGAAATAGACCATAGTCCTGTAGCCACACTTTAGCATCTTCAGCACCTATAAAAGTCAAAAAACCCGACCACATCTTGCTTAACATCATTTGCTATTTGACTCTGGTATTACCGCAACACCGTTGGAGAGGGGGAAAGGGGAACACACCCAGCACACAACACAATGCCTCACTATAGCCCAGGATATACACAGTGCTCCAATCCACTAGAGTTCACCTTCAAAACTCAACAGTACCCGCAAGCAAACCACCACTTTCACAGAACCATATGCACATACGCCTTGCAATGCACCAGACAGACTCAATCACTCCGCTCCCCTCACTTCACAACCTTCCATACTCACACAACCTCTCTCTTTGCACGTCAAACCTCAGGGGGGCACACACGCCCGGAGACACACGCACACAAGCAGAGAAGAGAAGGAGGAAGGGGGAATGACACCCAGAAATAGTAGAGAATAGCCTTCTAGCATATGCAATACCATATACAACCAACACACTACCGACATGAACCTCGGCAACCAAAAACAATGGCTCAAAAGCCTTGGCAAAAAAACCTCATGGCAAAAAAGCTAACCTTGGTCAAAGACCCCAAAAAATGAACGTTTATCTCCTTTTATAAGGGTGTGTCTAGGAGACTCAAAAAAGAAATGATGGGTGTGCTTCTCCTCCCGTGCACTTCACTTGTAGCTTCAATTAGAATTTCCTTGCATTGCCACCACTTAGCATAGTTCATTTTTGGAAACAATTGCATGGTGTACACATCCTCCTAATGTCCGCCCAACTCCGCCGCCCCGGCTTGACTTGCATTATCCGGCCACTTCGAATTGACTCCTTTGAACACCTTCCCCCTCTTCCATTTGCTCTCCCCTACCCCTCCTGGCGAGATTTGTCTCTTGGCCGGACCTTGTGAGCCCCCTCTTGTGCTCCAAAATGCCCTCCTCTCACTGCTGCGGGATCCCCTTCTTCCATGAGGGGGAGAGGCAATAGCAAGATCGCTATTGCCCTCCCTCATTTCCTTCAAAAATTTGGGGGCCCAACGAACCGTGGGAACCACCGTTAGCACGGATGCCACATCATCACCCACTCCCCGCGGGCGCAAGTGCCCCTGGCGTCACCCAGCTCAGTCAAAATCGCCATCGACCGCCCCAATGCGCCACGTGCAGCGCCCAACAGGGCCGCCACTCACTCGCCATAGCCAACAAGGAGGGAGCTCCCCTCTCTCCTCCCTTGTGTTAATAGAGAGCTCACGGTCCTACTCTTATATTGCAGCCCCCCAGCCCAACGATTGCGCATATGGGTTTAACCTTCCTGCCACGTGGCAGCTATACAAGGCCCTCAAAAATCCACCTTTTGACCTTTAAAAAAACCTCTTCTTTGCTTGAATTGGGATACCGTGTTTGGTCTTGCCCAATAGGCCTATGCACCGGCTTTGAAGCCTGACCTAAAATCCAAAGTTTTCATCATCAAGTCATCTTTCTCTTACCCCACTTCGAGATCTCCAAGGCTGTTCTCTGAGGCCGCAAAAAATCCAAAAAGCATCTGTAATCAATTCCAAATAAGTGCGCCCAATCTTCAGGCTTCAGTATCTTTCCGCTCTGGGCTCCGTTTGACGTGTAATCAATTCCTACTAGCTCCGTATGATACATACCCTGCTGTAGAACTCCATCGGGGCTCAAAAGATGTTGGATGGCACGATTCTCCATGTGGTCAGGTAGACACCAACCTAGCCCCCAACAAAACTTCAACTGGCCATAAAATGCAAACCGTAGCTCTGATCTGCAATCTGAAAAGACGAGTAGGCTTCTTAAATTGAGCTCTACACACCTGTACCTCGACTTCCACTTGGACCACCTGTCCTCAGCTACCGTGTCCAGTGCAATCCATTGAAACTTCAACCTTCAATAACTTGGGCTCTATAGCTCGGTTTGATGAGCCATCTTGACCTGCTCCTTCAGCACTTCAAGCTCTTCATTCCTGGACCCAAAAGTTGCACTTTGCATCTCCTTCATTTGCTACCCAAATTAGCCCCTCATGGAGCCTTCCTTGGCCTATAAGCCGCATCAGGCATACAATTCCGTTGCTACCTGTCATCCCATGATTCTCCTAGCTGCTCCAGCATTTTGCCATGCTTCTGTTTGCCTGCATATATCTGCCCATGCCACCTGCTAGAGTCGACACACTTTGGTTGCACCATCATTAGGTCGATATTGCCCTCCCTTGTTTCCTTCAAAAATTTGGGGGCCCCAACGAGCAGTGGAAACCACCGTTGGCGCGGATGCCATGTCATCACCCACTCCCCGCGAGCGGGAGCGTCCCTGACGTCGACCAGCTCCGCCAAAATCGCCATCGACCGCCCCAATGCGCCACATGCAATGCCCAGCAGGGCCGCCACTCGTGCGCCATAGCCAACGAGGAGGGAGCTCCCCTCTCTCCTCCCTTGTGTCAATAGAGAGCTCACGGTCCTGCTCTTATACTGCAACCCCCCAGCCAGCGATTGCGCATATGCGTTTAACCTTCCTGCCACGTGGAAGTTGTACAAGGCCCTCAAAAATCCACCTTTTGAACTTAAAAAAACCTCTTCTTTGCTTGAATTGGGGTACCTTGTTTAGTCCTACCCAGTAGGCCTATGCACCGGCTTTGAAGCCTAACGTGAAATCCACCGTTTTCATCATCAAGTCATCTTTCTCTTGCCCCACTTTGAGATCTCCAAGGTTGTTCTCCGAGGCCGCAAAAAAGCCAAAAAGCATCTGTAATCAATTCCAAATAAGTGTGCCCAATCTTTCGGCTTCAGTATCTTTCCGCTTCGGGCTTCGTTTGACGTGCAGTCAATTCCTGCTAGCTCCGTATGATGCATAACCTGGTGTAGACTTCCGTCGGGGCTCAAAAGATGTCAGATGGCATGATTCCCCATGTGGTCAGGTAGACACCAACCTAGCCCCCGGCAAAACTTCAACTGGCCATAAATGCAAACCGTAGCTCTGATCCGCAATCTGAAAAGACGAGTAGGCTTCATAAATTGAGCTCTACACACTTGTACCTCGACTTCCACTTGGACCACCTGTCCCCAGCTGCCCTGTTAAGCAAGAATCTGCAATCCATTGAAACGTCAACCTTCAATAACTTGGGCTCCGTAGCTCGGTTTGATGAGCCGTCGGAACCTACTCCTTCAGCACTTCAAGCTCTTCATTCCTAGACCCAGAAGCTGCACTTTGCATCTCCTTCATTTGCTACCCAAATTAGCCCCTCATGGAGCCTTCCTTCGCCTATAAGCCGCATCAGGAATACAATTTCGTTGCTACCTGTCATCCCATGATTCTCCTAGCTGCTCCAACATTTTGCCATGCTTCTGTTTGCCTGCATATATCTGCCCATGCCACATTCTAGAGTCGACACACTTTGGATGCACCACCATCTTCGACTTCACCAAGGAGCAATCAGTATGTCCTCAGTGGGGGCACCACGGATGGGATGGGGAAAATGGGAACACATATTGTACACATATATGCAGCCCATTCCTACCCCGGCGCTCCCGGGCCTTCACAGTCCTCACGGCCTCCATGCCACATATGGTGTCCACCACCCCTCCTGGAACTGCCACTACCTCAAGGCCTCTCCAACAGATGGCGTTTATTTTGCATATTCACCACCTGGAGCCACTTCTCCATACAGTGCAGCTTGTTTTTTTTGTTTTTAGCATGGCATTATTTTTAGAGCTCAAGCTTTTTTACCTACACAACTCGCTGTTCCCACCCAAGAACCACCACAAACCAAAGCACCGCCATATGGGTATACCGCAAGGTCGTGGTAGCTGAATCCGAATACTCCCAGTTTCAAGTAGCCTCGGCCGCCCCTTTGGAGTCGCACCTCAATTGCTCTATCATTTGTCGATAGTGGCAGTCACTCCAATTGTTGATCACCCCGAACTTGCCGTAATCACAACAAACAACCTCGTCCAGTCTTTAATCCTTGAAATAGTCCTCCAGAAAGCAACTGGGTAGCATGTTTTATGCATCTACGAGCGCACCCATCATTAGAGATTAAACCAATCTTTGACCTGCTAATTGCCACGTTTGGCATACACACCATGATCAAGCTTGCCGCTACCGGAATCTGGTAGTGACTTCACCACCTCGACTTGTATCTGCATGACTCCATACCAATGCAAGAACCCTTCTGCTAGACCGACATAACCTTGTTGCACCAACGCCCATCATTCTAGGGCTATCTATCTTTCCATTGCACACTAAGAAATACACTCTCTATTGTGTTCCTTGAGCTTCCTTTGTCTTCTCCAAGTTGTGTGTATTTTCCTGCAGCCCTAATTCTAGCAATTGGTATCAGAGCAGGCTGCATCCTCCCAAGCTTATTGCCAACAGCTCTAGCCCACGCCTGCTCATTTTCTCCAACTTTTGTGATCTTAGGTGAGTGTTTGTAGGTCAGCAAAAATTTTGGGCCTGCTCAAATAGCTTGGTTTGTTTCCACTACAAATAGTGTTGCACATGCTATTTTGTCATTTTGTGCATAATTTCTCTGAGTGCCGTTTTTTGCATAATAGGTTTCTTACAATCTTCTATGGTTTGTTCTATATAGAAGATGTTGTTCTCGCTTTCTTTCTCCTCTTTTCGGGCAGTTTTCACATCAGGTGCAACATGTACCAAGGCTGACAACAACACAGATGTATTCAAGATGTTTGTTGTTGAGGACAAATTGGATGGGGACAATTAACCTATGTGGGCTTATATGATGCAACATATTCTTGTGTCAAAAGGCATTTGGAACATTATGTAGGGCATTGATGTATGTCCTGGTTCTGAGGATATATGTTGAGGATGTTGTGCAGGTCTTGCTGCAAGGATTGCTTCTGTTAGAGTTGTTTTGCCTACAATAGACAAGGTTGTTGGGATGTAAAATATGCACATGCTTATGCATTGATTTCATTGTCTATGAAGCACACTATTACTCCTCACAGTCGTTCAGCAAAATTTGCAAAACAAGCTTGGGATATTCTGGTTGGTCTTTATGCAAGTCGCAATGAGGAAAAATTTTCATTACTGCGTAAAGAGCTGGAGTCAAAGATTATGCATGAGGAAGATAACATGGACACTTTCCTTATTGGTAACAAGTATATCAATGAGCAACTTATTTATGTAGGAGAAGTCATTTCAGACAGTTCCCTTGTGCAAACTGTTCTTGATGCCTTGCCAGATTCTTATTAGCATTTTGCTAGACTTGGACCCAAGGAAATCCTAATGTTGTCAAGTTTGATGTATTATGCACATTGTTGTTGCAAGGGTCTTTTTCCAAAAAAAAAAAGTACTAGACAACGTACAATTGAAAGGCCTTAATAGCATTGCAGCCACTTCTCATGGTTCTTCTGCGAGTGGAAAATCACCTGTTCCTAATGCTTCTGTTGGCAGCAATTCATATGGGAATTTTGGTGATAAGGACAAAAATAAGATTCATTGCCACTATTGTAAAGCTAATGATCATTTGACCAAGCAGTATCCTAAGTTGAAGGCCAAAGAGGCTAACAAGAAAGAGGCTGGTTCCACTTCTAATGTTGGTTCCACTACAAATTCAGCTATTGTTGAGTCTTCTGTGAAAGGAGACTGTGATGATGATGTTGATGTAGAATGGGATTTTAGTGCAGAGTGTACCTATAATGCTGATGTTAATGATGCATGCATGTCAATTCTGCAGATTCACATGTGTGGTATTTGACAGTGGTGCTACAAAGCACATTACCTCACATTGTGATTTTTTCTCCTCTCTTGAGTCTGTCCCTCATGGGATTTTAGTTACTTGTGCCATCAATGCTTCCTATCTGGTTCAAGGAATTGGAAATATTATGCCTACCGTTGCAAATGGCAGTTCTTTCACACTCGTTGATGCACTTTATGTACCTGGGATCAAGAAGAATCTTTTGTCTATATCTGCACTTGCTAGACTTGGTCTTGTAGTCAAATTTGTGGATGACAGATGTACAATACCTAATCTCAATTTGGTTGATGAAATTATTGCATCTAGCATTTTATGTCATGGGTTGTATAAGCTCACTTTGTACAACAAGTGTGGAAAGAATTTTGCAAATGCAATTGTGGATTCAAAGGCTATTTCAGATGCAAAACTTTGGCATGTACGTTTTGGTCATCTAAATTTTTCAATTTGCTGTGTTTACAGAAATCTGTAATGGTTTCTTCTTTTCCACCTCTTGAAGCACCTATCAAACATGTCTATGAAGGCTGTATTTTGGGTAAGATGCAGCGTTCAAAGTTTCCAAAGGATGGTTCAACTAGGGCCACATGGAGGTTGCAGCTTGTGCATAGTAATGTTTGTGGGCCCAGGCAGACTCCGTCCTTGGGCAATTACCTTTACTTAGTGACTTTCATTGATGATTACTCCAGGAATGCATGGGTATTTTCGCTTAAAGCAAAGTCCAAAGTATTTATGTGCTTCAAATAATTTTTGGCTATGGCGAAAAATGTCTTGAAATGTACTATGGGCACACTCCATTCCGATCAAGGGGAGGATTATATGTCTCATGAATCTAATGAATTTTTGAGGGATAAAACACCAATTTACAGTGCCTTATACACCTCAGCAAAATGGTGTTGCTGAGAGGAAAAACAGGTCACTTACGGAAATGGCACGATGTATGGTCAAAGTCAAGCTTTGTCGCATTCGTTTTGGCTTGAAGCCATTATGTGTACCACTTATGTACTTAACAGGTGTCCTGAAAAATCTTTGTGGTCTATTACTCCATATGAATCATGGCATGATACAAAGCCTTCTATTGAGCACATGAGTGTTTTTGGTTGTTTGGCATATGCTTTGGTGCCACAAACACAACGCAAAAAATTGGATGATAAGGCTGTCAAATGTATTTTTGTTGGTTATAGTGTTGAAAGAAAAGGTTACAAGTTGTATCATCCACAAACAAAGTGTATTCTAGTTTCATGGGATGTTGTGTTTGTGGAAGATTTTGTCCACGCCTTGTTGTCATGTACTAGAGACATTAATGTAAGCTCACAGGACATTTATGACACTCTTTTCATTGGTGGAAGTTCCAATGTAAATTCCAATGAGGCAAATGGACATCCTAAGGGGTTTTTGAAAATGTTATAGATCATCCTATTACTAATTCAGATGTACATGATGTACTTGATGAGGAAAGGGCTGAAAATGAGCAGGCTAGAGGTATGCCTAAATGACTGGTGCATACTTTGCGTGGCAGTAAATTGGATGCACCTTTGTCTAGTCATACTTAACTCGCCATGCATCTTATGCATCAGCTTGTTATGCTTTGGATGTGTCTAGCTTACATGATGTTGAGGAACCTCTATCTTTTGATGAAGCACAAAATCTAAAAAATTGGATGGCTGTCGTGCAATCAGAATATGATGCACTTATAGAAAATGACACATGGACTTTATGTGATATACCTCTGGCAAAAAGGGCATTGGTATGAAGTGGGTTTACAAGTTGAAACGCAAGCCGGATGGTGAGACTATTCGCTGTAAGGCTCGACTCGTTGCAAAGGGTTATGCACAATAAAAGGCATAGATTGTAAAGAGACTTTTTCTCCCACTTGTCATATGACTCCTGTGCGTTTTCTATGTGCATTGGTAGCTAATTTTGGTTGGGATGTACTGTCATATTTGAGGAAATTTATGTAACACAGCCTCGCCGTTTTGTCAAGGAAGGACAATAGGATAAAGTGTGCAAATGTAACAAAGCTTTGTATGGGTTGAAGCAATCTCCCCGTGCTTTCTATGAGAAGCTTGACACTCATTTGGTCAAACGAGGTCCAATAGAAATCATGTTGTACGTAAAGTGTGAGGGTGATATACTTCGCATTGTGGTTCTCTACGTGGATGATTTGTTGATCACTGGACCAAATGAGAGACATATTGTTGATTTTAAGGCTGATTTGAATGCTACTTTCAAGATGAAATATTTGAGGCTATTGCATCATTACTTGGGTATACAGTTTAGGCAGTGTGATGACGGTATTTCCTTATGTCAAAAACATTACATAGAGACATTGCTATGTAAGTTTGGACTTGAGGATTGCAAACCTGTTTCCACTCCCATGGAAATAGGTTAAAATTGATTCTTCATGATGATGTTGATCCTGCACATGTCACTCTTTGCTATTGGATGCCTCATTTATGTATGCAGCACGAGGTATATATTTAGTTTATAGTCTCACAGGTCAACAGATTTATGTTGGAATTAGGGTTGCAAAGAAACGCACACAGCTTGGAGAAGACGAAGGATGCTCAAGGCACACAATAGAGTGTGTTATTTAGTGTGCAATAGAAAGATAGATAGCCCTAGAGTGATGGGCGTATATACAATGCACAGGGGGAAAAACCTCCTAAAGAGGGAAACAATGCCCCGGCAGTCCTAGTGTGTTCACACACATCACTACCACATGTATATGGTAACAAATCTCCCCTGGAGTGATGCGGTGAATGAGAGCTGGCACATGAGTAAAGAGAAGTGCCATGCCCTAAGGACATGATCAGTCCACAAGGGGGAGTAAGCCCAAAGCTTTGCGGAAAGCTTCAAGCTTCACACGAGACAATGCCTTCATGAAAAGATCTGCAAGGTTTTCCTGTGTTGGCACATAAGCCAAGATGATCTCTCCTGCTAAGAGGCTCTCCTGCTGAGAGCCTCTCCCTGACATAGTGGTAATGCACCTCAATGTACTTTGTGAGAGCATGAAAAACTGGGTTCCTTGCAACTGCCAATGCGCTCTGACTGTCAGTGTAGATAGTGTTGGCAGTGTCCTGTCCAACACCCAAATCAGCCATAAGGCGTCTGAGCCATACACACTCAACCGTAGCTATGAAGACTGCCCTGTACTCAGCCTCACAACTTGAAGTGGCCACAGTAGGTTGCTTCTTGCTCAACCATGATATACATGAACTGCCAAGCATGAAACAAAAACCACTTGTGGACACTCGCGTATCAAAACAACCAGCCCAATCTGAGTCCGGAAAAGCATATTAGTATGGCGGCAATGATCCCCCCTTGGGATAAAACAAGCCAAGATGTAAAGTGCCACTAAGGTAGCGGAAAATCCTCTTGACAGCCTGCCAATGCTTAGACCCTGGGCTATGCATAAATCTGCTGACCTGTGTGACCGCAAACTGAATATCCGGTCTCGTGTTGCATACATAAATGAGGTAGCCAACAGCAGTTTGATAAAGAGTGACATCAGCAGGATCGCCAGCATCATGTAGACTCAACTTCAAACCTGTTTCCATGGGAGTGGCAATAGGTTTGCAATCCTTAAGTCCAAACTTACATAGCAATGTCTCTATGTAACTTTTTTGACACAAGGCAATACAACCATCACACTGCTTAAACTTTATACCCAAGTAATGATGCAATAGCCCCAAATCTTTCATCTTGAAAGTAGCATCCAAATCAGCCTTAAATTCAGCAATATGTCTCTCATTTGGTCCAGTGATCAGCAAATCATCAACATAAAGAACCGCAATGAGAAGTACATCACCCTCACGCTTTACATACAATGTGCTTTCTGTTGCACTGTTACAAAACCCTCGTTTAACCAAATGAGTGTCAGCTTTCTCATACCAAGCACGAGGAGATTGCTGCAACCCATACAAAGCCTTCTTACATCTGCACACTTTGTCCTCTTGTCCTTTTATGACAAAACCGCAAGGCTGCATTACATAAACTTCCTCAAATATGTCACCATTCAAGAAAGCAGTAACAATGTATGATTGATGTACATTTCAACCAAAATGAGCTGCCAATGCACATAGAAAACGCACAGTAGTCATACAACAAGTGGGAGAAAAAGTCTCTTCATAATCTATGCCTTTTTGCTGTGCATAACCTTTTGCAACAAGTCGAGCCTTATGGCGATCGATCTCACCATTCGGCTTGTGTTTCAACTTGTAAACCCACTACGTACCAATGGCCTTTTCTCTAGGAGGCAAATCACATAAAGTCCATGTGTCATTTTCTATGAGTGCATCATATTCTGATTGCATGGCAGCCATCCAATTTTCTAAAGTCTGTGCTTCATCAAAAGACAGAGGCTCCTCAACATCATGTAAGCTAGACACAGCCAAAGCATAACAATCTGATGCATAAGATGCATGGCGAGAGCCTGAACGAGTACGACTAGACAAAGGTGCATCCAATTTACTATCACGCAAAGTGTGCACCAGCCATTTTGGCATACCTCTAGCCTGCTCATTTTCAACCCTTTCCTCATCAAGTACATCATGTACATCGGCATCAGTAATAGGCTGATCTATAACATTTTCAGAAACCCCCATAGGCTGTACATTTGCCTCATTGGAAATTACATGCGTATTTCCACCACTGAAAAGAGCTAAAAAGTGTCATAAATGTCCTGTGAGCTTACATTATTGTCTCTAGTACATGACAACAAGGACTGAATAGAATCTTCCACAAACGCTACATCCCGTGAAACCAAAATACGCTTTGTTTGCGGGTAATATAACCTGTAACCTTTGCTTTCAGCACTATAACCAACGAAAATACATTTGGCAGCCTTATCATCCAATTTTCTGCGCTGTGTTTGTGGCACCAAATCATATGCCAAACAACCAAAAACACTCATGTGCTCAATAGAAGGCTTTCTATCATGCCATGCTTCATATGGAGTAATAGACTGCAAAGCTTTCGTAGGACACCTGTTAAGTACATAAGTGGCACACATGATGGCCTCAAGCCAAAAAGAATGCAGCAAAGCTTGACTTTTGACCATACATCGTGCCATTTCCGTCAGTGACCTGGTTTTTCTCTCAGCAACACCATTTTGTTGAGGTGTATAAGGCACTGTACATTGGTGTTTTATCCCATGACTAGCCAGAAATGCATTAAATTCATGAGACATATACTCCCCCCCTCGATTGGAACGGAGGGTGCCAATAGGACATTTCGAGACATTTTCAGCCATAGCCAGAAATTGTTTGAAGCACTAAAAACTTCGGACTTCGCTTTAAGCGGAAATACCCATGCATGCCTGGAGTAATCATCAATGAAAGTCACGAAGTAAAGGTAATTGCCCAAGGACTTTGCAGGGGCCCACAAACATCACTATGCACAAGCTGCAACCTGCATGTGGCCCGAACTGAACCATGCTTTGGAAACTTAGAACGCTGCATCTTACCCAAAATACAACCTTCACAAACATGTTTGATAGGTGCTTCAAGAGGTGGCAAAGAAGCAACCATATCATATTTCTGCAAACCAGCAAACTGGCAAAATTCAGATGACCAAAACGTGTATGCCAAAGTTTTGCATCTGAAATAGCCCTTGAATCGGCAATAGCATTTGCAAAATTTTGTCTACACTTGTCATACTAAGTGAGCTTATACAACCCACGGCACAAAAGGCCAGATGCAACAATTTCAACACCAAAACTGAGATCATGAACTATACATCTGTCATCCACAAATTTGACTACAAGTCCAAGTCTAGCAAGTGCGATACAGACAAGAGATTCGTCTTGATCCCAGGTACATAAAGTGCATCAACAAGTGTGAAGGAACTGCCATTTGCAACAGTAAGCACAATCTTTCTAACTCCTTGAACCGGATAAGAGGCATTGTGGGCACAAGTGACTGAATTCCCATGAGGGACAGACTCGAGAGAGGTAGACAATTCACAATGTGAGGTAATATGCTTTGTAGCACCACTATCGAAATACCACATGTGTGAATCTGCAGCAACTGGCAGGCATGCATCATAAATAGCAGGATTGTAAGTGCAGTCTGCGCTAAAATCCCATTCTGCATCATAAACAGCAGGATTGTAAGTGCAGTCTGCGCTAAAATCCCATTCTGCATCAACATCAGCAACACAGTCTCCTTTCACAAAAGACTCTACAATGGCTGCATTTGTAGTGGAACCATCATTTGCAGTGGAACCACCCTCTTTCTTCTTAGCCTCTTTGGCCTTCAACTTAGGACACGACTTGATCAAGTGATCATTAGCTTTAGAATAATAGCAATGCATCTTCTTTTTGCCCTTATCATCAATATTCCCAGACGAATTGCTGCCAGCAGAAGCATTAGGAATAGAAGTTTTGCCACTCGCAGCAGAACCATAAGAAGTGGCCGCATTGCTGTTACCACCCTTTCTTTGAGAAGCAATAAAAGCCTGTTCAACTGCACGTTGCCTAGTTCTGTTTTTTCTGGAAAGTGACTCTTGCAACAGCAATGTGCATAATGCATCAAACTTGACAACTTCAGGATTTCCTTGGGTCATCAGTCTCCAAGTACTAGCAAAAGTATGGTAGGAATCTGATAAGGCATCAAGAACAGTCTGCACAAGGGAACTGTCTGAAATGACTTCACCTGCAAAAATAAGTTGCTCATTGATATCCTTGACACCAGCAAGTAAAGTTTCCATATCATCTTCCTCATGCATAATCTTCGACTCCGAGTCTTTACGCAACAAAGCAATTTTAGCCTCATTGCGGCTTGCATAAAGACCTGCTAGAATATCCCAAGCCTGTTTTGCAGATTTTGTTGAACGAATGTGCGGAACAATGGTGCGCTTCACAGACAACACAATCAATGCATGAGCCTATGCATCCTTTACATCCCAACGAGCTTGTTTTGTCGTAGGCAAAACAACTTTAATAGCAGCAATCCTTGCAGCAAGACCTGCAACATCCTCAACATCGCCTACATCCTCAGAACCAGGACGTACATCAATGCCCTGCACAATGTTCCAGACGCCCTTTGACACAAGAACATGTTGCATCATATAAGCCCACATAGGGTTCTTATCCCCATCCAACCTATCCTCAGCAGCAAACATCTTGAACACATTTGTGTTGTTGTCAGCCATGGTAAATGCTACACCTGATGTGAAAACTGCCCGAAAATAGGAGAAACGGAGCAGGAACAACACGTGCTATATAGCACAAACCGTAGAAGATTATGAGGCACCTGTTATGTAGAAAACGGTACTGACAAAAATTTTGCACAAAATGACGAAATAGCCTATGCAATACGACTTGTAGTGGAAACGGAGTCCGAAATGAGCCCGAATCAAAAATCTGAGTAGACTAAGCTCTTTGAGAAATCCCAAATTTTTTGTCGACCTACGAACGCTTGCCAAAGCTCATTGAAATCGGAGAAAGTGAGCAGGCGTGTGCTGGAGCAGCTGGCGACTAAGCCCGGGAGGATGCAACCTGCTCTGATATCAATTATTGGAATTAGGGTTGCAAAGAAACGCACACAGCTTGGAGAAGACGAAGGAAGCTCAAGACACACAATAGAGAGTGTGTTACTTAGTGTGCAATAGAAAGATAGATAGCCCTAGAGTGATGGGCGTATATACAATGCACAGGGGGAAAAACCTCCTAAAGAGGGAATAAATGCCCCGGCGGTCCTACTGTGTTCTTTTTGCTACTTGAGTGGCACTTTACATCTTGGATGTTTTTATCCCAAGGGGGGATCATTGCTTCCAGACTCAAAAGCTTTTTTGGACTCAGATTGGGGTGGTTGTTTTGACACGTAAGTGTCCACAAGTGGTTTTTGTTTCATGCTTGGCAGTTCATGTATATCATGGTTGAGTAAGAAGCAACTATTATGGCCACTTCTAGTTGTGAGACTGAGTACAAGGCAATCGTCACAGCAGTTGAGTGTGTATGGCTCAGACGCCTTATTGTTGATTTGGGTGTTGGACAGGACACTGCCAACACTATCTACACTGATAGTTAGAGCGCATTGGCAACTGCAAGGAACCCAGTTTTTCATGCTCGCACAAAGCACGATTAGGTTCATTACCACTATGTCAGGGACAGGCTCGCAACAGGAGAGAGGCTTATGTGCCAACATAGGACAACCTTGCAAATCTTTTCACAAAGGCATTGTCTTGTGAGAAGTTTGAAGCTTTTCGCAAAGCTTTGGGCTCACTCCCATTTGTGGATTGATCATGTCCTCAGGGCGTGGCACTTCTCTTTACTCTATGTGCTTCACCGCATCACTCCAAGGGGGGATTTGTTACCATATACATGTGGTAGTGATGTGTGTGAACACAGTTAGGACCACCGGGGCATTTTTTTCCTCACTAGGAGGTTTTTCCCCTGTGCATTGTATATATGCCCATCATTCTAGGGCTATCTATTTTTCCATTGCACACTAACAAATACACTCTCTGTTGTGTACCTTGAGCTTCCTTCATCTTCTCCAAGATGTGTCTGTTTTCTTGCAATCCTAATTCCAACACTATCAATAATTGTAGGTGCAGCTCATCACAAGATGGGATATGTTTCTCAATATCATCTAACAAACTCTCAAATCTTCAATGCATTGGTTGAGGATATATGCGATGAAAGGGACCATTGCATGGCCATGTCATTGGGAGGCTCATCGGGAGCTCAAGTATGGATCCAATTTCCTCTTGTGTGTTCTCCATTCCCATTCCCCTAGTCGTGTCAATGACTAGGAGAATATGGCACAGATAAGGAAAGAGTCTCTCACTACTAGTCGCATGCCGTATAGGTGTTTTCACATGCTTGCCCAGCCTGCACAATGATAATAAGAGGACATGATACCAGATCTCGTGGCATGACGTGACTCAACACCTTGAACAGGAGGGCCACTTCCTCAATTACTTCAACTGTCATAAAACCTAATATCTAAATAACCCATATGATTTTTCTCATATTAAAATGATCATTTAATGTGAGAGAATAAATGGGAACAAGAGTAAGAATATAGACATGTGCTTATGGATCTATCTCAACATGGGGCCAAAATCAATGGGTCCAAATGCGAGATGGTCTGTCAAAGAGCAAGGCGAGCTATTGGCGCTTGAAAGACCTTAGGGTTAGCTTCATTAAAGGCCTTCAAAGGTTAGGTTAAAAGTCCTTCGGCCTAGGACCTTAGGCAACAAGCTAGGGTTGTGCTTGAGGTGGGAACCCGGCCCAAGCTTGAGGTGCTTGTCGTGCTTGGTGACTAAGGTGCTTGAGGTGCTTGTTGTGCTTGGTGACTAAGGTGCTTGTCATGCTTGCTGACTAAGGTGCTTGAGGTGCTTCATGACTAAGGTTCTTGAGGGGCTTAAGGTGTTCCAAAAGTCAACAAGGATCCCTACATTTTGGGGGGGGGGGGGGGGGGGGGGGGGGGTACAAGTAGGAGCATGAGAGAGAACAAGGTAAGCCTAGTCTAAAGAGGCAACAAGGACACATGTCAAGCTCCTCTCCATGATGCCCTCATAAGGTGCCTAAAGCCTATTGGATGGCCTTTAAAGGGTTCCAATAAGCTTTTATCTAATTAAATTAATTATTTAAGCATTTATCAAGTCCTCTCTCTCAAAAGGGAAAGGAGGACAGTTGTCCAAGGACTACCTCTATTGCTAGTTGTGACCAAGGCTTGTGATTGGCTAGGCTTGGGAGGGCCAATGAGCTTCAATCAAGGGCAAAAAGAGGGGGTAGACCCAAGAAACTTGGGGGCTAGCTTGAGGGGTATACTCTCTCGCACACACTCTCATTGTGTGAAGTGCTAAGTGCAAGAACTTCATCTCCTTCTCCAAGCTTCATTAGGGCCAAAAGGGCCTCAAAAAGGGATGTGTAAGGAATGAGTTAGCTTGTTGATTAGTGGAGCATTTGACGGTCAAAACGGCTCCAAATTTGATAGTTTTGGGTATTCAAAGCATATCTAGAGCATTTAAAGAGTATCCCGGCATAGGTCTTTCAATATGAAAAAAAGATGTCATGTTCACTCTATTTTCTCCCCTACTGGACCTATTTTATTCTCTTGGCGGCAAATACAAAATTTTCACTTTTGAATGATGGTTTTCCTCACTATTCTTTCTCTCAAGCATGGGGGGTTCACTATGTGTAAAACTACCATATCACGTGCGTTCAAGACATGTTTGTAAAACCCCTTATCTGTGAATTTTGTTAGGAACATAATATACCTTTTTTTTTTTAAATCTGTAAGTTTTTTTCAAATTTGAAAAAATAATGCCCTTTTGTAGATATATTTCTGTAAGTTTCAAGAACTTTAAATACCCTTCTCAATCCATTTCATTAGACTCTCTTCACCCTCATAAGCTTTCCAAGCTCTCTCTACCTTCGCAAGAGGACCACCATTTCTGGTCTAGCTAGAAGGACCACCGCTTGCAAGAGAACCACCATTTTGTTCTCTTCACCCTCACAAGGTTTCGGATCTTTCTCGCTAGTTTTGCTTTGCTAGAAGCTCACTTCAACCTCACAAATTTTCCCATCATTTCTACTCTGCATGGAAACCGTTTTTCTCTCCTCACCCTCACAAGATTTCCAAATTTTCTCACTAGTTTTGCTCTTCCTAGAAGCTCACTTCAGCCTCACAAGCTTTCCAAACTTTCTCACTAGTTTTGCTCTCGCTAGAAGCTCCCTTCATCCTCACAAGCTTTCCCACCATTTCCACTCTGCCTAGAAACTCATTAAGTTGTTCCATATGGAAATCAAGCTCAACCAAGTGTAAGAAACCGCGAGGGTAGTGTATCAAAGGCGGCAGGTGTCTGAGCTCAAGCATTACAAAGCAAAGGGAGCAAGCAAATGGGTATAGAGAGAAGTCATCTTGTATCCTATTTATCCACGAACTGGAAGGTAAATAGAAAAATTTGAAGCCTTACTCTCATAAATAGATTTTCATGGTGGCCATCTGCATTTGGAGAAGGATCCAACTATTTCTAAAAGGACAGGAAATGTTTTGAAGGACGCTTCAACAGGAGGTTTAAAAGCCAAAAGATTCACTTAGTTTTTTCTAAGTTGGAAATTGGATCTCATGATATCCTGCAGCATATGCTCTATCTAGATGGACCATATTTTGCAAAACAAGGGCCCATTGCAACAGATAGAAGTCACATTATCAAGCGAAAACTTCATTTTTCATATCAACAAAAAAGGGAGGATGACAAAGAAGAAGCAATGCACTAAAATAGCTACTCAGTCGGTACCAAGGGAGGCAATTATAGAGGATGAGATCAAAGAACCAACAACATCCACGTTGATGTGAACATCACAATCATTCCAAGGAGGAGACTATTTAGATGCAAAGTTACAATGTCATTCCTTGCAAAACACTATCATTTTAACAATATAATTCCTTGTAAATTTACTTTAAATCTCCTTGCAAAACATTCATTTTCACAATATAATACCTTGTAAAGTTACAACATATGTTCCTATAAACATTGCAACATCAGGATTAACACTTTATTTTCCCTTTGCCACACAATCGTTTTACTCATCTATAACTCCTAAGACAAGTTTCCTTTTAACTATTCTAACATTTGTGTGAGATCAAACTTGAGCTTTGAAATTTTTTCACTCTTCTATGTAGGCTTTCATGTGACCATGATCCTATAACATGACATCTGGAAACCATTGGCATGGACCAGCATTATTAGAAGCTTTAACACCCTCGACTTCCTTTTCCTTTAAGCCATGTTAATAAAACTTTGTTCCTTCAGCTCTTTTGACTCAACTTAAAATTATAACTTTCAAATAAAGCAAAATGGCAAAATTTTAACATCATAGATGAGTCTGAAATGCCCAAAAACCTCAAAAATGACCGGCTATATGCCTCGTTCTGACACCCGGAGAGGTCGGTATGAATCTCCCTACCCCTCTCCTCGCATCGTACGGGATAGGGCCTCCAGAGGCCTTTTTTGGTCATACCGACCTCTCCAGGTGTCAGAACGAGGTATATAGCCGGTCGTCTCCGAGGTTTTTGGGCATTTCAAACTCATCTGTGATTTCAAAAGCTTCAAATATTGTATCTTTTAAAAGTTACAAGTATTATATATTGTAAAATAGAATTGAGTAATTTTGTGACTATGCTTGGGTCCAATATGCTTAATAGGTCTATATATAAAAATAGATCTATAGTAGGTAGGAAAGGTGAATCTGTGAATGCAAATAACCCACACATTACGATTGGGGTAACATGTTGATGTAGATTTTATGTACGCATGTGATGAGTGCAAGCTCTTGATGCGGTGCTTAGAAGTAGAGGGTAAGTGAAAAGTAGACTTTAATAAGAAAAAGATTAGTCATTAATAGGTGTCATCATCACTATTTGAAAAGAAAGATTTCGTATCTTCTAGCTTAATATTGTACAATATTAAATAGAAAAGAGTACTTGTACATCAGGCCCAGAATATGATGTTATCTGTAAAAAACAACAGGAATGCCATCAAGTATAGGCAATTTAGCCAAATGAAAGTGACATTTAGACATTTTCCGCTAAAGTAGGAGCACAAAAGCTCAAGCTAGAGGTGACAATAATGCCATACTTTTGTATATGTGTCAAGTGAGTATTGGCCTATTCTTAATCCGTGGATTACCAAACAACCCTTTTTGGACGTTTTTGGCCCTAATGTGTTGAGAAGTTGAGAGCCTACACCAACACTCTTGGCTATGGAATGCAAATCCAACCAAGAGCCATGCTTCAATGCTAAAGCTTGCCATCTTCTCCATCTTCATTACTATGGTATTATGCTATGCTAAGTTAAAAGAGTGATGATAAGTAAGGAACTATTTCTTTCTTGTAAGAATGTTTCTTCTTCCTCTTCCCTACCCTCATTCCCTGCTAGCTCTCTCCACCTTTGGAGGTGTTTGAGGTCTTGGGATTGAGGCTATAGACACGTTAATGCTTTCATTTAGCCTAAGTTACGGGCATAATTGTGGTGCATGAAGCTCTCTATCTTCATTGTACCATCAAGGTCTCAAGGAGCAAAAATCTTGTATTGTACCAAGTCTCTCTTTATGAGAGAAATTATAATACAAAATCCTTTTGGAGGCGGGACCGGCTCCACATAAATCCGGTCCTCAACTGTTGTCAGGTTCTCTAATTCTCTCTCTTACAAAGTATTCTTCATGACAAGTTAATTAAGTATAATGGTTATGTTGCTATCTCTAATCAAGTTCACCCTCTATTTTCTCAAAGTAGTCTCATGAAAATGCTCACTACAGTTCTCTTAATTGCGCTATTTTCAATGTTCCTAGGCCATTTCAATTACATCAAGGGTTCATGGTGAGTGGCATAAAATGGTAACCATCTTTTTGCAACATTTCTCAGCCTACTCAACGTCCTCTTCCTCATATGTATATATATTTTTCTACGCTATTAAGTTATCTAGAGTAAATTTCCTCTCTTCGTTTAACCTTTGTGGCGACACATACATTGTACTCTTCCCAAGAATGTCACCTTAGTCATATATTTATATTACCACCCTTTTCTTTTTGCTTTGTAAATAAAAGTAAGCATACAATAACCAACTATATACCCCCAAACTTTCTTACCTCTTGTGAATTAGTAGTAGAAAAATAATATATCCATCTTCCACCCCTTATAGATAAATTCCCATGGAAATCAACTCTCCACTTGTCTTTACCAAAGATTATGGTCCCTCTCTACAAGTCTTCTATGCCCCCTACAAAGGTGGCCCAATATCTCTTAAGAATATACATATAGTTTCTCTCCTTTCAAAAAGACTCCAATTGTATATTCTTTTCACAAGAAAATAATATTGGGCCCTCCTCTATTTGTTTAAGCATCATAGCCTCTTGAAAAAGCATGATTCTCCTTGGATGCATACAAGCAAAGGGCCCATACAAGAAGACTTTGAAGCAAAAGGTTCCCTAGCCTAGTGTGGACCTTCCAAACCGAATTCCTTGGTGCATGGGCGTGAAGAATAGTCCAAATTCATATCAAACATGTTGAGAAGGTCAATTTTGCCTTTTGAAGCATGTCATTTCGAGCTACAGGTAAAACGTTATGGTCAAAATAGTGTAAATCTGTCAGATTCGCAGCAAAAGGGAACTGTAAATCAAGTAAATCAAGAGAGTGAGATCTTATTTTTCCCCTACTCATCTTCTAGAAGAGCAATGAGTGTTCAAGGTCACTTGCATGTGATGGGACCAACCTAAAGATGCTTTCTAAATGCCAAGACAGACAAGTTGAGATACCCCGCAGGAGCCACCCGTAGGGCCTCATGGTGGGGCCCACCTACATTATGCACCCCTATGGAGCCTTCACGGTCTAAAATGATATTTTTGGTGAATAAATAGTCCCTTTTATGTCCAATATTCAATGAGTAGTCAAAGGACACTTAATTAGGTCTAATCACTTACTCTAATTAAGTGTAGCATAATCCCACTCCTACACAACTATAAATAGCCCCCCTTGGAGAGACTCAAGGACACACACACACCTATATTTCCAACTTCATGTTGTTTCTTGATCAATAGTAGAGAAAACCCCAAGCTCTCCCTCTTTCACCTCCCCCCTCCTAACCCTCCTCTTTGGAGGAAGTGCAACTCTATTCTCCACTCTCTCCATTCTACAATCTCTTACTCCATCAACCCAATAAATCATTTGTAGCACCTCAATAACTTGTAAATACATCATGATCTCTCTCATGGTTATGTTAATGATCATGAAATCATCTTCAAAAACTTTCAAGTGTCGCAATTCGTGATGGTTAGCCAGCGTCTGTCCTCCCCTTAAAAGGTGTGCGAGAAATCAAGTAAGTGTTCTATTCTCAATTTACCATTGGTTTGTTTCTCCACACTTATTCAATTGGTCTAAAGAAATTTCTCACTCTAACTCTCTTTTGCTTCATTACATATGCATGTGGCTACCTCTCATGGTGATTTTATTTGTGTCACGGCATTGCATAGATGGAGATGAGCTCTCTATGCAAAGTGTGTTAGTTTGATGTAAGTGATTCTCTTGTGTGTTTGAGAGGCAAGTCTTGCGCGCATGATTTTTTTGATGAGTGCTTGAGAGAGGAAGAGTTTGGATGTATTATGGGTATTCTTATGGGGAGAAGGTGAATGCTATTCCACAAATTGCATATTTCATTTTGATGCACGGCATTGGGTTGCATAATCGTTGATGGTGTTCAAGTGTCCAAAGTGTATATAGAGTAAGTGGGTTTTCAAAGTGTGTTGCTTGGGTGGGTGAGTGCAAGTGTTATTTTTTTGATTGGTTTCCTTCTCCACTCCCAAAAGAAGGTGGTGCCCCAAGTAGTGTGCGTACCTCTTTACGAACATTTTGTGAGGGTAGGCCCATTGGTTTGGGTTTAGAGGCCCCATTTCAAAAGCTCGCCCTCATAAAGTGGTGCCCCCACTGAGGAACATATTTCCAAGTTACCTTCAAATTCTTTAGTGATGAACAATGGAGTTCCCATCTATCCATTTCATTTTGCACAACACATTAGAGTAAATGTTCACATAGATAGAAAAGTCTTTTTCCAGCAACACATTGTTTTTATGTTTGGTGCAGAAAGACTTAGAGAAATACTGGCATCACCCAATCCAATTATACTTCCAATCATCAATTATGAAACTTCTTTTGATGTTCACGTTTTCATTTTGTTTTAAAGGGAGGAACAAGGAGTGGTGAAGGGGTGCTCAAGGGCCATATGAAGGAACGAGGTCTTCAAACCAACAACGAGGAGTAGCACATGAATCACGATCAAAATAATGAACCTTTTAGGCCTATTGCTCGGCAATCCATTCATATAATCATTGCAACTAAGTTTAGGTTTCAGTCTATCATAAAGAGGATATTTGGATCCACTCGCCTCAATGAAATCAATGCTTCAATTAATCCATTTATTCTACCTATGATAAAGTACGAATTAACAATGGATGTGTACATCTTCATTTTAATGTAATCAGATTTATAGTGTCAATAATCTTGTGCGGCCTGTAAGAGAAAAGTTTCTTTAAAAAAAGAGATTTAAAAAAGTCTAAACAAAATGTCAAGTTCTTTTCCCACGTTCTATGCAAGAAGTGGGGAAGATGCGCAAGAGTTTCTTGACAACTTGGAGATGGCACATCTCATATCCGGGAGAGATGAAGAGGAAGTAAATCTACGAGCCTTCCCGTTGGTTCTAAAAGCAGAAGCTAAAGCATGGTATGAGACCTTGCAACCCCAAATCAAGTCCAATTGGGAGAGACTGCGAGCAAGCTTCCTCTCCAAGTTCGGGCAAGGCGATACTTCTGAAGGACTATGAAAATGTCTTATTGGGCATAAGCAGGTATCACTTGAAGACTATCCCTCTTATGAAGCAACCTTTGTCAATCTATGGGGTAGGTGGGAGGCTACATTAGAAAATCATGGTGGTGCACCTAACTTTCTAAAAAAAGAGAGATTCATGGTTGGCTTGTATCCACTTTTAAAGGCTAAAGTAGAGCTAAAATTCCCATCCACCTTCGAAGAAGCACGTGAGGTAGCCATCATCAAGTTTAGAAAACTACACTTCCAAGCACATAGAGCAAGGGGTTTGAATGAAGTGAGTGAGAGGGAGTCTTCACAAACCATGGAAGCACCAATTAGGGCCCCTCTTGCACAATCTTCACAAATAGGAGATAACTCTCAACAAGAGGTTTTACAAAGGCTAACTCAACAGCTTGAGAACCTCACTCTGAATCTAGTACAAGGCCTACCTCAACAACGACAACCAAGAGAAGGGAATCGCAATCAACGAAGACAAGCTCAAGAGTTGCGATGTTGGAATTGCAATGAAATGGGCCATGGCATGTACAATTGTCCACATCCAAGGCGACTTCCGGGAGACATATATCCCCCTAAACCGCCTCCTCTCACTGTGCAACAAGAACAAGCTCAAGGCCCACAAATCCTTCGACGACCACCACCACCAGCAAATATACCTCCCGTCCCACATGAGGAGGAAGAAAGAGGAGTCAACATCATCAAGCTAGAAGAGGTAATAGATGAGCATACTCTAAACTTTGATGTTATGCCGGCAGAAAAACGCACAAGAGCACATGATAAGGATGAAGACATGAGAAGTGAAGGAACAAATTCAGCCAGAAGGGACAAGAAGAAGAAGTCAAAGATGGAAGAAGCTGAAAGTAGCAGGAAGAAAAGATCAAGGCGAAGGGAAATTGGTATCAACGACTTCCCATTGGGAAAGGAGCTAGAGCCCTACAACATCTTGGAGGATTTACAAACCCAAAAGCCAAACATTTCATGGCCTCAACTTCTACACCTATCAGCCAAAGTAAGAAAGCAATGGCCAAAGTTGGTAAGTACAAGAATTCCAAAAAAGAAAGCAAATCTTTCCATTAAGGTTGTGGCCTCAAAGCTACAAAAAGATGTGGAACCCATTGTGGATGCTTACATAAGGGGTAAAAAGGTGTCTAATGTATATGTTGATGGTGGAGCTCAAATGTGTGTGATCACGGAAAAATCAATGAACAAGTTAGGGCTTGAAATTACAAAGTCCTCTAATTGTCAAGCTAGGCTAGCCAACAACTCAAGTGTGAAGTGTTTGGGGATCATTGAAAATGTAAAAGTCTCTGTATGTAACATAGATGCACGAGTGGATATGTATGTCATGCCAGCTAAGGGGGAGGGCTATCCCATCATCCTAGGAAGGCCTTGGCTCATTGTTGTGAATGCAGATCAAAAATGGGGAAGTGGTCGTTTGATTCTTAAGAAGGGTCAACCGGTGGTGTATGATTGGCGAGAAGGAAAGCAACTAGATATCAACTATGAAACCACTGCAGATGAAGAGAGCGAGGAGGAGAGTCCCTACTCAAGTGATGAGGAAGCATCAACCAGTGCATCAACCAATGAAGAGGAGTCTTCTTTGGAGGTAATGGAAATTGTATTCAACGCCAACACTCAAGATGTTCCAGTAGAAGAAAAGCCAACAGACAATCACACACGAGGGGATGAAAGATGCCACCACCTTGAAGAAGGATTTGAGAAGATGCTCGCAAAAGATCTTACTTGTGAGGAGAAGAGGTCCTACATCAATATGTTAAGGAGGTATCCCAATTTGTTTATCACTGACTACTCACAAATAAGAGGTGTAGATGTAATAGAGCATCGAATCGAATTGAAACCAAGGACCAAACCCGTGGCTCAAAAGTTAAGGCGACTAGGATCTGTGCAACAAAAGGCTCTCCTACAGGAAGTGAATCGACTCTTGAAGGCTGGCTTCATCTATCCAGTATCCAACTCCGAATGGGTATCACCTATTGTAGTCACTCCCAAGAAGAATGGTAAGTGGAGGGTCTGCGTGGATTACAAACCCCTCAACGCTGCGACAAAGAGGGACCACTTCCCTCTCCCTTTCCAAGATGAAATTTTGAATGAAGTAGCAGGTCACGAATGCTACACTGTGTGTGATGGGTATTCAGGATATTTTCAAATTAGAATAGCAGAAGAGGACCAACCAAAAACCACCTTCATCACACCTTGGGGATGTTTTGCATTCAGAGTAATGCCTTTTGGGCTCACCAATGCTCCTAGCACCTTCATGAGATTCACAATATTTGTATTTCAGCCATTCTTTGGAAAATCTATAAGAGTCTTTATGGATGATTTCTGTATTTATAGTTGTAGATCACTTCATTGCCAAAAGGTTGAAGAGGGGCTTAAGAGGCTCCATCAATTTGGGGGACAACTCAACCCAGAGAAGTGTCATATCAGTGAATCTCAGGTGGTTTTGCTAGGCCATGTGGTTTCTTCACAAGGAATTCAAGTGGATCCCTCTAAAGTAGAGGCCCTTTTGTCATTATCTCCACCAACAACAACAAAGGAGCTAATGACCTTCAACCACAAAGTGAGGTACATGTCCCGCTTCATCCATCTCCTAGCAGAAGCCATCGCCCCTTTGCATAGGTTGGCAAGCCAATCTACATTTGAATGGGGGAGGGAACATGCAAAATGTTTTGAGGAAGTGAAGGGCATTCTTAGCTCTCTCCCAATCCTAATGCCACCAGATCCAAAGGAGACTTACTATGTCACTCCAAGTGTAGGTTTCGAAGCAATTGGTGTTGTTTTGATGCAAAAAGATCCTAAAACATCATACATGAGGCCGATCTATTTTGCAAGCAAGGTGATGACTCCAGCCGAGAAGGGATACACTGAAATGGAGAAAGTGGTCTTTGCAATCTTGTTTGCGGTAAGGAAGTTTCGATCGTATCTTCTCCCTGTGCCATTTGTTTTTCTCACCTTAGAGCACAATCTACCATATGTAGTACAACACATGAGCCTCTCATCTAGAATAGCAAAGTGGGTGCTTGAACTCCAAGAATTTGAATACACTTTCCTTGTAGAAGATAGCACAAGAGCAGGACTTGCAGACATTCTCACCTACAAAGTGAGAGAAAGGGAAGGATCACGACTACAAAGAGAGGAAGGCTCAAAATAGTTCAAAGTGAAGGAGATTGATAATGCCCATACTTTATGCTTTGACGGAGCCTATCAACGCCAACAAGACAAAGCAGTAGGGGGGATCCTCATTTTAAACCCACAAAAGGAGGTAATGGTTAGAAAAGGTATCACTCTACCCAATGTTCACTCTAACAATGAGGCTGAGTATGCTGCTCTAACCCTTGGGTTAGAAGAATTAGGCATACAAAGACTTATTATAAAAGGTGGTTCTTTGCTAGTGGTCAGGCAAATCCAAGGGACTTGGAGGTGCAAGAATCGTACATTGTTTGAGTGGCTTAGTAGTGTAAGAGCTTTGATGAAGGGTTTTAAAGCAACACAGGTACAACACATTGTGATAACTCATAACAAGGAAGCAGACTTACTCGCAAATGAAAAGCTTCAAATGGCGGTAGGAGGTGTGAAACTATATGAACCCAAATATCAAGGTCAAGAGGAGCTAAAAGACATTATCTTCTTTCTACAAGCAGGTGAGTGTCCCAAACACTTAGACAAGGTGCAAAGACATAGACTAGTTAAGAAGGCCACACCTTACCAGTTGATCGGGGATGATTTATATCATAAAGGGAAAGATTTGGTCTTGAGGAGAGTACCAGGTGTGCAAGAGATAGAGAAAATTCTTCTTTCATGTCATGATGATGTCTGTGGTGGTCACTTTTCTCAAGATATTACAAGTAGGAAGATTTTACAAGCAGGGTTTATTTGGCCGAGCTTACATCGTGATGTCCAATATTGGTGTAAAGCATGTAAGCCATGCCAAATTGCTGGGGTTAGACGACTAACATATGAGCCTCGAGTCCCAATAATATCTTATGGCCCTTTTGAAAAGTGGGGTGTGGATGCAATAGGTCCCCTACCTCGTACTTCTACAGGGAAGGTTTTCATCATCATGGGTGTTGACTACATGACACGATGGGCGGAAGCAACAAGCACAACCCGAATCACAGTTGAAGAGGTATCAAAGTTTATTTTTGATCATATTTGTAGTAGGTTTGGAACACCCCTAGAAATCTTATCAGATCGAGGCCCGGGTTTTAGGGCTGACCTTCTGAATGATCTCTTGAGGAGGTTAAAAGTGAAACACCTGCATTCCATACCCTACTATCCTCAATGCAATGGATTGGTTGAAAAAGTGAATGGAATGATATGTAAGATCATTTCTAAACAGGTTGTGGACCGGCCTAATGATTGGGATCGCCATTTGACGGCTGCTCTTTGGGCGTATAGGACATCTTTCAAGGTATCTACCCAATTCACCCCTTTTCATCTAGTTTATGGACAGGAAGCACTTCTACCCATTGAGGTAGAGCTCTCAAGCTTGCGCGTTCTTGCAAGAGTGGCAAAAAAACCAAAGGAGGTTTTACATGAAAGGATCTTAGATCTCCAACGACTTGAGCTAGATAGAGAAGAGTCCATTGATCACTACATCACCAAAGCGACAAGCCAAAGGGATAAAATCAACAAGAAGCTCAAGGGGAAAGGATTGAAGGAAAAGGTATGTTGGTTCTTCGCTATGATAACCGACTTGATACTCGACTTGACAAAAAGTTTTTGCAAAGATGGGAGGGACCTTTCATGATAAAAAAAAAATTTGGGAATGGTAGTTACAGATTAGTAGATTTATCAGGAAAACTCCACAAGACCAGAGTCAATGGATGGAGATTAAAGCCCTACTTTCAACATATCAATCCGTTGATAGGCAGTCATCTGCCTACATCATCTAAACTCCAAATTGGCATGGCTCCCTTCGGCTTGGCAAATGCTCCACCTATTTTTAAAGCTTTGATGTGCAAAGAAGAACCAGTCTTGGAATCTGAACATACCCAAGGCAACCCTCCCATCTCTGATTTATGGGATTGAGGTAATGAAAAGCAGGTCTAATGGAGTAAAAGAGTGCATGACACTCCTCCTATTGAAAAAAAAAAAGAAAAGAAAAGGAAAAATGACAAAAAGAGAAAAAAAGAAAGAAAAAAAAAAAAGCAACACCGTCCTCCTAAAGATATGAATATCTTTAGGCTTGGGGGAGGGCTAATATGAGTGGCATAAAATGGTAACCATCTTTTTGCAACATTTCTCAGCCTACTCAACGTCCTCTTCCTCATATGTATATATATTTTTCTACGCTATTAAGTTATCTAGAGTAAATTTCCTCTCTTCGTTTAACCTTTGTGGCGACACATACATTGTACTCTTCCCAAGAATGTCACCTTAGTCATATATTTATATTACCACCCTTTTCTTTTTGCTTTGTAAATAAAAGTAAGCATACAATAACCAACTATATACCCCCAAACTTTCTTACCTCTTGTGAATTAGTAGTAGAAAAATAATATATCCATCTTCCACCCCTTATAGATAAATTCCCATGGAAATCAACTCTCCACTTGTCTTTACCAAAGATTATGGTCCCTCTCTACAAGTCTTCTATGCCCCCTACATAGGTGGCCCAATATCTCTTAAGAATATACATATAGTTTCTCTCCTTTCAAAAAGACTCCAATTGTATATTCTTTTCACAAGAAAATAATATTGGGCCCTCCTCTATTTGTTTAAGCATCATAGCCTCTTGAAAAAGCATGATTCCCCTTGGATGCATACAAGCAAAGGGCCCATACAAGAAGACTTTGAAGCAAAAGGTTCCCTAGCCTAGTGTGGACCTTCCAAACCGAATTCCTTGGTGCATGGGCGTGAAGAATAGTCCAAATTCATATCAAACATGTTGAGAAGGTCAATTTTGCCTTTTGAAGCATGTCATTTCGAGCTACAGGTAAAACGTTATGGTCAAAATAGTGTAAATCTGTCAGATTCGCAGCAAAAGGGAACTGTAAATCAAGTAAATCAAGAGAGTGAGATCTTATTTTTCCCCTACTCATCCTCTAGAAGAGCAATGAGTGTTCAAGGTCACTTGCATGTGATGGGACCAACCTAAAGATGCTTTCTAAATGCCAAGACAGACAAGTTGAGATACCCCGCAGGAGCCACCCGTAGGGCCTCATGGTGGGGCCCACCTACATTATGCACCCCTATGGAGCCTTCACGGTCTAAAATGATATTTTTGGTGAATAAATAGTCCCTTTTATGTCCAATATTCAATGAGTAGTCAAAGGAAACTTAATTAGGTCTAATCACTTACTCTAATTAAGTGTAGCATAATCCCATTCCTACACAACTATAAATAGCCCCCCTTGGAGAGACTCAAGGACACACACACACCTATATTTCCAACTTCATATTGTTTCTTGATCAATAGTAGAGAAAACCCCAAGCTCTCCCTCTTTCACCTCCCCCCTCCTAACCCTCCTCTTTGGAGGAAGTGCAACTCTATTCTCCACTCTCTCCATTCTACAATCTCTTACTCCATCAACCCAATAAATCATTTGTAGCACCTCAATAACTTGTAAATACATCATGATCTCTCTCATGGTTATGTTAATGATCATGAAATCATCTTCAAAAACTTTCAAGTGTCGCAATTCGTGATGGTTAGCCAGCGTCTGTCCTCCCCTTAAAAGGTGTGCAAGAAATCAAGTAAGTGTTCTATTCTCAATTTTCCATTGGTTTGTTTCTCCACACTTATTCAATTGGTCTAAAGAAATTTCTCACTCTAACTCTCTTTTGCTTCATTACATATGCATGTGGCTACCTCTCATGGTGATTTTATTTGTGTCACGGCATTGCATAGATGGAGATGAGCTCTCTATGCAAAGTGTGTTAGTTTGATGTAAGTGATTCTCTTGTGTGTTTGAGAGGCAAGTTTTGCGCGCATGATTTTTTTGATGAGTGCTTGAGAGAGGAAGAGTTTGGATGTATTATGGGTATTCTTATGGGGAGAAGGTGAATGCTATTCCACAAATTGCATATTTCATTTTGATGCACGGCATTGGGTTGCATAATCGTTGATGGTGTTCAAGTGTCCAAAGTGTATATAGAGTAAGTGGGTTTTCAAAGTGTGTTGCTTGGGTGGGTGAGTGCAAGTGTTATTTTTTTGATTGGTTTCCTTCTCCACTCCCAAAAGAAGGTGGTGCCCCAAGTAGTGTGCGTACCTCTTTACGAACATTTTGTGAGGGTAGGCCAATTGGTTTGGGTTTAGAGGCCCCATTTCAAAAGCTCGCCCTCATAAAGTGGTGCCCCCACTGAGGAACATATTTCCAAGTTACCTTCAAATTCTTTAGTGATGAACAATGGATAGCTTGTGAAGGGGTCCAATAGGAATTGAGTAGCCCAATGGGCTATTTAATTCCTATTGGTCAGAATAGGGAAAGGTCCAATGGGGATTTAATTCATTTAAATCAATTAATTTTAATTGATTAAGCTCTCACAAAAGGGGAAAGGGGGACACATGTCAAAAGGCTATCACTTATGTTGCTTAATAGCCATTGGCTTGACTTGGGGAGGTGCAATGGGGGAAAAGCAAGAGCAGATAGCAAGAGGGCTCGCCCAAGAGAGAGAGGGGGGATGATTTTTTCAAGTCATTATCACACTCACACTCACACAATCTCATGTGTGAAGAAAGAGAAGACTATCTCTTCCCAAGCTTTAATGGAGAGCTCATCACCTACTCCAAGCTTCTGAGATAGAAGCCTACATCGACACACTCTTGGCATGTGGATGCAAATCCAACCAAGAGCCAAGCTTCAATGCATGCTCATCTCCTCTACCATGCTAATTACTAAGCTAATCTATGCTAATATGAGTGATTATGTGAGGAGATGTACATCTTTCTCGTAAGATACTCCTTCTTCCTCTCAATCTACTCTCATACCCTGCTAGCTCTCACCATCTTCGAAGGTGTGTGAGGTCTTGGGTCTGAGAACGGGGATAATTAAAGTTGTGTTTGCTAAGTGTTTTTCTTAGTGCATGAAGCTTTCATCTTCATTGCACTAGCTAGTCTTGAAGGAACACAAAGAATTGTATTGTACAATGTCTCTCTTGATGGGAGAAACCATAATACAAAGCCTTTTGGAGGGGGGACCGGCTCCATGCAAATCCGGTCCTCAACTGTTGTCAATAGCTTAATTTCTCTCTCTTTTGAAGGTATTGTTGATGCTATCTAACTAGGTGTTATGCTTTTTGTTTCTCTCTCCACCCAAGCACTCTTGTAATTCTCATTAGGAATCTATTCTAATGAAATTCCCACTATGTTCATGCTAATTTCCACTACACATAAGTTTTTAGACCATTAAATGTTACATTGGTATCAGAGCACAAGGTTTCTCTTTTCTTGCTCAAGAAGGGAGGTCCTCAAGCTAGCTATAAATGGTTGGTATTATTAATTGCCTGTGAGTAAGTAGAATAGGGATTTTTCAGCCTTGCAGTGCGCCTGCCTTCATGCAGTTACCGGGGCATCACCGTCGAGAGCTATGGTCTTAATAGTGGAGTTCTACAGGGCTTTCCTACGGCTTAACCACTATTGAGCTATTAGAAGCTTGACAGGAGCCGGTGCTATTTTGGTGTCGAAAGACCCTCTCTTCTATTCCTTGCAATTAATGGTATTCGAGCCGTGGGTATAGGAGCTTGAGTGCTTTTTCTAAAGGGGTAAAGAGGAGTAGCAACTAGGGCTTGAAGTGCCAAAGTACACCTAAAAAGTTTACACCTAAAAGTTGTTAGAATGGCTGACAATAGTAAAGAGAGTGAAATTAATGTTGATAACTTTGATTTTGCTAATGAGCAAGCTACTAATGATGCTCCAATGCTTATTAACTATCTTGTTTGTAGGCTTCAACAAGCCATGGGCAATCCATCTCTCCAAAGTGAAGTGCAACGACAGCTCCGTGCTCACGGGATTCTCCAAGCTCATCACCATGACGAGAGAACACCTGGGAAGCCTCCTTGTGAGACTCCCAAAAGAGGTCTCTCTCCGATTCGGGAAGAAGAAGAGAATCCATACGAAGGGCTCAAGAATTTACTTCTTGATGATGCATCTCCTTCCGAAAGGAGAACTCAAGAGCCTCCACCAAAGGAACAAGAAAGAAGTGAGTCTCCCGCCACCTCGGTGGAGATGGCTCCACGAAGACGGCGGGCTAAACGCTCTCCATCACCACCAAAGCAGAGAAGACCATCACACTCTTCTCCACGCCATAATTTAGAGAGGGATGATAAAAAGCAAGAGAAGAAAAAGGCGAGAAAGAGGACACCCTCTTCTCCATCTTCTTCATCCTCTTCCTCTTATGAAAGTGATGGTAAAGACGACGAAGATCAAGACAAGAAAAAGGCGATAAAGAGGTCACCCTCTTCTCCACCTTCTTCAAATCCTTCACCTTCTGAAGAAAGTGATGGTGCAACCTTTGAACCATCAAAAAGAAGAGGCCATAGGAAATCCTATGCCCCATGGAAGAGGTCATCCAAGCTAAAGAAATTCAAAGAGGGAGGGAAGAGCATCTCTTTCCTTTCCTATGATGGAACCTTTGGTGCTACGGACAAAGTCTTGGCCTTTATCCAGCAATTCGATGCGGCGTTTGGAGATGAGGGCTTCACGGAGTCCTCTAAGCTACACCATGTAGCTATGCACTTTCAAAAGTCCGCGAGACAATGGTGGTCTAGCCTACGGGCCAACGGTGAATCTCCACGAACATGGAAAGCTTTAAGAGCTTCCATTATGAAGCATTTTTTGGCCACCGATGCCAAAGACAAAGTACTCACCGAATGGCGAAGCTTAAATCTCTCTCCCTATGAATCCATCCACAAATATGTAGACAAGTTTTGGGACCTACAACTCAAAGCCATTGTCTTCAAAAAGTTGGATTTTGGAGAGCAAAAGCAACAATTTTGTGCGGGCTTAACCAAAGAAATGGCAGAGTATGTCAACTCCCAAAGGCCACGTACCATATCGGCGGTAATACACCATACTATGGTGGCCTCACGAATCAATTTCCAAACGGGGGCTAAAAGAAATAATAAGCCCCCAGAAAACAAGGGTTCCAATGAGCCTAAGGGGAAGGGCAATGCCCAAAAGTCTCCTAAGGGCAACTCCAACAAAGCTAAAGAGAAGGGAGTTTACAAAGGTAAGAACAAACTCTCTCCTGAAGAGCTTGAGCGTTATCGCAAGGATAACCGGTGTTTCAAGTGCGGCGAACAAGGGCATGCGTACCGCGCTTGTCCCCAAAAGAACAACCGCCAAGATCCTCCTAGAGCTTCCTTGGTTGAAATCCAAGAGGAGGAGACTCACCAAACTCATCACAAAGGATCTCCTCTATGCCATGCTTGGGGAAAGGTAAGAGAACATGATGCTTTTATTCTCTTTGACCCTGGTTCTACTCACAATTTTATATCTATAGAGTTGGCCACCAAGCTAGGCATACAATCCTACGAGATGGGAGATGTCCTACCCGCAGACAGTGCCTTCAAGGGGCAAGAAGCTTCAGTCACTCCCTTAATCGAGAAATTGAGACTTCATGTCCAAGGCTATGTGGACAAAGAGGACTTCTTTATCTCTCCTCTCAAGCATGAGGATGTAATCCTAGGGGCACCATGGTTTGACCGCCTGGCTGCCAATGTTAAATTTCCTGAAAGGAGAATCTCCTTTAAGTTCAGGGAAAAATACATGTATATAGATGCTAAGAAAATGGGTAACACTATCCACATTGTACATACACCATCTTTCAACATGTCAATAAAGAGCTCTATTTCAGTGTACATGATTTTTGTTAAAGATTCTCAAAATGAACCTAATGCTTTAACAAAAGAAAATAAAAGCAACCAAAAGGAATTACAGTTATCCAATTTTCTCAAAGGGGTTTCAAGATGTTTTTATTGACGACATCCCTTGTGAGCTACCTCCTAAACGAGGTAATGATGACCATGCAATTGAACTTCTTCCAGGAAGTTCACCGCCTAACAAACCTCCTTATAGAGTTTCTCAAGCTCAACAAGAGGAGATTATGTGGCAAGTGCATAAATTAGTTGAGAAGGGCATGGTTAGGACTAGCTCATCTCCATTTTTCTCACCTGTGCTATTAGTGCAAAAGAAAGATGGCACATATCATATGTGTGTCGGCTATAGAGCACTAAATAGGATCACTATCAAGAATAGGTTTCTTGTTCCACGGGTAGAAGACCTATTTAATAAGCTACAAGGATCGACCTACTTCAGTAGGATTGACCTAAAAAGTGGCTATCATCAAATAAGGATAGTTGATCAAGACATTGTAAAGACCGCATTTCGCACCACATTTGGTCTTTACGAATACATTGTCATGACTTTTGGCTTGACCAATGCACCAGCCACATTCAACCGCTTGATGGAGAAGCTGTTCAGGCCTCATCGAACCTTCACTAGAGTGTTCTTTGATGATATTATCATCTACTCTAATTCATTAGACGAACACAAGCAACACCTCCAGGTAATATTTCAAGTTTTAAGAGAGAATAAACTTTATGTTAATCGAAAGAAAAGTCAATTTTTCTTGCAAGAGATTCAGTATTTAGGTCACATTATCTCTCAAGATGGCATCCAAATGGATCCATCAAAGTTAGAGGTAATAAAAGGATTGCCTAAACCAAGGAATCTTCATGAACTAAGAAGCTTTATAGGTATGTGTGCATACTATAGACGCTTCATAGAAAAGTTCTCACAAATTGCGGGACCATTACATGACCTAACAAAGAAAAGCGTTAGGTATACATGGTCTGCTAAGGAGAAAAATGCTTTCGAAAAGCTTAAAGAAAAGCTTATCTCTCCTTTCATTCTGCGAACGGATCACCAAAGTCTTAAGTACTTCATGACGCAGACCAAGCTCTCCAACAAACAAATGATGTGGGCAAATTTTCTTTCGCAATTTCATTTTCATATTGCTCACATTGCTGGCAAGCATAATCAAGTAGCTGACGCACTCTCAAGACGGCCGAGAGTGAATGCGGTTTCCATAGCAACTCACAATGATCTATCTTCAATGATAGATGAGTATGCTATTGATCCGGACTTTAGAGATGTGATTTCAGCCCTTGCATTAGGGAAGAAAGAAGAACCATTTACTTTACAAGATGGTTATCTTCTCTATGGCAATAGACTATGTGTTACTAACTCACTACGTGAGAAAGTAATGTATGAATCTCATGCTCCACCTTATGCGGGGCATAGAGGGATTTAGTCTACCTTAAAGGGAATTGAAACATATTTCTATCGGCCTACCATGAAAGTGAACATACAAGAGTATGTTTCTAAATGTGTGGTATGCCAAAAGACAAAATCTGATAGAGGGAAGCAACTTGGATTGCTTCAACCCTTGCCAATCCCTAATTCACCATGGGAGAGTATATCCATGGATTTTATCTTTGGATTGCCTAAGTCTATCCATGGCAATACGAGAATATGGACGATAGTAGACAGGTTCAGTAAACAAGCTCATTTTATACCTGTCAAAAGACTTGTTGGGGTATAAAGCCCAATGTGGTCGCCCAGGTAAGTGGGCGGGCCGCCAGGTATGTACACACATTCTTTTGTAAAAACCTAATAAGAACTCACTATGCTCTACACATTATAGTAGAGCGAGTTCAGCATATCGTCGTGCTCTTCTTCTCGCACTCTCTCTCGCGTCGCACTTCCGCTCGTACTCCTTCAACTGGTATCAGAGCTCAGATCGAGGCTCGGGGCAGCACTGCAGGAGGCTAGAGTCACCAACTCAGATTGGAGTGAAATTCGACAGGCGAAGACACGGCCCCAAATCTCGTGGGCGAGCCAGAAGGGCTCGGTGTTGTCAGAATTTCACTATGAGGTCATCTTGGCCACCCTTTGGCTTCGACAAAGGTCTGCGCATGCCATTTTCGACTACCTGGTCTCGACGGGTGCAGATCCGACTCTGCAAATTTGGGGTTTTCGGCCTACGACTGCAGGTGCTGAGGATATCGACACTCCCAGAGTGTTGATTTGTGGTTGTCTACACATCGAAGGACGGCTCACAGTTCCTGGAGGCGTGTCACATACGACACAGGCGCATCTACACACAGACTGTAGGCGACATCCACTAGTTCATCAGGTAGCTTGTGTTTGCTGCTTGATATTCCAGATTTCATCCTGACATTGCAGGTACTTCCACATGGGATGTATTGTCAGAGATGATGTATGTCTGTTGAGGGTTTGCTGGCGGTGAGTCACGCAGCAAACAACCGCCGCAGCGGTTACAGCATACAGTGGGAAATTTCTGGATGTATGACTTTGTGGGAAGTCTATGTACTGTCAGATTTACTACAGCCTTTGTTGAGGGTCAAGTGAGGTTTTATTGAGCTGGGGGATTCTCGAATGTTGAGATCCTTTCGGTGATAAAGGTCTTGGAGCAATCCCTCGAGCACCCTTAGATAGGCAGCTAGGATGTATTGACTATGAGTTAGACAACTAGGATTGCATCTTTGCTTTACTGCCGTTGAGACATTGTCACAATCTATGCTTACAGGACAGTGACAGGACAGTCAGAGAAAGTACAGGTGCAGGATAGGTTTACCCACAGCTTATAGTGTTAGAGAGACAGTGGTTTTTTGAGCTGTTTTTTTTGTCTGTTTTTTTAGTACACCAGAGCCATTTTACAAAGGAGACTCTGCCAAAATTTCTGGAGAATCTGAAGCTTTCTTGGTTCATTTGACAGGTTGATATTGGTTCAGAGGTCAGTTTACAGGGGAAACTCTGCCGAATTTTTCCTAGGAAAGTAAACTATTGTGAAGCGTAGCTATGGCTGGATCACAGGACACTGCTCTTTACAATATCAAGAAGCTGGATGGAACCAATTTCCCATTGTGGAAGAAGCAGATTTGGCACGTGTTGGTACAAAAGAAGCAGATAAAACCTATAAAGCTCAAGGGGATAAAACCAGAAGATATGGACGAAGATGAATGGAGCAAAATGGATGAATTGGCACTTTCTACCATTATGCTGACTTTGGTAGAAAGCGTTTACTTCAATGTAGCAGACGAGATGTCGGCTTATCAAGCATGGTTAAAGCTGAGTGATCTTTATGAGAAGCAGAGTGTAGCTTCACAGGTATACTGGCTTAAGAAGCTTGTTGACTTGAAGATGAAAGAAGGGACACCTATGTCCAATCATCTGAATGAATTCAACACAATCTATAGTCAGTTGTCAGCTCAAGGTGTCAAGTTTGATGAATCTGTTAGAGCTATGTTCCTATTGATCACATTGCCGAAAAGTTGGGACACTTTTCGCACAGCTTTGAGTAATTCTGCACCTCTAGATGGTTTGAACATAGCAGGTGTAGAAGGAAGTCTGCTTACTGAAGAAACCAATAGAAAGACAATGGACAAAGGCAAAGGAATAGCCTTAGTTGTCAGGGGAAGGACCAAAGAAAAGTACAAAGGTGGAAAGAGGAATCAGTATCGTAGCAAGTCCCGCAGTGCTAAAGGCAAGAGTGACATAGAATGCTACCATTGTGGCAAGAAGGGTCACATGAAAAGAGACTGCAGAGAATGGAAAGCAGAAAAAGGCAAAGAGAAAGCTGAAGACCATGGTGAGAAGAACAAGTCCTCAGTGAAGATTCAAGAAATAAATGTGACAAACACTGTTGCAGAGGATGGCAGTCTAGTGTCAGGAGACATCTACTTCTTGAAGAATACAATGGACTCAGCTCTTCTTACAACATCTGATGGAAATGCACTGAGTGACTAGATTATAGACTCAGGAGCATCACTTCATGCGTCTCCAAACAAGGAGTGGTTTACCTCTTATGTGACCACTAAAGATCATGTTCGGCTAGGCAATGGGCAGACATGTGAGATCTTAGGTGTTGGAGATGTTCAATTGAAGTTTCAGAATGGCTCTTCTTTCACGCTGAAGAATGTTAGACATGTTCCCGCAATTTCAAAGAGCTTGATCAGCACAGGTTTACTTGATGATGCTGGCTACGTCACCACTTTTGGACAGAACATGTGGAAGATATCCAAGGGTTCTATGACAGTAGCACATGGAGTAAAGTCTAGAGGACTTTACATGATTTATGTATCAAATGTCTCTAAAAATGTAATCAATGTAACCGAGCAGCCGAACGTTTCTTTGTGGCATAGCCGGTTAGGACATATGTCCAAGAAGGGAATGGAAATCTTGTCTCGTTCTGGTTATTTGCATGGCTTTTCATTTAAAAATTTTGAATTATGTGAACATTGTCTGTATGGTAAGCAAACACAACAGCCACATAAGCATAGAAGCAGTAGAAGAGATACACAGTTGGCACTTGTTCATAGTGATTTGTGTGGACCTATGCCTAACCTAGGGGGAGCTTCTTACTTTATGACATTTATAGATGATTACTCGAGGAAAGTATGGGTTTACTTTCTCAAGAACAAGGATGAAGCGTTTAGTGTTTTCAAAACGTTTGGGACACTTGTGGAGAATCAGAGTGGCAAGAAGCTTAAATGCTTACGCACTGACAATGGTGGAGAGTATGTTTCAAAGGCCTTTCAGGACTTTTGTGAGTCAAAAGGTATAAAACGTGAACTTACTGCTCCTTACAATCCTCCTCAAAATGGTGTTGCTGAGAGGATGAATAGGACCATACAAGAGAAGGTCAGAAGTATGTTGTCTAATGCACAGCTGCCAAATGGGTTTTGGGCTGAAGCTGTATCAACAGCTGTTCATCTTGTAAATAGATCTCCTAGCAAGGTTTTGCAGAAGGATTCAGTGCCAGAGATGGTATGGTCAGGCAAAAAGCCCTCATACAAGCATCTCAGAGTCTTTGGCTGTGAGGCATATACTCACGTTCCAAAGGAATTTAGGAACAAACTTGAGCCAAAGAGTAGAAAGTGCATCTTCCTAGGCTATGGTAATTCTGGTGAGATGGGGTACAGACTTTGGGATCCCGAATCCAAAAAGGTTGTCCGCAGCAATGATGTTCACTTTAATGAATCCAAATATCATTCTAAACCAGAGAGGGTTGAGGAGATTAGAAGAGTTGTCTTCCAAGAAGATGGACCTGCACGTGCAAGACAAAATGTCAGGGCTCAAGAGGAGCAAGGACAGGATAGATTGGAACCACAGGTTGTGGCTGAGCCTGAGCCACCTATTGTGCGTAGATCTGGACGTGTCACGCGACCTCCTGATAGGTTTGTTCCATCTATGAACTATGTCATGTTGACTGATTGCAATGAGCCTTCATGTTACAAGGAAGCAGTGCAAATGAAGGACTCCGGGAATTGGAAATTGGCCATGCAATCAGAGATGACATCTCTGCATAAAAACCAGACATGGAAGCTAGTTAAATTACCACAGGTCAAAAAGGCTCTACCTTGTAAATGGGTTTACAGGTATAAGATCACCGCTCATGATAGTCAGCCAAAGTACAAAGCAAGGCTTGTTGCCAAGGGCTTTAAGAAAGAACAAGGCATTGACTTTGATGAAGTCTTCTCTCCGGTGGTCAAGATGACTACATTGAGATGCTTTCTTGCATTGGTTTCCATATTAGATTTGGTGTTGCACCAAATGGATGTCAAGACAGCGTTCTTGCATGGTGATTTAGATGTGGAAATTTACATGCAGCAGCCAGAAGGGTTTGTTGAGAAAGGCAAGGAAGATTGGGTATGCCAGTTGTTAAAGACTCTTTATGGCTTAAAACAATCACCGAGGGCATGGTACCATAAATTCCACAAGTTTATGCTTTCTCAAGGCTACAAACGTAGTGAGTTCGATCACTGTCTATATACAAAGAAGGCTAAGGATGGCAGTTGGCTGATCCTTATTTTGTATGTGGATGACATGTTGATTGCTGGCAAGCACTTGGAAGAAATTTCAGCTTTGAAGTCAAAGATGGCAAAATCGTTTGACATGAAAGACATGGGTGAGGCAAGTCATATACTTGGTATGCGCATTGAGAGAGACAGATCAAAGAAGTTGATTTGGTTATCTCAAACAGAGTATATTGACAAGGTTTTGCAACGTTTCAATATGGAGAAGGGAAAGGCACTGAGTGTTCCATTGCCACCATATGTGAAACTTAGCAAACAAGATTGTCCTGTGTCTGAGGAAGAACAGGCTGAAATGGATAAGATTCCATATGCGTCTGCAGTGGGTAGTTTGATGTATACAATGATTGCTACTCGCCCAGACATTGCATTTGCAGTGCGAGTAGTAAGTCGATACATGTCAAACCCAGGCAAGAAACATTGGGAGGCACTGAAAGGAATATTGAGATACCTGAAAGCTACAAAGAGTATGCGTATATGCTATGGGAGTCAGGAGCTAAGTGTAAAGGGTTTTACAGACTCAGATTATGCAGGTGACTTAGACAACCGAAGGTCTACGTCAGGGTATGTCTTTACATTGGTTGGTGGAGCAGTATCATGGCGTTCTAGATAACAAGATTGTGTTACTCAGTCTACTACAGAGGCTGAATATGTTGCAGCATCAGAGGCATGCAAAGAATCAATTTGGCTTAATCAACTAGTAACAGATTTGGGAATCAAGGAAGAGATGCCTGTGTTATATTGTGATAGTCAAAGTGCTATACAATTGGCTCGCAATCCAGTTTATCACTCAAAGACAAAGCATATGGATGTGAAGTATCATTTCATCAGGGAAATGCTTGAGCATAAGCAACTTCAGCTTGTCAAAGTTCACACCACAGAAAATCCTGCTGATCTACTTACAAAAGGACTTCCCTCAGAGAGCTTTGCGCATTTTCGCAAGCAGTTAGGTGTAGGGTAGTACATCACTTCTCTACATCTCTTGTATATTAGCTTGTATAGTAGCTTCTCTCACATTTAAAGTACCACATTGGACTTTAAGTGGGAGGTTGTTGGGGTATAAAGCCCAATGTGGTCGCCCAGGTAAGTGGGCGGGCCGCCAGGTATGTACACACATTCTTCTGTAAAAACCTAATAAGAACTCACTATGCTCTACACATTACAGTAGAGCGAGTTCACCATATCGTCGTGCTCTTCTTCTCGCACTCTCTCTCTCTCGTCGCACTTCCGCTCGTACTCCTTCAAGACTATCAAAGCCCATCAAATGGCAACCCTCTTCATTTCACAAATTTTCAAGTACCATGGCTTGCCAATCCCCATAGTGTCGGATAGAGATCCTAGAATGACCAGTAATTTTTGGAAGGGTCTCTTTGAGAATTTAGGGACAAGGCTAAACTTCTCTTCGGCCTATCATCCACAAACGGATGGCCAAAGTGAAATAGCTGACCTAACCATTCTCGATCTACTAAAAGCCTACGTAACGGAAGTAGATCAAAGATCCCAATGGGAGAAGTACTTACCCTTAGTGGAGTATGCTTACAATAACACTGTACATACTTCCACGGGAAAAGCACCTTTCGAGGTAATTGAGGGAAGATCAAAAAGTCCCTTGCTACTTAAAGTACATGGGAAGATCTTCGCTGCAGATGAGTATAGCCGAGACCTACAAGAATCTTTTCAAAAGATTAAGGATGCTATCTCTATCTCACAGCAAAGGCAAAAGGCTACTGCTGACAAGCACAGAAGAGCCCAAGCCTTTAAAGAAAACGATTGGGTCTTGTTAAAGTTTTCCAAGGCTCGATTAAGGCACACGACGGGCAAGAGTCCTACGGGACACCAAAAGTACTATGCTAAACTAGCAAAAAGGTACTATGGTCCCTTCCAGATTCTTAGGCCAATCAATGAGATGGACTATCAACTCAAGTTGCCCAATCATTGGCTCATACACAATGCTTTCCATGTGAGCCTATTAAAGCCTTACAAAGGAGAGCCACCTCAAGAACCAACTATTGAAGACCCACCGGAGATCGAGGACCAAGAGGAGGTGCTGCAGCCCGAGTCCATTCTCCGACATGAAGACAAGGTACTAAGAGGCGGTAAGACTATCCGACGATATCTTATTAAGTTTAATAATTATCCTTTTAAAGATGCTAGATGGATGCAAGGCATACAATTAAAGGATAACCTAAACCTTGTCAATGCTTACAATGCTTCCCAAGAGTAAGCAAATGTACAAAATGTTAAAAATGAACAATTTTTTTGTCTTATAAGACTCTATTTTTCTTTATTGTGCACAAAAATGAAGTAGAATGTATGCTTAGATCAAGTTTGCGGAGACGACGTCTCCCAAACACCTAGTAGAGCTTGTCACTCTAGTATGGAAGATTGATAGGACTAATGTGCAGACATGCTTGCGGCAGCCTCAGGCTCTCAAGCGCCAAATGGACTAGTCATCCATTGTGGAATGATGTCGTAGGGTAACATAGGGATCCTCTACCCGCTAAGAAAAGGACTCATGAATATGCTTTATCTTCTCTACACCATAGTCGAGGACGACTATGATTTCAAGAGAGAGGTAATGTCATAATAATCAATATCTAATTCTCCTAAATGATTTTCTCATGTTAAACTGATCATTTAATTTGGGGAAGTGCCAGGGGAGAAAAAGCTAGAATATTGGTTAAGCTAGCAGACCGGCCACAGTAGAGATCCAAAGGAGGGAAAATAGGGATCCAAAGGGGGGGCCATCTACAAAAGAGCCATGTGAAACAATGGGCTAAAAAGACCCTAAGGTTCAGCCCATTAAGACTTCCAAAATGCTAAGGTTCCAAAATTCAAAGGTTATGTCCAAAGGTCAACCTTAAGGAATTGGATGCTTTGTGTGTGACCAAAAAAGTCTTGCATATCCCTACATAGGAGGGGGCGAGCCTAGCAAGTAGGGGATGAGAGAGAAATCCACACACACACACACACACACACACACACACACACACAAGCCCCCTTTACACAAAGGGAATGAAGGACACATGTCAGATGCCTAAGCTAGTTGCTCCCAAAGTGTGCTCAATTCCTATTGGCTGACCCTTGAAGTGGACCAATGAGAATTAGGCTAGAGTAAATTCAGCCTAATTAATTTTAAAACACTTAATAAAAAGAACCAATGAAAATTAAGTCTCCTGGATGATTATTGGATAGCCTGTGAAGGGGTCCAATAGGAATTGAGCAGCCCAATGGGCTACTTAATTCCTATTGGTCAGAATAGGGAAAGGTCCAATGGGGATTTAATTCATTTAAATCAATTAAGTTTAATTGATTAAGCTCTCACAAAAGGGGAAAGGGGGACACATGTCAAAAGGCTATCACTTATGCTGCTTAATAGCCATTGGCTTGACTTGGGGAGGTCCAATGGGGGAAAAGCAAGAGCAGATAGCAAGAGGGCTCGCCCAAGAGAGAGAGGGGGGATGATTTTTTCAAGTCATTATCACACTCACACTCACACTCACACAATCTCATGTGTGAAGAAAGAGAAGACTATCTCTTCCAAAGCTTTAATGGAGAGCTCATCACCTACTCCAAGCTTGTGAGATAGAAGCCTACATCGACACACTCTTGGCATGTGGATGCAAATCCAACCAAGAGGCAAGCTTCAATGCATGCTCATCTCCTCTACCATGCTAATTACTAAGCTAATATATGCTAATATGAGTGATTATGTGAGGAGATGTACATCTTTCTCGTAAGATACTCCTTCATCCTCTCAATCTACTCTCATACCCTGCTAGCTCTCACCATCTTCGAAGGTGTGTGAGGTCTTGGGTCTGAGAACGGGGATAATTAAAGTTGTGTTTGCTAAGTGTTTTGCTTAGTGCATGAAGCTTTCATCTTCATTGCACTAGCTAGTCTTGAAGGAACACAAAGAATTGTATTGTACAATGTCTCTCTTGATGGGAGAAACCATAATACAAAGCCTTTTGGAGGGGGGACCGGCTCCATGCAAATCCGGTCCTCAACTGTTGTCAATAGCTTAATTTCTCTCTCTTTTGAAGGTATTGTTGATGCTATCCAACTAGGTGTTATGCTTTTTGTTTCTCTCTCCACCCAAGCACTCTTGTAATTCTCATTAGGAATCTATTCTAATGAAATGCCCACTATGTTCATGCTAATTTCCACTACACATAAGTTTTTAGACCATTAAATGTTACACAATTACTCAGAATGCAAACCCATGCAAGGACATAAACCAAAGACACAGTTACTCAGAATGTAAACCCATGCAAGGACATAAACCAAAGACATAATTTCTTAGAATGCAATATAAAGACATTGTTACTCAAAATGTAAACCGAGGCAAGGGTAGAAAGTAAACACATGCACACAAAAAACAAAGGGGCATTAAAGATCTCTTTCTTTTGCCTAAAGAACTCCAAAGCAGTGCCACCCATCTGAGTCCCTGTGATAGAATCACCAATAAGGGCATGCAACAAGTCCGGGGCTGATCGATTGATCCGTGTATCCAACAAGGTATACTTTATGTACTGCCAAAGTTTCTTCACCAAGTTCGTGGTGTCAATGTGCCCATGAGGGAAGAGTCGACCAAACTTTGGCCACACTCAGCAGCAAGTGCATGTCTTTGCAGCCCATCACTTACTAATGTACCTTACACTGTTATTGTGCTCCGAGCATTCTCGAAGGATTTCTTTGTACTTAGAGTTAAAATCTCCCTCCGTAGGGCATTGCATCATACTCTCCATTGAAGCATACACACGGTTGCACATTTATTTGAGGACCTACAAGAACATGTGGGGAGGGGGGAGGCAATCATAAGCATGGAAAATGGAGAGGTGAAGAAACATAACCAGGGCTTTGGACGCACCTATGGAAGTAGATGCTCTACCCAAGCCTTCTTTGTGTGGAGCGAGCAGACTAGCACAATGCATGTAACTTGGGTGATGTTGCCATCTTCAAACAAAATGAATCGGCATCAACCACTTCCTTGATGGCTTGTAGTGAAGTCATGCACTTATCAATCACCAACGCCTTTGGGCGAATGTTGTTCATTCTTTGGAAGACCAGTTTCAAATCGACCTTCAAGGCCACACTTTCCTAGCTAGTTCCTACCTCATGTGTGCATAACATGAACCACACTGAAGTAAGCCAACACCATGCTGATTTGGTACCATTGTTGCATACAGGGGCATGGCAAATACGTTTGTTTGTCTTGAAGGTTGAGTTTTTTGCCCAAAAACTATTGCTTGAGAAACGCATGCACATGCGAAGCATTCTATCATCTTGGATAACTAGAATGAAGGGTTGGTATGTCTCCTCAAGTGCATCGGTAGCACCTTGTTATGCTCTTTCAACCTAAGAGCCTCCCTATACATTGATGACCACTCGTCACTTTCGAGCCTTCGTGTAGCAATGAATATGGTTAACATAGGTAAGTATAAACCCAGACATGTAATACATAAACCCAGGCACGTGTAAACTCACTTGCATTTCAGTACACAAGTAAAACTACTCAATAACTACAAAAAGGTCACTACCTTCTACACGTATAGGACATCATCTCCTTTGGAATTATGAAGAATCTATAAGATACTTGCTCCACAAAAAATGCCATGTTGATGTGAATGGCTTCTTTAGATACACTCATCCTTTCAACATGGTGACATGTACCGACGTCAAACAAATCCTCCATGCACCACGTCTTCACCATAGGATGCACCAGAAGGTGATATATGAACCCCCCCCCCCCCCCCCCCCCCCCCCCTCCTGTTCGGACCCAGGAACATGACCTTTGTGACCTCCAAAGATCCGTATGGTGACCATCTCCATGTCATGTCTTGGAAAACCCACGAAAACCATAAAGGGTCATCCACACATCTTGGATGTGCGAAGCCGTCCACGCTCTTGATCCTTTCTTGGCTCTTGTTTTTGCTGCCCCATTTAGTGGAACCAATCTAGCTTTGTGGTTGACAACTATACTATGTAGTGTTTTTTGAACATCAGCAAAGCTCGTTGTGTGCTACTCAATATACACTTCAGTCTTGCTAGCACTTTTATCCCAGATGCCGACGCTTCACAAGGAATGCAGCTTGGCAATTCAGAGCATGGACTCGGGCTCAAAAGTGGTGAGCTTTTTCAGAAGAGGAGGGGGAGAGGAGCAAGAGGACACAAGGCCATGGCGAGATGCAACAAAACTTGCTCTATGGGCTTGTGCTTGTGCCATTCCAAAGAGGAGGGGGAGAGCATTCCAAAGAGGAGGGGGAGAGCAGGCTTGCAAGAGGACACAAGGCCATGGCCAAGCAACAACAAGTTGATAGAAAGGCCAACCCTCATAGCGTCTATTATGGTCGCATGGGGATGCAACTTCGCCTGGTAATGGCATTCCCTCTTCTCGCACACCCCTCCTGGAGCATGCATGTAGAAGGTTCATAGTACCCAAGCATAACTACCTCAGTAACCTCCAATCATGCATTTTTGAATTTGCGTGACATGGCACCCCGCCTAGTCACCCCCCACTATGCCACGATGGCATGCCTCATGAGTCTTCACGTCTCCAACGTCCCACCAAATCGACTCTCCGTAATGCCCCATCTCGCCTCTCCGTAACGCCCCATCTCGCCTAGGCTTAGGTCTTACAAGGGAGCAACCCCGCCCCCAACACAGCCATGCGACTTGCTATGTGTTCGATCAAGATCCTCTCGTTCCTTGCACCCGATTTGCACAACGTGGCCGATGGATGCCATCAAAATGGCTTGTTACAATCACAAGGCATATGCTATAGACTATATAGTCCTTACTACGTAGGATGTGCGAGTCTCGAGAGCTTTCAAAAGAGAGAGAAACTGCATAGATATTCTCACAAGATGGAACCTTTCCTGAATAAAGTCCAGAAGATCAGAAAAAAGTGTTTGGCACGCGGTAGATTTCCAACACGGTACGAATCAGGAGTGATCTAGCCTACGATGGACAGAAAAGACCCCTTCCCCAGATTCAATGAACAAGCTAGACAACTTGACAAGCTTCTAGTTGCACAAGACGCTACAATTTTTTAACTCAAATGCTAATTATTGATAAGAACTATTTGTACAAGGGACAGGGACAGGTACTGATGACAGCTGTCATTTCCAGTCCAGCTGTTCAAGGGTCAACAGGACGCTGTCGAGGGAGGGTGGGCGGCTGAGGCAGCGCTGCCAGAAGCCGAGGTGGAGCTCGACGAGCTGGAACTGCATGGGGTGGCTGAGGGTGTTGCCCCAGAGTGGGCGGCAGTCCAGGCAGGCGAAGCTGAGGAAGGGGCTGCGAGTGAGGAGGCGGGCGGCGCTGTGGCACTGAAAGAGGGCGGAGGCGGCGGACGGAACGGAAGAGCCGCAGGCCGCGAGCTCGCCTTGGAAAAGAAGGGGGAGGCCCAGGCGTTGGAGGGCCGAGGAGGCGGCAGCACCACCGGCCGTCGAGCGTCCCCAGGGAAGCTCCATCTCGTCGAAGCTAGCAGCCAGCGGCGCACTGTGAAGAAGGCATGCGATGCGGTGGTCGGTGCTCCGGACAGCGCTCCAGTTCAACCAGTAGTCGGAGGCGTGAACGGCCTGAAAAGGCCCCTCATAATACAACTGCCCCTGATAGAAGAACGGCGTCAGCGCCTGCCTTGGCAGCACCGCCTCCGTCACCACGCTTGGCTCTATCCTTACCCCAAAGCTCAGACCTTCCCCCTTCATCACCGTCCCCGGCATCGCCTCCGACATCACCGCCTCTCCCTTGTACGTCAAATCCACAAAAAAAGTCAAATGCTCCAGCCTCAGCCATGGCTTCGCCTGTATGCTCCTCGTCCTCCCCATACTCGCCAGTGCCCTCCTTGTGTAGAACACCTTGTAACCCCCCATCGCCTCTATCGCCTTCTTGCCCACCAGTTTCTCGCACCCCGGCCACTTTTCCACGCACAGCGCCCTCCATAGATGGTCGCTGCTTCCCGCCTCGCTCCATGCCTTGCAGCAGCAGCAGCAAATGGCGAGATCGCGCGCGCCCAAGTGAGCCAGCACCAGATGCAGAAGCTCCAAGCTCTCCATTGATGCAGATCTCTGTGGCTATGATGCAATTGGCACACAATGCGGCCGTTTCGACCTCCAGATTTCCCTACCCGTCAAGGTGCAGGTCCATCGCTGCGCACTGCCCTAATCAAGGCTGTGTGAGTTCGCCGTAGAAAAGAAGCTTTTCCTTGATCCTTCCACAGAGAGCTAGCATTGGGGATTAATGGTGTTTGGAAGCAGGGCATGGCCGCAAAGCTGCTACAGCTGATGAAAAGGAAAGCCTGTTTCTCATCGAGTGAAGCGGCAGATAAGGCTTCCCCTTTGCCAACAGTACGCAATGGGGCAAGTGCTCCTTTGAAAACTACAGCACTAGGGATAATAGAGAGAGGATCTAGTGCAAGCAAATTCTATTATTTGATCAAACTAAGTAATTAAGCATGTGGAAAGCTTAAGGCTGAGGCTAGGCTCTGACTTTCCGAGGATACTTAAAACTACACTACAAAATTAGGAAAAACTTTGGAATTGTGGTCTTTTTAGACTTTTAAATTTTAATTTTAATAATAAAGGTTTGTCCTACTGGTCTGCCGAATCCCTTTTCCAAGAAATATCTTGAAAATAAAGTCATGCAAAGGAGTCGAAGAGCTTATAAGATATTTCGGAATTGAAATTAAAAAATGGGCCTTTTGCTATCGGGTCCCACCACCCTGACTTACCTACTACTCCTACACTACCTACTACAAACATACTTTGTACTTTTAAAGTAAGTGCCTAAAAATGTCCGTTCACACGTCCCTCACGTACAACAATGATCATATGCCACTAGTGTCTGGCCCCATGGTCCACGAGCAACAACCAAGCCAGAAAGGAGATGTGATTTTTTGAAATCCTTCTCGTTTTTGGATATTATTGCCCCTATTGTGAGGGTATGCTATTCCTACCTTGCTTAATACGCTTGCACCATGGGTTAGTGGGAGTACGAGGGGTAAAGCATTGCATAGGGTCTCACCCATAGTAGTAGATGTGGAGTTTCTATTTTCGAGCACAGCATGACAAGGCTCTCTTCTAAGGAGATCCTTTGAAGTACCTGAAAGATAGCTTATTCCCCTCCTTTTCCAAACTACTAGTAAGGTTTCTTGAAGTCTTCTATGGTTGGGTCCATACGAGGGCGGAGGAAACCCAAAGCTCTCTCAAGCTTTTGCACCCTTGTTCACACAAGGAGGTAGTAGCGAAGATTGAGGACGCACACCCATACTGCTATAGAAAATGGAGCGTTTATGATGAACGTAGGGTCTATGAACGTGGGGTCTCTACGTTGAGCTATGCTACAGTTTCCCATCCCTTGCTCGTGTTGACAGGCAGCGCCCAATTGGTCCTACCAAGGAAGGTGTTGCATGTGTTCAGGAGAGCACATGTTATTTTAGCCCAATAAAAACACGCCATGGCTGCATGATGGCCCTGTCCTATTTTCTGTCGTCACTCCGTCTGAACCCAACCTATGTTTATGGAGGAAAACATGAACATGCATCTATTCAATAAACACTCACCTTACTAACCCATGGTGCAACCTAGCTCTTATTTGTGAAAAGAGAATCAAGTTGTAGACTATGGTATCCTTCTCTCATGTATCATTGATCTGTGGTCCCGGGGGACTCACTATTAGTAATGGGGGGATGTCACCTGCGTGCATCAAAATTAGAGAAACCCCCCTATATACGGTATCTTACTTGCTAGCCTACCTCCCTACATACGGACAAGATACGGACGTTCTCGCAATGAGCCAACCCCCCTCATACGGATTTTGTACGGAATGTAATGACCCACTATTTTATGTATACTAGTAACATAACAATTTAGAAGCACATTCTTTTGCAAAAATACATGTTGAACTGCAAATGAACAGAAGTGTACATTGTAGTGTGTTTTCATTTGCAATAGATGTTAAGAGAACAAACCATGAAAAGCAAAACATATAATGAATACAAAATTAAAATAAACCAATCGTTTCAATGTAATTTGTCAAAAAACAAATAGCATTTGCCTTGTAAACTGATACAAATCTGAATCTCAAAACATATGATACTAGCCACCTACTGAGTAGGCTTCCCACATGGGATTTAAGGCACACAGATGGAATGGATTGTTCTCTAAATAACAAATAATGCATACTCTTAAACAACCATGAAAACTTCACTCATCAAATCAAAACACATTACAAAAAAACCCAATAAAAGATTAATCTTTTTAAACAAAAACAATTATATGTGATATGAATGCACGTATATGCTTAAGCAAAATGCAACTTTTAAAAAAGCACCATCAGTATTTCATTTTGAGTTTGCACATAAAATATAAATCCTAAAAATTTCGCCAGAGTCTCCTTTGTACGGAGACCTCTTTCTAAAAAAAATCAGTACACCCTTTTCTTGGGCTCCCACATGGGATTTTCATCACATAATTTCTTTTTCCAAAAAAATTATCCACCTCATCTTGGGCTCCCACGTGGGATTTAAGGATTGTCTTACACATTAAAATCAAAAACATTTTCAATAGAGTCAAAGTAATCTATGAGTGGTGGTATGACCTGCATAATAAAGGCATTGTGTATGTGTGATACATAGACCCAAGGTATGCTAGACGTGTCTTGGCAAGAAACTATAGCTCAAGATAACACACCCGGTCAAGCCATATGACCATGTGGGAAATTGAGACCATTATTTTTGTAACTACATAGAAAGAAAGCATATGGATAGCTAGAAGAATTGAAGTGTCCTACATTAACCTAATGTGACCCATATATCACTTTGAAAGGTAAAAGAACTGAAGGTAAAAATCTATAGCTCAAGATGGCACACCCGCTCAAGCCATATGACCATGTGACAAATTGAGACTATATTTGTAATTATATACAAATAAAGACACTATGTATGTGTGACACACAGACCCAAGGTATGCTAGAAGTGTCTTGGCAAGAAACTATAGCTCAAGATAACACATCCGGTCAAGCCATATGACCATGTGGGAAATTGAGACTATAAAATTTGTGACTACATAGAAAAGAAAGCTTTATGGATATCTAGAAGAACTGAAGGTAAAAATCGATAGTCAATACTCACATATCTGAGTTTAAAGCGAATAATCCCTGTTTGCAAGTATATTCCAAGTGTTTTGATAGTCAATAATCACATACTTGAGTTTAAAGCCAATATTCCCTGTTTGCAAGTCCTCCTCCTAAAGGGCTCCTAAATGAAGGGACTATTAATATGGCCCATAAGGGCTTTATCCGTGGTGGCAACCCCAAGGGTCAAGACAGTCTTGGCTTTTCGTTGTTGCTTATGGTCTCAGGGTGGCTCCCTTTGTCAGCCAATGTATGGTCTAGGGTTGGATGCCATGGCTCGGTTGGAGCATGCATGGCTTTCATTACAACTTTCATTACATCTTTTCGTTGTTGCTTATGGTCTCATGGTGGCTCCCTTTGCCAGCCAATGTATGGTCTAGGGTTGGATTCCATGGCTCAATTGGAGCATGCATGGCTTTCATTACAACTTTCTTATTTTCGTAATATAAAACAAAGTCAGTCTTTTGAAAACAAAAAGCCACAAAGGATGTCGTGAAATTTTCCTATGAAGAGATGCATTCATAAATTAAAAACTTGGATTCAAAATATTCTACACCTTTCTCCTTGTTCTTCAAGGCAAACTTTAACATGCCAAACAAAGAATGGACGTTCTGATTTTTTGTTCCCGAGAATTATCGCCCAAAGGTTAGGTTTTGAGAACTATCGCCCAAAAGCTAGCTTTTTTTTGTGGAGATGCTACTTGTTTTTTGGGTGGACCCGAAAACAAACTCTACTCATTTTTACCCATCAAAAGGATCTCAGCAATGGCAGGAAACTTAACTCCCACTAGATTATAACAGCAAACAAGAAAGGTCCTTTAGAGGATACATCCAAACATAAACTAAATGGCAAGGCATGGCTTTAAGAGAAATAGAGTATTATGCAGTCTGGGTCTATTTAGCTACTCACAATGCTTTTTCCACTGGCAGGTTGGCGGGCTGTGGGTAGAGCTTGAAAATTAAACTCTTACTAGACTCTTAATTCTTTGACTACAGCACTCGCATCAAGCTCCAAGCATCCAACTTCCAAAATGTAGCACCGAGCAGCAGGTCCTGTCCAAAAGAACCCAAGTCAAGAAGTTTATACACCCAAAGCAACCATGCAAACAAAACGGACATGCTTGAACCATACATGCTAAATTTTGCACAAATTGCAGGCAAGATGCAGAATCAAAAAAGCTGCAGCGCAACTGGCTCACCACTATTTGTCTTTCTCTCTCGTTGTATGTAGGACGAAGCACATCAGTGGGTCGTCTCCATAGCGGGTCGTCTCCATATAATTGTGTGCATCAACTCTCCATTGAGATATTATAATCAAATGGCATCTTTGCCAAGGTATGCTAAATGTGTCTTAGCGAGCGGTCACACGACGTTACTTAAAATAGCTGGTCTCATGCATGGTCACAAGTGCACCAATTATTTGTCTTACATGAAACTATGCAAGGCGTATTGTGACTATGCTGATGTTGGCATGGTTACATCAATAAGATGCAACATCTTACTGATAACTATGATTTGTGTGACCACATCCTTATCATACTAAGCATTATCTTTTGTATATGTAGGCCAATGTGAGAAATAGTTGACCTTGTTTTCCTATTGTTGTAAAGAGGGACACAGACTATTCCTCATGTAGGCCATAGTGAATTTCAAGTTTTAACTTTTCACCTTGTTTTTCAAGTGAGAAAGTCACAAGAAAGTACAAGTAGGGCCCTTACACCCTTGCTCCTTCAACAATCAGACTTAAATTATGGCTGGCCTTCTAAGTTCCACCCTAATTGTGTAGAACAATGCTAAATATTCAACTAATTGATACTTCAAGAATCAAGGTATTCATGACAGTGTACAAACTTGCGGGAGATGAAGGGAATGATGCCGAATGTCAACCCTGCTCTGGCCTCCACAAAAATGGAGAAGATGATCATCATGACTATGGCTCCTGACAAATTGCCAATTAGCCCGAGTGCAATACACGCCACTCCACCCAAGGTTTGCACAATCCACAATGTCCACAGATGACTGCGCATGCCATAGCAGCGAGCCACCTAGTCCGACAAGATGCCATCAAAGGGGCGAGTCACCAAATTTGCCATACCGAACACAGAAGCGATGATTTCAACAATATGAAGATTCAGATTGAACCTGTCATAGAAGCACTGGCCTATCACATTGTCCATGGTCAGTTTGACACTGAAGCAGTAGCCGTAGGAGAGGGCAAAGATCTAGGTTATGTAGTTTGTAACAGCATGTAGAAAGACCTACATCCATTGCCATTTTATATGTAATGCTCATCTCAGCTTTATTTGCCGTAAAAACACAGAGAAGTTTAGATATTTTTGCAAAATATTACCTTAGAGAAGCTGTCTTTGACTTGAGCTCCCTTGCTCTTTAGCTCCTTGAAGTTTCCATCAGGTAAATCCTGACCAATGAGGAGGACTGTGAGGCCCATTATGATGTGCAAGATCCCCGGCATGAAGAAGGAGAGGCACCATGCCATGAAGTTAGGGGAGCCGATGGGGCTGTGAATAAGGTCATATACAAGGGGCATGATCACCTGTGTAGCTCCCCCACCCAAATTCCCCCATCCCGCCGTGATGCCGTTCACCGACCCCACATTCTCCACATTGAAAAAGGAGCTCATCCAATACTCGCAGGAGACAAATGTGGCGAGCGAGAATCCGATGAAGAAATGGGACAGAAGAAATCCGATGGACGTGGACACTCTTGCCGTGCAAAAAATTGTTGGCGAGCAGAGCATGACAATGAATGCACACCCATACCTAGGGCCAACTAGATCGCACAGAGCACCCATGAGCAGACGTGCCGCGGTAGATCCCGACAGTGAGGCAATCCCGGCATTGACGATGTCGCGCTTGCTGAGGTCAAGGTTGTCATGAATCACCGGCAGTAGGGGGGCAATGGCAAAGCTGGAGACAAAGCAAGTGAAGAAGGAGATCCAAGACAGGCAGAATGTGCACATATGCGGGGGCGCGAAAGACTAGAGCTTGATTTTCTTGGCCTTGTTCTTAGAATCGACGGGCAAGGCAAATTTGGATTTGAGGGGGGCGATTTCCCGCTCTATTAAAAGGGATGTGTGCAAGTAAGTGCTAGAGAGAGAGAGAGAGAGAGAGAGAGAGAGAGAGAGAGAGAGAGAGAGAGAGAGAGGAGATGTCTCTGTAAACCGTAGCAAGAGGGCTAGATTTTCAAAAAGAAATAGAATGGAGACCCCTAAAAAAGAGTTCGTATTCATGCAAACATCCCACATGCCAAGAGGAGACTTGCTTGTGATGCTACAATGCTACTCATCACCCGTGCCTAGGAGAAAATATGAGTTCTGACACGCTGGCTGTAGTGACAGTGCCGTGCGCATCTCTCTCTCTCTCTCTCTCTCTCTCTCTCTCTCTCTCTCTCTCTCTCTCTCTCTCTCTCTCTCTCTCTCTCTCTCTCTCTCTCTCTCTCACACACACACACACACACACACACACACACACACACATCTTTGTTAGCGGGCAAGGCAAGGAATCAAAGCATCTTGTACATGCCACGTGAACAAGGCAATGAGAACGCAACATGCCAGGCAGGAGACCATGGGAGGGAAGGTGGGCTAGGGCTACAGTAGGAGGACGGTTGCACACGAGCAAAAAGGTCAAGCGGTTTAGGCAGCCCAGCATGTAGCACCCGATCGCGGTTTGAGGCATGAGCCTCACTGATCTGTGGGCGCTCGCAGTTCTTCACAAAGTGAAGCTCTACCAGGTGCTTGGTGGCGAGAAGGTTTTGCAAGCAGGCAGACATGTGAAGACAAAGGGTGCGTAAGGCACAAGGCAAATCTTTCAACTATTAGGGGGTCCGTCACATGTATGGCAGGTCGGATGTTACCCTTTTGGCACATGAAAGGCTAGTTGGTGCCTTTCTTCAATCGATGTAAAGCACACTTTTGAGCAAGGTAGAGTTATCCAAAGATGAAGACAATTTGTGTGTGTGTGTGTGTGTGTGTGTGTGTGTGTGTGTGTGTGTGTGTGTGTGTGAGAGAGAGAGAGAGAGAGAGAGAGAGAGAGAGGAAGATTTAGCACAGTAAGAGAGAGAGATTGAGGCAACCTTGATGGGGCCTTGATGTGCATAGTTTGCCAAGAGAGGCAACGTCAAACATGAGCCTGTAATATTGTCATTATTTGCTGGATTGATGAGAAAGTTGAAGGCTTGGACAATATTTTGAGCTTTTCTAATATGGTAATGGGATCTTAACTCAAAAGGAGCCATTACTAGACTATCTATTGTTTCATGGAATGGTGTCATTAAACTAAAGGTAATAATTTGGTCCAACCGATAGAGAAGGTAATTTAAGCGTTACATATAGAAGAGCTAAATAGCTAAAGTTGTATCGGACACCCTTTGAGCACTCTAGTATTGTCCAAGTATTTGGTGTAGTTCATACATAAGGGTACATTGTTGCCATCATGTTGTCATGAAAGGTGGTGAAACAAATATAGACTCAAAAATGCATCTCAATTGTCAAAAAGGAATAAAAAAATAGAAAAGCTTGATCAATCCGACCAAAATAGATACATGGGTACTTTGGGAATTTTAAAAATTTGAAGGGTATTTTGAGAATTTTGACAAATTAGAGGGGTTTGAGCTTGGGTTTAAGAAAACGACGAAATTTACATAAGTTTTAGTGTAATTACCGACAAAACCTTCTAATTTTGACCAAAAAAATGAGAGAATTTCAAGTTTGCCCTTACTTTCACCACGACATAAAAATATACATCAATGCACGCGCACACACACATGCACGCACGCACAAAGAGAGAGAGAGAGAGAGAGAGAGAGAGAGAGAGAGAGAGAGAGAGGCTTACTAATGTATTTAAGGTGGCTTAGGTAGTTGAATGTAGCCCCAATGTGACCACCCCCCTCCCCTCCCCCCCCCCCCCCCCCCCGCCTTATTTGTACTGTATGAGTATGAAATAATGAGGGGCTACCCCTACTGTATACGCTTATGTACAAAATCTAAAAACCCCCCCATTGTACACTCACGTGGTACCGTACCGAAAAACATAGTGAATCCCCCGGGTCTGTGGTCCTCCTGATAGCCTTCCTTGCCCCATCTCCCATGATGAGATGCTCCCCTGTCAACTTCCTTCTCCTCATAGACCCTCAAATACATTGTCCCCATCACCCTCTCCTCCAAGACCACTCTCACAATCAAGTAACACGCTTTGAGCAACAAGGTCAACATTCATCGGATGAAAATATAGGCATGTGGCTAAAAGAAAACAGCTCAAACTCATAATAAGGAAGAAAACGGAGTGTCATTGCTCAAAACTTATTGCAATGCTAGTGGCTGACACTGGAAGGCAAAACTTATTGCAATGCTAGTGGCTGACACTGGAAGGCAGAGAGAGAGAGAGAGAGAGAGAGAGAGAGAGAGAGAGAGAGAGAGAGTTGTTCCTCTCTTGCTTCCAATGCCTCAAACACTCAAACAAGAAAGTGAGAGGGCATGCAATAGGTGAAATTGTTAGATTTTGCAGACTTCTATGAGGCCCAGACTCCACAGAAAGTCGTTGTTCAGACTCAATTCTCTCTAATTTTCCTCTTAGAATATCTCAATAAATGAGCACCCGAAAGTCATGATGGCTACATATTGCCATTAAACTTGACATTGTGTGTGTGTGTGTGTGTGTGTGTGTGTGTGTGTGTGTGTGTGTGTGTAATATTTGAAAAAATGCACACAATTTTCTAAGCCATTCCTTTGATTGCAAGAGAAAGGGACAACTTCGGAGACAACATTAGTGATCAAAGCTTCACAATTTGTGAAGACATGGAGAAAGAGAGAGAGGGAGAGAGAAATCATAACCATATCCACTTGCACAAGCTTGAAGCCTTATATAGTCACTAGTACGGCCGACCACCTTCGACGGCCTCTCTCTCTTTTTCTCTCCCTCTTTATCGCATGCACAAGGGCTTCTCTCAGTTTTAGAGTTTAACCTTTACGGTGAAGATTTCTACACCTATAAAAGGCTCCGCCTTCCGCCATATTATGTTAGTTTAGATAGGAAGAGAGACATAAAACACAAGGCTTGCATTTATATAGATTGACTCTTCTCCCTTTTTTTTGCATGCATTGAATTAAAGTACTGACAACCATACACACTTAAAATAAGAAAGTATCAACTAAGAATTTCGAAAGTGAAAGGCTATTTAATTGTCAAAAGCTGCAAGAAGTCTCATTGACCCCGTCTTTACATTGACTCATGGTCCATTCTAAAATTTGGAAAATGAGGATAACACCAATGTATGTCATCATTAAATTTTATAATTAGATTCTAATGGAATGTGTGCAATAAGTGTTTGTAAATTCAAACTAACTCGTAACATTTTGCACTAAAACCATATACTATTATTATTACTATAGTTGTGATTTTAATGAAAGAAGTCCCATCATGTTAATAGACTTTATTAGTTTTTGAGAGCTTTCATAGTCAGGTCTTCATCTAAATATAAGCGTTCTTAAACACCAATGATAGTAAACCTAGTGATCTATGTAAAATTATTTTTAGATCATGTAGAACACAATGATAACTTAAAATTAATTACTAAAAAAATTGCTAGAATATAATGTGAATCTCTCAAATAAGACCACCAAAAACATAGCAAGAACTCTTTCCCTAATTCTTTTCTCTAATCAAGTAGAACACAATGGTAAAAGTAATAACTTTTTCATAATAAAAATGTTATAATATAATATGAGTCCTCTCAAATAAGACCACCAAAAAATTAATTACTTTTTCATATGAAAACTGTTACAATATAATGTGAGTCCTCTCGACAAATAAGTCCACCAAAAACACGGCAGGAACTCTTTACTTTCATTGGGTGGATCTTTAATAAAACATTATTTCAACAAAATAATGAGTGATGGATATTTTGCATTCCATCAAGGTAGTCTTCTTATTTCACTCATTGGTAGTTTTCTTATTTCGCACATTATTTAGCAAGTTAGATAAATCATCACTATCTTAAAATGTAACCATAATCTGTGAGTTATAGTGTATTCGTAGTCATTGAATAACAAGATTTTCAATGTGCACATCAGAGCTATATATTCTACACATGTCCTCATACACAAGAATATAACGTGCATCAAGATATCTCTTAATCTCATCAATAACATATTCAAAATCTTGAACCATAACAGTAGCCCGATCTTGTCCATTGTAGATATCCATGTAAAAATATTTAATAGTAGTAATATTTGAGTGAATCTCAACATTTATATGTATACTGTATCTCATTGACTTAAGAGTGGGCTACATTGAATAACCTAATGATTATATCTAGATTTAAATCTTTTAATCAAAAAGATCTTCCATCATCTTGTTTCAAATACAAAAGTTATTCACTTTTGTCTACACTCGTAGACATAGCAAATCTATGTGGAAACTTAAATGTACATGTACCATCGACCATACATGGAGGCTTTAAATTCAAAGAACCACATGGCCCATGAATATTATAGTAGCCCACTATATAAAATAATGCAAGAAACACATTCTTGTTAGGAAGCTCGGCACAAACCGATCTACCAAGTGTAATGTACCACGGGCTTGTACTCAGATGCAAGTATTAGCAATAGATGAGTATGAAAAAGACTTCACTTGTCACCCCCCCCCCCCCCCCCCCCCCCCCCCGAGATAAACATCCAACAAACTCCCGAAATAAGGCTTGTTTGATAAGTAAATGCATCACATCCTTAAAAGTTTTGATTAAACACATGTGCAATCATATCAAGACAATCCGTGTTACTTTGTCCAGATAGATAATCAGCATTTACTACAAGAGGCTCTTCTCATTTGTGATGTGTATCGACACACGGATGAACTTGGTTTTCTCTCCTTGAGGTTCAATATTTGTGTCACGATCAAAACTTTGATGTAGACGTCTATATCTGCGTCGATGTGTATATATATTGACACATATAATGATGTCATAAAATCTAATATCTAACCAACCCAAATGATTTTCTCATATTAAACTGATCATTTAATGTGGGATAACAAACGGGAACAAGAGTTAGAATATAGACATGTACTTACGTGTCTATCTCAACACAGGGTCAATGGTAAAGGGGTCCAAATGAGAGATGGTCTGTCAAAGAGCAAGGTTAACTAATGGAGCTTAAAAGACCTTAGGGTTAGCTTCATTAAAGACCTCCAATGGTTAGTGTTAAAAGTCCTTTGACCTTAGGCAAGCTAGGACTGAGCTTGAGGTGGGAACCCAACCTAAGCTTGAGGTGCTTGTCGTGCTTGATGACTAAGCTGCTTGTTGTGCTTGATCACTAAGGTGCTTGTTGTGCTTGATAACTAAGGTTTTTGAGGTGCTTGTCATGCTTGATGACTAAGGTACTTGAGGTGCTTGTCATACTTAATGAGGAAGGTGCTTGAGAAGCTTCCCATGCATGGGGGGTAAGGTGCTTGAGTAAAAAGGAGACCCTACAAACTTGATGAGTAAGGTGCTTGAGAAGCTTCCCATGCATGGGGGGGTAAGGTGCTTGAGTCAAAAAGAGACCCTACAAAGGAGGGGGAAAGTCCCAAAGTTAGGGGAATCTTTGATTTAATCTCCCACTCACCCAAAGAGCAACCCTTTTCTCAAGGGGCACATGGGACACATGTCAGACTCTCCCTATGATTAGCCACATGGTGTGCTTGAATGCTATTGGTTGGGCTAAAGAGGTTTCCAATGAGCTTCTAGTTCCATTCAACAAATATCTAGATATTTTCAAGCTCTCTCTCTCTCTAAGGGGTAAGGAGGACACTTGTCCAAAGACTACCCATGTACTTGAATTCATGTTGCATGTGATTGGCTAGGGGGCGAGGGGTCCAATAATCTTGAAGCATGTGGAAAGGCTATAACTCGCCCCAAGCAAGCAAGGGGGGTGTTGGGGGGGGGGGGGGGGGTATACACCACACACACACTCATTTTGTGGATCATTCTCACTTGGTGAAAGTTGAGGAACTCCACCTGTCCAAGCTTGTGAGAAGTGAGAGCCTACACCAACACTCTTGGCTATGGAATGCAAATCCAACCAAGAGACATGCTTCAATGCTTAAGCTTGTCATCTTCTCCATCTTCATTACTATGCTATTATGTATGCTAGCAAGAAGAGTGATGATAAGTGAGGAACTATTTCTTTCGCCTATGGAATGTTTCTTCTTCCTCTTCCCTATCCTCATTCCCCGCTAGCTCTCTCCACCTTCGAAGGTGTTTGAAGCCTTGGAATGAGGCTTGGGATAGTTAATGCTTTCTACAAATTTTATGTTATGCTTGTGATGCATGAAAATTTCCATCTTCATTGCATCACCTAGGTCACAAGGAACACAGAGATTGTATTGTACCAAGTCTCTCTTGATGGGAGAAACTATAATACAAATGCCTATTGGAGGGGGGACCGGCTCCGTATGAATCCGGTCCTCAATTGTTGTCATGTTCTCTAAACTAATATCGGTTTTGTTGAGTCCACTATGTGGGATATGGTGCACACCTCGAGAGCTTTGGTCTTAATAATGGAGTCTATTTAGACTTGCCTACGGCTTTACCATTACTAAGCCGTAAGAATTTGAAAGGAGCTATCTCTCGGCAACTTCGCTATGTTAGACTCACTCCACTACTCTCTATAATTAACCAATTCGAACCGTGGGTGTAGATACTTAAGTGCCTATTTTCGAAGGCTAAGAGGAGTAGCAACTAAGGTTTTGAATTGCCAAAGCATACACTAAGTAAACACATAAGTTTTATTGAAATGTCTGACAATAACCAAGAGAGTATAATGAACATTGATAACTTTGATTTTGCTCATGAAGGTGCTAATGATGATGCCCCCATGTTTGTTAATTATCTTGCGACTAGGTTGCAACAAGCTATGGGCAACCCCACTTTGCAAGCCGAAGCTACTCAACAACTTCATGCTTATGGGATTTCCTTTCCTCTCCAAGAGGAGAGAGAGCTTAGAAGGCCTCTTGATGAGACCCACAAAATAAGACTCTCTCCCATACGAGAGGAGAAATCCTAAGATCAAGAAAGTAATGAATCCCTAAATTCCTCCGAAGATGTGGCTCCACGAAGAAGGCGGACTAAACGATCGCCAACTCCTCCCAAGAGGAAATTGTTAACCCATAGTCCTTCTCCTTGTCACTCCAAAAGGGAAGAGAGGAAACAAAGGAAGAAAAGAGCAAGAAAGAGGTCACCCTCTTCTCCTTCTTCTTCACCTTCCTCCTCTACCGATGAAAGCTATGGCTATTCTCCTAGAGAATACAAGAGGGGAGGACATCGCAAATCTTACCCTACATGGTGAAGGTCACAAAAGCTAAAGAAGTTCAAAGAGGGAGGAAAGAGTATCTCTTTTCTCCCCTATGATGGCACCTTTGGTGCTACTGACAAAGTATTGGCCTTCATCCAACAATTTGATGCAGCCTTTTAGACGAGGGCTTCACGCACTCCTCCAGCTATGCCATGTAGCTATGCACTTCCAAAAATCGGCTCATCAATGGTAGGCTAGCCTTCGTGGCAACGGTGAAGCTCCAAAGACATGGAAAAATTTACAAGTTTCCATCATGAAGCAATTTCTTGCAAGCGATGCAAAGGACAAAGTGCTCAACGAATGGCGGAGTTTGAGGCTTCTCTCTCATGAGTCTATCCATAAATATGTGGACAAGTTTTGGGATTTACATCTCAAGGCTACTGTATTTCAAAAGATAGACTTTGCTGAGCAAAAGCAACAATTCTCCGCGGGATTACCTGAAGAGATGGTCGAGTATGTCAACTCTCAACGGCCTGGTTCTATCAGCGAAGTAATCCACCATATCATGGTTGCTTCACGCATCAATTTCCAACAAGGGGCTAGACACAATGTCAAGCCCATGGAAAATAAAGACAAAAGTGATGCAAAGGGAAAAATTAATGCCCAAAATTCTTCCCAAGGCCATTCCAACAACAACAACAACAACAATCGGTCCAACGAGAAAGGAGTATACAAAGGTAAAAATAAACTCTCTCCTGAAGAGCTCAAAATTTTTTGCAAGGATCACAAATGTTTTAAGTGTGGGGAGCAAGGACATGGTTATCATTCTTGCCCAAAAGAAATGCTCGCAGTTAGACTCCTAGAGCTTCCACTATCGAAGCTCCAAAAGAGGATGCTCATTGCAAAGGATCACTTCTCTCCTATGCTTGGGGAAAGGTAAGGGAGCATGATACCTTCATCTTGTTTGACCCTGGTTCTACTCACAACTTCATATCAATAGAGTTGGCCACCAAGTTGGGCATTCAAGCTTTTGAGATGGGAGATGCTGTAACTCCCGATGCCCCTTTCAAGGGACAACAAGCCTCCGTTACTCCCTTGATTGGGAAGTTGAGGATTCATGTCCAAAGCTATGTCGACAAAGAATACTTCTTTATCTCTCCTCTCCAACATGAGGATGCTATCCTAGGGGCACCATGGTTCAATCGCATGGCTGCCAACAGGAAGTTCCTTGAAAGGAGAATCTACTTCACCTACAGGGGAAAGAATATGTATATAGATGCTAATGAGTCTGGTCGTACTATACCACTTGTAAATCCTCTTGCCCTTGATAAATCAATAAAGAGCTTAGTTTTTGCGTACATGGTTTTTGTCAAAGAGTCCCTAAAAGGTCCTAATGTTTTATCAAAGGTAAATGGTAGGAACCAAGAAGAGTTAGACTTGTCTAACTTTCTAAAAGGATTCCAAGATGTGTTCATCAATGATATCCCTATGGACTTACCTCCAAAACGAGGGGATGATAACCATCGAATTGAGCTCCTATTAGGAAGCTCACTGCCTAACAAACCTCCTTATTAAGTTTCCCAAGCTCAACAAGAGGAGATCATGAGGCAAGTGCAAGAATTGGTAGACAAAGGGATGGTGAGGCCTAGCTCCTCTCCCTTTTGTTCTTCAGTCCTTTTAGTGCAAAAGAAAGATGGTACATACCGCATGTGTGTGGACTATCGCGCACTAAACCATATCACTATCAAAAACAGATTTCCTATACCTTGGGTAGAAGATATGTTTGATAAGCTACGAGGCTCTACCTACTTTAGTAGGATTGACCTTAAAAGTGGCTACCATCAAATAAGGATAGTGAATGAAGATATCCTAAAGACCGCGTTTCGTACAACGTTTGGCCTTTATGAATATCTAGTCATGCCTTTTGGCTTGACTAATGCACCAACTACAATCAATCGATTCATGGAGAAAATTTTTAGACCCTACCGAAAAATCATTGGAGTGTTCTTTGATGATATCATCATCTACTCCAATTCCTTGGAGGAACACAAGCAACATCTCCAAGTGATTTTCCGAGCATTAAGGGAGAATAAACTTTTTCTCAATCAAAAGAAAAGCGAATTTTTCATTCAAGAGATTCAATACTTAGGTCATATTATCTCTCAAGATGGTATCCGTATGGATCCATCAAAGCTGGAGGTAATAAAAGCATGGCCTAATCCAAGGAATCTACATGAGCTAAGAAGCTTTACTGGTATGTGTGCATACTGTAGATGCTTCATAGCAAAATTCGCTCAAATAGAAGGACCATTACATGACTTAACAAAGAAAAACGTTAAGTATTCATGGACTGCTAAGGAGCAAAGTGCTTTTGACAAGCTCAAAGAGAAGCTTACCTCCCAACCAATCCTTATGCTTCCGGATCTCTCAAAACCATTTGAGGTCCAATGTGATGCCTGTGGTGATTGCCTTGGAGAACTCTTGCTTCAAGAAGGGCATGCACTAGCATATGAGATCCGAAGGCTCAATAGGGATGAATGGGTCTTAGGCATTTATGAGAAGAGTTGTTAGCTGTTCTACATGCCCTAGACACATGGAAGCACTACCTATTGGGGACTCCATTCATTTTACGAACAGGCCATCAAAGTCTCAAGTACTTCATGACGCAAACAAAGCTTTCCGACAAACAAATGAGGTGGGCAAATTTTCTTTCGTAATTTAATTTCCACATTGCTAACATTGCTGGTAAGCACAATCAAATGGCTGATGCACTTTCACGATGACCCAAAGTTAATTCTGTGTCAATGGCAACTCACAATGATCTATCTTCTATGATACATGAGTATGCTACTGACCCTCACTTTAAAGACATAATGTCAGCCCTTGCTTTGGGGAAGAAAGAGGAACCATTCACCTTGCAGGATGGTTATCTTCTCCATGGCAATAGGCTATGTGTTACCCACTCCCTTCGTGAGAAATTCATGTATGAATCCAATGCTCCTCCCTATGCGGGGCATAGAGGCATTCAACCTACTCTTCGAGGAGTAGAGACGTACTTTTATTGGCCTACCATAAAAGTGGACATACAAGAGTATGTTTCAAAATGTGTGGTATGCCAAAAGACCAAGTATGATAGAGGGAAGCAACCTGGATCACTCCAGCCATTGCCAATCTCTAATTCACCATGGGAGAGTATATCCATGGATTTTATCTTTGGATTACCCAAGTCTATCCATGGGACTACGGGAATATGCACAATAATCGACAGGTTTAGCAAGCAAGCACACTTTATCCTTGTCAAGAAGACTATTAAGGCACACCAAATGGCAACTCTCTTCATACCCCAAATTTTCAAACACCATGGATTTCCAACATCCATCGTGTCATATAGAGATCCTAGAACGACCAGTAATTTTTGGAAAGGTCTCTTCAAAAATCTAGGTACAAGATTGAATTTTTCTTCGGCCTATCACCCACAAACGGATGGCCAAAGTGAGATAGCCAATCTTACGATTCTTGATCTACTAAAAATCTATGTTACAGAAGTAGATCAACACTCACAATGGGAAAAGTACTTACCTCTTGTAGAGTATGCGTATAATAATACTATCAATACTTCTACGAGAAAAGCACCCTTTGAAATCGTAGAGGAAAGACCTAAAAGTACTTACCTCTTGTAGAGTATGCGTATAATAATACTATCCATACTTCTAAGAGAAAAGCACCCTTTGAAATCGTAGAGGGAAGACCTAAAAGTCCCTTGCTACTTGAAGTACATGGGAAGATCTTCGCTTCCAATGAGTATAGCCGTGACCTGCAAGCATCTTTTCAAAAGATTAAGGAGGCTATATCCATCTCCCAACTAAGGCAAAAAGTTGTCGCTGACAGGCACAGAAGGGCCTTAACGTTCAAAGAAAATGATTGGGTCTTACTTAAGTTTCCTAAGGCTCGATTGAGGCAAACGATGGGCAAAAATCCTACGGGCCTCCAAAAGTATTATGCTAAACTAGCAAAAAGATACTATGGTCCTTTTCAAATTTTGAAGCCAATCAATGAGGTGGCTTATCAACTCAAGTTGCCTAACCATTGGCTCATAATGCTTTTCATGTGAGCCTACTTAAGCCCTACACAAGAGAGCCTCCAAATGAACCAATTATTGAAGACCCTCCCGAAATCGAAGACCAAGAAGAGGTGCTACACCCCGAAGCTATCCTTCAGCATGAAGACAAGGTATTAAGACATGGTAAGATTATCCGACGGTATCTTATTAAGTTCAAAAATTATACTTTTGAAGATGCTAAATGGATGCAAGGAATCCAACTTAAGGATAGTATGAACCTCAACGCTTACAATGCTACATTAGAGTAAGCAAATGTACGTGTTTCTTTTAAATGATCAATGTTTTTGTCTTATAAGACTGATTCTCTCTTTATTGTGCACAAATTTAAGTAGTATGCATACTAAGAATCATGTTTGTGATGACGACGTCTCTCAAACACCATGAAGAATTTGTCACACTACTTGGGAGGATGAAATGGACTAAAAAGTAGACATGCTTGCAGCAACTATGTCTCCCAAGCACCAAATGGATTAGTCATCCATCTTGGAATGATGTCGTAGGGTAAAAAGGGAACCTCTACCCGCTAAGACAAATTGACTAATGAATATGGCTTTATCTTTTTTACCTCATTGTCGAGGACGACTATTATTTCAAGAGAGAGGTAATTTCATAAAATCTAATATCTAACCAAACCAAATGATTTTCTCATATTAAACTGATCATTTAATGTGGGATAGTAAACGAGAACAAGGGTTAGAATATAGACATGTGCTTACGGATCTCTCTCAACACAGGGCCAATGGTAAAGGGGTCCAAATGAGAGATGGTCTGTCAAAGACCAAGGTTAACTAATGGAGCTCAAATGACCTTAGGGTTAGATTCATTAAAGACCTCCAATGGTTAGTGTCCTTTGACCTTAGGCAAGCTAGGGCTGAGCTTGAGGTGGGAACCCGACCTAAGCTTGAGGTGCTTGTCGTGCTTGATGACAAAGGTGCTTGAGGTGCTTGTCGTGCGTGATGGCTAAGGTACCTAATGCGCTTGTCATACTTAATGAGGAGGTGCTGAGAAGCTTCCCATGCATGGGGGTTAAGGTGCTTGAGTCAAAAAGAGATCCTACAAACTTAATGAGGAAGGTGCTTGAGAAGCTTCCCATGCATGGGGGGATAAGTGCTTGAGTCAAAAAGAGACCCTACAAAGGAGGGGGAAAGTCCCAAAGTTAGGGGAATCTTTGACTTAACCTCCCACTCACCCAAAGGGCAACCCTTTTCTCAAGGGTTACATGGGAGACATGTCAGACTCTCCCTATGCTTAGCCACATGGTGTGCTTGAATGCTATTGGTTGGGCTAAAGAGGGTTCCAATGAGCTTTTAGTTCCATTTAACAAATATCTAGATATTTTTAAGCTCTCTCTCTCTCTAAGGGGTAAGGAGGGCACTTGTCCAAAGGCTACCCATGTACTTGAATGCATGCTGCATGTGATTGGCTAGGGGAGAGGGGTCAATGAGCATGAAGCATGTGGAAAGGCTATAACTCGCCCCAAGCAAGCAAGGGGGGTGTTGGGGGGGGGGGGGGGGGGGGGGGGGGGGGGGGGGGGGGGATCATTATCACTTGGTGAAAGTTGAGGAACTCCACCTCCTTCTCCAAGCTTGTGAGAAGTGAGAGCCTACACCAGCACTCTTGGCTATGGAATGCAAATCCAACCAAGAGCCATGCTTCAATGCTTAAGCTTGCCATCTTCTCCATCTTCATTACTATGCTATTATGTATGCTAGCAAGAAGAGTGATGATAAGTGAGGAACTATTTCTTTCTCCTATGGAATGTTTCTTCTTCCTCTTCCCTATCCTCATTCCCTACTAGCTCTCTCCACCTTCCAAGGTGTTTGAGGCCTTAGGACAATTAATGCTTTCTACAAAGGTTATGTTATGCTTGTGATGCATGAAGCTTTCCATCTTCATTGCATCACCTAGGTCACATGGAACACAAACATTGTATTGTACCAAGTCTCTCTTGATGGGGGAATCTATAATACAAATGCCTATTGGAGGGGGGACCGGCTCCGTAGGAATTTGGTCCTCAACTGTTGTCATGTTCTCTAAACTCTCTCTCTCTTGCAAAAGTATTGTTCATGCCAAGTTAACTAAGTACCATGTTTATGTTGCTACCATCAATTAAGTTCACTCGCTATGCTCACAAAGTAATCTCACAAAAGTGCTTCATCTAATTTCCTAATTCCACTACTCTCAAAGTTCATAGGCCATTTCCGGGGCCATTTCCATTACATTGATGCCTATATCCAATGTTATATCAACAGTGCATTAACATGATACAAACTTTTGGGGTGACAAAACCAAGAATATTATATACATTGACGCGTATATTGACGCTTACAAGTAACAAAATTTGGGGATGGTAGAACCTTTTGGTCTTGCCACACCCAATTTACCATTGTAAACATATTTGAACTTTCAAAAGGATAACACCAACTCAACCTAAAAACATTGAGATGACACGACATTTGAAGAGAATTTTTATTTCATTAATATAAATGCATTATATACAAGGGATTGCCAACGTCAAAGGTAAAAGGATTCGTATATAGTGCAAAAGGCTACATTACAGAAATGATAAATGCTTCAAACTAATATGACATATAAACAATAAATTTGGGGAGCAAAATGGGAGAATTGTACCATTGCCATTAGATACATGTGCATAAAACTAAAGATATGGTAGTGCATGAGTACACTGCTCTGATTGGAGGTTTCCTTAGGGTGTTTAAGTCAAATTCCACCAAAAAAAAAATAATTTAGGTAACAACCCTATATACAAACAGTGATGGAATTTAATATAGTGAAATTAGTGATGGAAGTTTGTATGTTTTTTCTTGCGAGGTCAAGATCTCAAAATCTCCATACGCTCAACAAGATCGTGGCTTGTAACTATGTTCGAATGGGGTAGGCTCACAATTCATCATCACCTACTATTTGGAAGCACTAAAAGCAACACAAAAATTAAATTCAGCAATTATTTATAGAAAGTTGATTGCAATTAATTATAGAAATGAAATTCAGCTATACAAAATCACTGTCAAAGCTCGCCATGATCCACCACTGTCCAAGTGGTGTGAACTCCTCAACTCCACTTGCATCTTCACTGTCTCTTTCTGCTGCTTGTACTTGTCAAAATTTTGGTGTGATTTATTTTTTGCTTTCTTCTAATCTTCCTTGTCAAGCGAGGATGGCTTGGGCGTGCTGGACTTCAATGCTTCATATACCTTAGAGTGCTTCTGCTTCAAGTAGTGGCACATCCATTTGTGCATCCATGTGCTGGAGAAACGATGCTCCACACTCTCCCCATGTATAACGCAATATGAAGCATATTGATTACTTTTTATTTTGAGCTTGGCTGATATTTCTTTCCATTTCTTCATGAGGTGGTGATGAAATACCTGTAAACAGAAGCTATGTATGATAGTAGTCACCTTCTTACCATCAATCCAAATCTCTTCAATGTTAATGTGTCAAATACAATGTATTTTCACTTTAAGCAGTCTCTCTCTCATATTGGCACAACTGAGGATAAATTCCTCTATCTATGAAGAGATCTCCCCCCTAGAGACACATCCTCTAGCTTGTTTACTACTATCTTTGCATCCTCCAGCTCGTTCACAGTTATCTCTGCATTTTTCCTTGTGTTTTCTTCATCATTTTTGTCTATGTTTACCTCTAAATCCTCTGGAGAATTTCCTCTGCATTTTTGTGTCAATCCGCTCTACCCTAAAGTGGAAGCCTTTGCATCATGCTACTGTGTACACCTTGTATTGTGGCAGAACAAAAACATCAAAAATAACCACAAGCACACTACACAAGAGAGATTAGAGATTTAGCTTGGGGCTACAAGCTCGCAAATACTCCCACTTCTCTTCTGTCACATGGTCACCTTGTTATGTGGCCCTTTCTATGATTTTGTACAATCATCTTCAACTCATGAATGATGGCAGGTCTTTAGGATAATGCACAGATGGCTACTTTCCCAATTAAAAGGTATGTCGTGTAGCGACTCGCTCCTATTTTGCATCATCATGAAGAATCTGTTAGGAAATAAAATGTAGCTAAATAGATATTTTAGTAGATTACTTAATGGAGAGAGACAGATTTACATACACGAGATTATAGAGTAGAGAGAGAGAGAGAGAGAGAGAGAGAGAGAGAGAGAGAGAGAGAGAGAGAGAGAGAGAGAGAGAGTACACACTATATATGTGGTTCACCCAATGTAGGCTACGTCCACGGGAAAGCAGCTACTCAATGGCTTTAGCACTTCAAAAGAAGAAGTAGTTTACAAAGGGATTAAACCCTTAATAGAGCTCCCGCCTTGCTTCACTCTCACCACCTCACACTCACCTTGTTGCATCAACTTCACACTATGAAATGTGTGTAGAAATGGCCTCCTTTTATAGGCCAAAAGGGATGCCCTCTCTTATGAGAGGCAGCCATGTGTAGCCGCCCTTGTGTAGATAAGTCCAAATCGGACCCTTCAATCCGTCCATGTGTGGCTGCCCTTGAGAAGACAAGTCCGCTTTTGAATTCGGCCACCGGCCATTGAATTCGGCCACCAGCCACCGACCAACCGACGGTTGTTTTCCGACCAATTTCCGACCGCCGTCCGGCCATAATATTCCGGCGAAAATGAATATTCCGGCGAGGGGAAAAAAAGTCTCGGGGGCGGAAGTTGCCCCTGATTCTTGGCCGTTAAAATTTTGGTTTCCGGTGAGTGATTTTCCTTCACGCACGATGGCTTCTCCTCATAATGGGGGCCTTATAAATGTGCGTTTTTACCACAAAAAATTACAAGGGTAAATCAGGCTCCATACTTAATAGAATCAAAGTGTAAATTTAGCGTTTTTAACAGGTCGAATGAGCACTGCATCTGTGCCATTGGGAGCGAGGCTACACCTAATCTTCACACACACAAGAGTTTTGAGTTGATTTTGGTTCATTTTCAAAGTGGAGCTTTCATGGTTGGAGTTTTGTTCTTTTCTAGTGTGTTTTTGGCTTCAAATCATCTATGCCTTGCTTGAATTTGCTACGAATCCTCACAGTCAGAGGCCCGATGATTTCCTAGTTGCACTGCGCACGCATTGTTGGTAAAGTCGACGCGAAGTAGGCTAAAGTGAGGGTTCAAAAGCTTCATTAAAGGTCTCAAAACAAAGGTTTAAAGCTATGGATCAACAAGAGCAACAGGGGGTTCGGTTTGATCCAGTCACAATGCAAATGTTTCAAGCCTTTGCAATGTTTATGCAGCAGCAGCAAGCTGCGGAAAGGAGGGAGCTTTCCTCAACCAAAGTGCTTCAATATGTGGTGAAGAAAATGGACCAATTTAAAGGTAAAGATGTAACAAAGTATCTTTGTGGATATGTAAAGGAGATGGAGCTTCACCGAGTGCCCGAAGCAGAGATGGTGCAAAGTTTTGAACTAGCTGTGGTTCCCGAGATCAGAGAGCATGTAAGAGGAATTAGAAATGAGCATGGGGAAGCTTGGGAAGCATTAAAATTATCCTTGAAGGAAGAGTGTTTCATGGAGGACTCTGAAAGGGTAACAAAGAGGACTTTTTTAGAGTGGGTAGTTCGTCCAAAAGAGGGACTTTCGACTACCAAATTGCTAAGGGAATTTGAACACCGCCATCATCAACTTTCAAGGACTGAGAAGGCTACCTTAAACTCAGAGAAGACAGAGCTCTTTTTGCAAGCCGCAGGTAAAGAGGTTCAAGAGAAGCTAGAGCTACTACTTGAGGATACGGATGCGGAACAAGGCTTAAAGACTAATTGGAATGAATTTAAAGATGCCATTTCACTGCTAACTAAGCGATAACAACGAGGAGACAAGATAATAGTCAATCCTACTCCAAGTCCCAAGTGTTCTTGAGAGTCCCATAAAGCCTGTTATTGTGGTTCCAAAGAGTGACAAGTCCATTCTAGATGATATTGTCAAGGGAATGCAAGAGCTCAAGTTAAAGCTTACAAGGCAAAGGGGCAACCATCAAGACAATCTACAAGGCAAAGACCTCAGAACAGAGAAGGCTTTGTAATTAGATGCATATGGTGTGATAGTACTGACCATGGAAGATGGGATTGTGAAAGTTTTAAAGACGCTTTGACAAAGGAGCTCATTTTCTTTAAAGATGGAAAAATTCACTTAAGTGAAACAGGTAAGCTCTTTGGGACGAACTTTGGAAAAGGCAGGATGAAGAAGCTAGTTGAGGACATGGCTACTAGCCATGCCATCTCAATGGTTGAGGCAGCCGCCTATGGGTTGAAGGTGGATCCTATTAAGAAAAAGGGATCATTCAAAGTTGGAGAAGAGGAATCTAATGGTATTGGAGAGCTATGGCCATGTGCTATAAAATTTGCTATGAAGGGTAAAATAACTACAGAGGTTTTACATGAAGCTAGAGACTGCATTCAGCTAGAAACAGGTTGGAACAACCCTGTGGACTCTTTGTCAGTGCATGCATACATTGCCAAATGGAAAGCAAATGAGGCCTCTGCTGAAGAGAAACGTAGGTGCGAGAATGGGGATGAAGGGCCTTCAAAGCGGGCCACGAGGAGTGGAGGTAGAAATGACACAGTGCCTCCTAGATCACCTTCCCCGCAACAGATGCATGTCCCCAAAGTGCTTATAAAAGAAGCCTCCAAAGAAAAGAAGAAGGATGCAACAAAATCCAAAGCAAAGGGTCCGGCCTACAAACTCCAATCCGATATAGAGGCAGCAACGGATCTCAAAAAGGTTTTGGAAGAGAGGATTCTAAACAGTAAGGTGGAATTTACCTTGGGTGAGGTCCTTGGTATAGCAAAGCAAGAATTCCACGAAGAAATAATTGATATCATAAAGAGGAAGCGATAGTCTCTTACTGAATCTATCCATGTACAGGGTGAAGAAGAGACTTTAAATGCACATGGTGTACAGGTCTATGGTGAGCAAGATGAAGAAACTGTTTTTGGATGCTATAAGTCTAGGGGAGGAGTAAAACACGTTCGCTTCTTGGATGATGAAGATGAAGTGGAGAACACTCACAAGAGCTACTACTTGAAGAGTCACTGGGCAATAGCAACTATTGAGACCCTGGTAAAAGTGGGAGACTTAGAAGAGCCATACATTATGTTGATAGATAATGGGCCGAAAATTAACCTCATGTCAAAGAGTCTTTATCGAAAAGGAAAATGGCCAATCGATATAAATCATGGATGGATAATTCGTGCAACAAACAAATCGGGAGAGCTGTACAGAGCTTGTCCAAATGTAAAGGTGACTATAGGGGATGTGAAAGATGACCAAAATTTCTTTGTACAGGAGATGTCTACATACCCTCTTATAATTATCCTTGGGTAGCCATACATCACTGCTACTCGCATGAAAACCAAGGTGATGGATGATGGGTCAGCTTATGCAAGAATAAGGAGCAGGGATGGGAGATGGGCAGTATAGCTCCTTACTGTTTTTGTGGACCATGAAAGGAAGTGTGAAAGTCTTAGAGAGCAACCCCTGCCAAAGACAAACAAAGAATTTAAGGACTACAAGGATATGAGGTGTTTTGTCCATGTACCATTCTAGAGCAGGATTGCAGTGGTACAAGAAGAGAAAATTTCTCGCATGATGTATATGCAAAGGAAACATTTTCTACAGGTTTTGTAGGATTTTCAGACTATGTATCTATTGCTTTTACAGAGTGTGAGGACTTAAAGCAGGGTGAACGACAACATGTAAATAGTGTACAAAGAGGTTTGAAGATGAATGGTTTGCTAGAAAATGATGAATGCATTGCAGGTGTGTTTGATGAGTGTTTGTTTATGGATACTATGCAAGATTTGGAATCTTTAGTGGATTTCAATTTGCGTATGGGAAGTGAGGTCGTGAAAGTATACTCAATAGAAATTTACAAGGTCATTGAGGATTTCAAAAATGCTCAAGGTGTTGATGTACGAGTGGAGACTAAGTATTGGCCTGTAGCAAAGAAAGTGAAACTAGTGGCATTAACTCTACCAAAAGATTGCACAAATAAGATGGAACAAGCTACTTTGCAACCTAGCCTTCGTGACCCAAGAACGATTGGACACAAGTTCACACCAGATTCTTTGAAGGAGTTAAAGGTTGGTTGCTAGGACAGTTTGACAAAAGCTGAAAAGATATGCTTTGAAAACATGCTTGCCAAAAATGGAAAAGCTTTTGCAATTGAGCCTTGTGAGATAGGGTGTGTTGATCCATCCATTGTTGCTCCTATGGTGATCTTCACTATCCCTCATGTACCTTGGAACTTGAGGCCTATTCCTGTTCCAAAGGCTCATTTGCCAAAACTCATTGAGTTGCTTAATGAAAAGATTGAGACGGGTATTTTGCAGCCTTCTTGTGCTCCATATTCAAACAGGTGGTTCACAGTTCCGAAGAAAAATGGTTCTTTACACTTTATTCAAGATATGCAACTTGTAAATAAGGTGACAATTAGAAATGTGGGTATAGGGCCAGTTGTCGATGAGTTTGCAGAGGCATTTGCAGGATGGGCAATATATTCTATGGGAGATTTTTACTCGGGGTATGATCATTTCCAACTAGCAATGGAAAGCAGGGACCTGACTACCATGAGGACACCCTTGGGTTTAGTAAGGATGTGCACCTTACCTCAGGGTTGGGCGACTAATTCAGTTGCACATATGATGAATGGTATGAACAAAGTCCTACGTCACGTCATACTGCAAACTACAATGCCTTTCCTTGATGATGTGCCAATCAAAGGATGTGATGTAAGCGATATAGATGTGGCTCTAGACTCGAGGGGGTGACGCAAGTATGTGGCAAACCATATCAATGATTGTGATGAGATCTTGTCAAGATTGGAAGAAGTGAACCTTACCTTGTCTGGGCAAAAGTCAGTGTTTGGTGTGAGCGAAGTTCTTATTGTGGGACATATGTGCGGGCCATATGGTAGAAGGCCTTGTCCTACAAAGATTGATGTAATTCAAAGAATGAAAGAGACATGTATTAATGTAACTGAGGTTCGAAAGTTCTTGGGTGCATGTGTGTTCTATGTTATCTGGATTCCACATTATGCGCATGTGGCAAAACCTTTGTATCAACTTTTGAGAAAGAACCAAAAGTTTCAATGGGAAGAAATGCATACACATGCCATGAGGAAATTAAAGAAGTTGTTGCTTATGTCTCCAACTTTGAGGAAAGCAAACTATGAATGTGGAAGATATGTAATTGTGACAGTGGATACTAACCCCACAGGAATTGGATGGGCGATTGGGCAAATAATGATGATGGTAAGCGATATGTAGTGAGATTTGGAGCAAAAGTCCTAAGTGCTCATCAACACAACTATGCAAAGGTTAAAAGAGAGTTATGGGGAGTAGTCACAGCTTTAAAATGTGACAAAGAGTATTTGATAGGAGCAAATGTAATAGTGGAGACTGATTGTTTACCCCTTCTTGGAATGATCACAAGTTGCTCAACTCCCGACATTGCTATGTTGAGATGGATTGACTACATAAAGTCCTTGAATCCACAATTTAAGCATATTGCAGGGAAAGATACTCCAGTTGCGGATATGCTTTCAAGAGCAAGGTATGAAAATGAAGAAGACATGGTTGTCGAGGGTGATGATGTAGGCACACAGTTCTATAGTATCTCTCATGCAAAGGGCGATCATGTTTGTCTGTCAAATGCACTTGAATCATTTACAGAGGACCTATATCAAGGTGATTGCTTGCTCATTGGATGCTATCTGATCACTTTGACAAGGCAAGAAGGGTGGACTGACCAAGAGTTCAAAAGAATACGGAGAAATGCCTTTGTATACTTTTTGAAAGATGGGTACTTATGGAAGCGTCCAAAACAAAGAAATGGAATGCCGATGAGAGTCCTAAATGATAAGGACGCTCAAAATGAGCTTATGAAAAAGTTTCATGAGAGCCTTTATGTTGGACATAGAGGTGTATGGGCCACCTTTACTAAAATGAAAGAGAGGTATTGGTGGAAAGATATGTATAAAGATGTATCTCACTTTGTGGAGTCCTATGAAACCTGTCAAATGTATTCAAATGTACGTGATCGTGATGGGTTGCACCCTACTTACCCATTGGCCATGCATTATAAGTGGGTAGTAGATCTAGTTACAATGCCATTAGGCTTATGGAAAATGAGATACATAGTGCTTGCACAGGAAGATTTAACCAACCAAGTTGAAGGTCGTACTCTAAGAACACAAAGCACAGAAGGGATATGTAAGTTCCTCTTGGATGATGTAATTAGTCGTTATGGCTGTGTTGGGAAAATAACAGCGGGCAGGGGTGAGCTAGATGCTGACAAAGCAATGGAGTTTTTCTCTAGGTTGGGCATTAAACTGCTCTCACTACTGCATATAATCCTGAGGGAAATGGTAAATCAGAGCGTAGGAATCCTCCTATTATTAAAGCTTTGGCTAAGGCTTGCAAAGGTAAAATGGGAGAGTGGCCTAGGTTACTGTTATGCTTTATGGGTTGATCGTACAACCCATTGCTCAGTTACTGATTATATGCCTTTTGAGTTGATGTTTGGTCAGAAACCTATAATGCCAATTGAGGATGTAACTCCCACATGGAATGTATTAGCTTGGGAAGATGGAAGGAGTAGGGAAGACCTTCTTGCTTTGCATATACAACAGTTAGAAAGAAGGCCCTAAGATATTTAGATTGCATAGCATGATTGAAAGATGCAAGGTTAAAGAATAAGGACAGATTTGATAAGAGGCATAGGCTTAGACCTAAAGCTATTGAGGAAGGTGATTGGGTGTTGGTGTATGACAGTAGTCTTGAAAACCAACATTCAACAATAAGAAATCTTTCAAAGAGATGGTTTGGTCCTTATGTGGTTCAACATGTACATGGGAATGCAACTTATACCTTGCATGAATTATATGGGACAAAAATGAAGATTCCCATCGCAAGGAAAAGAATCAGGTCATTCAAAAGAAGAGGTGATACATACCTTTGATTCACAACAAAGTCAGAATAAGGCTCTGATAAAAATTTTATGGATGTGGATGAAGAACGAGAGGATGATGCGTTAGATTTCGTTGCAAGTGATGACAAAATTGATATGTATGTTGACTTAAATGAAGACTGAACCTGCAAAAGATATATGTGGCACATGCCGGAGGATGTGCACGTTTAGAGGGGGTGGATGTCGTGCCGTGGCACGTTCATAATGTGAAACTACAATATCTACCTCACTCTCAATGCTTTTGTTATGTGGGACCAAATGCTATGATGTACATAGTGTGATATATACGAAAACGGATGCCATGGTTGTAGCCGTGTACATACCTTGCGAGGCAAGCGAGGCCGGGGACGTGGCACTGTTGCATGTTTTAACACATTAAATTATGTCTAATTTTCTTTAGGAATGTACAAATGTCAATTGTATCAAAGTGGCACGCTCGTTTTGCATAGAAAGTTCAATGCAAGCAATCTCTGCCAAAAATAGCAGGTTTCATGTGCCGGCGTAAAGGACGTGTCCAAAGTGCTTACCAAGTGGAAAATTAAGGTTCAACATCAAATTTGAGCCCAATGGGATTTTTCCACAAATTAAGGGATTTTTCTCAACTCGTTTGGGCTTTTTACAAACAAACAGGGGCATTTTTGGGTTAAAAATGACCTTAAAATGATCAAAAATAGCTCAAAATTCCACATCAACGATGATGCCATCATTGCTCAAGCTGTGTGGAAAATTTTAGAGCCAAGAATGAGCTCATTTGGGCATATGAGCAAGGAGATACAGCCATTCCTTTACAAGGTGCTAGTGCAGTCCCATGCTGCTTCCACTACATGGTTGACGCTGTGAGATCTCCAATTAGGGTTTTCCCTCCTCAAATAACTACTTGGGCTTCTCCAATGAAGTACTGAAGCTTCCATGAAATGGTCACGATGAAGAATCAAAGTGTACATTTAGGGTTTTTAACAGGTCAAATGAGCACTGCATCTGTGCAATTGGGAGCGAGGCTACACCGAATCTTCACACACACAAGAGTTTTGAGTTGATTTTGGTTCATTTTCAAAGTGGATCTTTCATGGCTGGAGTTTTGTTCTTTTCTAGTGTTTTTTTGGCTTCAAATCATCTACGCCTTGCTTGAATTTGCTATGAATCCTCATAGTCAGAGGCCCGACGCTTTCCTAATCGCACTGCACACTTCTTGACAACGCCCCCTTATTTTGTTATGTACATAATGAATAAGTATAGTGGGCACGCACCTGGCCGGCCACATGGGGCTTTACCCCAACTACCTTCCACTATGTAGAGGCCAATGTGGCCATGAGAGTGAAAAGAAAACCGTACAAAACATGTACAAGGCCATCTACGCCTTGCTTGAATTTGCTATGAATCCTCACAATCAATGGCCCGACGCTTTCCTAATCACACTGCACACTTCTTGACAACGCCCCCTTATTTTATTATGTACATAATGAATAAGTACAGCGGGCAGGCACCTGGCCGGCCACATGGGGATTTACCCCAACTACCTCCCACTATCTAGAGGCCAATGTGGCCGTGAGAGTGAAAAGAAAACCGTACAAAACATGTACAAGGCCATCACAAGTATGACCTCAGCCAACGCCCATTGGCTCACTAAATTTGTGCGCATCCAGCTCTAATTGTAGAGAAAGTATAGAGCGATCGACCACATACTCCTCATCAAAGCCACACACGTCCTACATGTATCTCACCATACACTACAAAGTGCCTCTATGCTCAAGGCCAATATCAACCACTGCATGGCTGACTGCTCCCACTACAAATGAACCTAACGCAAATGCAATCTCGAGTCTTGAGATCAATATCTTGTACATGAGACTCTCGAATGCTAATGCAATCCTGGAAATCTATGCCAATCTGACCATCTCAATCAAAGCTGGCTCAGAACTCAACTCATGGAAATCACTCTGACACCCGAACTCTGATCCCTGGAATCCATCCTCATGTCCATCGCATCATGTCACATGTGCACCAAGAGCATCTGTCTGTCATGAACCCTGTGTGGCAAGAGAAATGTCTAGCTCCAACTCACACGAATCAGACTCTGATCTAAGCATATCCATGAATGACTGGATCCTCAACGCTCAAGCCATCCATATATGTCATCACATTCATGAATGACAAACCCTATTGCACAACTGTCTGCACAACTAGGTCAACATGCTCACAAACTGGAGCATCATACAGCCTATCCGCAAAGGAGACATGCCTCGTCTCTCTGCATGGTTACGTACCCACAAAGAGTGGTGTTGTCTCACACGTGACGTACTCACATCGCATGAATCATGCCAACAGTAGCACCTCTTGCTACAAACGGGAGCGCGATATCCCTACAAAATGCCCAAAATAGCACACTACAATCCATAAATGGACAAATCTACATACTTAATGAATTACACAACATATATGAAGTGAACAAAGAGAGACAAGGAACGAGATAGAGCAAGAGAGCATGTGCATGTGCACCTCCTACAGTGAAGTGCTACGCTGGCACGACAAGAGAGAAGAGTGGAGAGGGGAGAAGAATAACACAGACACTGGGTGCAATCTCCCCCCGTGCAAGAGTGAGAATTTCTTTCTAGCACGTATTTACTTATAGATTTCTTGAATGCTCAAAAAATGAGTACAAAACTGGTTGGCGGGTCATAAATAGCCAAAGCTCATAAAGAGCACTTGCATAATAAAATGTACATAAAATATATATCCGTTCACATAGACCTATCTCGATCAAGACTTTTCCACATGTCAGCTGCAGTAAATTCCAAAATATCAATTTCATTACATACCTCTCCGTTGGAAAGCAATTGTCCTCAATTGCAAAGTATGAATCTGCAAAGGATACTTGTCAAAAACAATGATTAGTATTCTGCGTCAAAATATCACATAGTAAATTTAATTTTTTTTAACTAAACAATATTGCTTATGCCTGTCATCATCGATATACTACCTATTCTAGTGTCCCATACCACTAGAATAAGCAATACAAGTCATACCCTAATGAGTCAAGATATCATTGGTCACACTCATCATACAATAAATCAATTCTGATCAATATGAACTTCAATTCCATAAATACCGTCGCCATAGAAAATCATCATATAGCAAATCCAAATATCTGCCAACATATACCAGGGTAAGAAAATCATACTAAGGACAGTGGTGGCCAGCCATGGCAGTATGATTTCGTGATCGGTGATGCCTAAATCGATGAATCTACACCAATAAGACGTACTGCCTAAATCAGTAAATCTGCATTTGGTATTGTTTAAAATCGTGAATTTCTATTTTCTTGTTATGCTGCCTAAATCGGCGGGTCAGCACAAAAAAATGGTGTTGCCTAAATCGGCGAATCTAAACCAAGATGAGCATTGGCACACTACCTATATTGACAAATCTTTGTGCATGTGACCAATGGACAAAACAAGACATAAAAGAGAAAAATGTTTACTATCTGTTTGACACCACTTTAGAGTATAGCAAATCACTTACAACTGTTTGTTCATGAATGCAAAGTATCGTAGCGCGTGGGAGTACCTTCATAGCTTAATGTCAAATGTTCTTGGTAAAAACTCCTTTTAGTGTGGAGTTCAAGCCACCATATGAGAAATGGCTAGGTTCATAGCTCAAAATAAAAGAAAGCAAGGAGGTATTGGATGTACGTACTTGGATGGTATATTGCATTGAAAAATATATATACTAGTGTGTGCGTGTGGAGAGAGGCACAAGTAAGAGAAAGATGCAACTGCCAAACCTACACCAAAGTAATGTGAGAGACAACTTAACAAGAATAAAAACTTTGCAGTGCTAACTTAATAGCATAGATAAAGTAGAGTCACCATAAAATGCAGGAACCATACCCGATTTGATTGTAGAGCTCAATGTAAGAGACAAAGCTGCATTGATTACTTATTGACGTCTACTATGATTTAGGGATGTTGATTTGCACATTAATGAGACACTCATACAATATGTGTGTGTGTGTGTGTGTGTGTATCATTTGAATCGACAAGCGAGTGTGTGTGTAAGTGTTTTCAGTGATTGATTACAGATCGAGTCTAGTGTGGACATATGAAGGTGTATGTAAGGTCAATGAGTGTGGAGCTATCCCTAAGTTGGTATTGGTAATGCTTTTTACCATTTTGCAAGCTCGTACCATAGCCCTAAGCTTCTGATGTTTGTGAGTCAACCTGCATAGAGATAGAAAAAAGTACTGCTGCAGTAAACTAGTGACGTCCCGGTAAGTCCAATGTTTGCATATGTGTAGTGATGTGCAATGTGAGGTCATTGCCATGAGCAACATGAATTTGTACTAATGACTTCCCGGTAAGTCCAATTTTTGAGTATGTGTGGTGATGTGCAATGTGAGGTCATTGACATGAGCAACATAAAGTTGTCGAATAGTGTTTCTGTTAATTTCTTCATGAAGACAGACCAACTACTCATATGTTGTCAGTTGTGTTGTCTTATAGATTGGTGATGGGCATGAGGTAAGGAGTATAAGCGGAAGATGCAATTAAATTACAACATTTTGTGGACAGTGTAGTTTGGGCATGTCTGCCATGCTCCTTTAGTGAGAAAGTTCAGCTTGAATAAACTGACAATTCCTATGCATCCATTGGTTGTGCAAGGGATGCACTGATGTATATGAGGTATTTGATATGATCCTAACTCGCAACATTAATGACGATATAGTGAATCGCTAATTGTATTCATGGCATTATGGATGGCCATTACCAGAGTCTAGCTGGAGAGTTTGTGCTTTGTGGAGGATTACCAAAATAACGGAACCTTGAATATAGTGAAGTGACAAAGATCATATCACATATGTTTGAAAACTTAAGGATAGTAATATGATGCAGATGAAGGTGAAATCAATAAATTAATATTGATGAAAAATACCGCAAAATATCTCCAAGATGTATAGAGAAAGTTTTAAACGTCAACAAGTAATTCAAAAGAGAATAAAAACTAATCAACAACACTAGGGCCTCATGGGACAATTCCCTTAAACAAAATCATTTTTAGAAAAAAAATTATAAGGCAATCCTTAGTTTTCCGAGCAGCAATTGCATCTAGCCTTGCGAGCTCATTGGAAATGGCACAAGTGGACAGAGCATTGATAGCAACATAAGACGCTGCTAAGGACGAAAATGACAAGCACTAGTGACCATTGGTGCTGCAACGGTTTGGAAGCGTACACAGCTGAGCAGGAGAACCAGATTCAACCACAGTCAACAAAGGATAAATTGGAATTACAAGGGGGAGAAATGAAATGAAAGGAATTCTTATATTAAACGTCTTCAAAATGCCAAAATTGCCTATGAGACCAATCTGATACAATTCTTGTGGATTTAATCTAGTGTCCGGGTACAAAAAGAAAATGAAGTAAATTGAAATACTGGAAAGGCAAAAATGTTGTCCAAGAAAGTATTGCACTGGTCGTCAAAGAGCTTCCTCAATGTCCACTTTTGTAGGTAGTTGGGGGGGGGGGGGGGGGGGGGGGGGGGGGGGGGGGGCACCCTTGTTGTCGGGGCGCCAGATGCAATAGACGAGGGAGAGAGCGAGAAATGAAATGAAATGTTATATGAACGGTCTTTAAAAGGGGTATGGGATCAAAATCATACAATCCTTATGGATCTAATACAATGTCTGGGTACAAACTAAAATGAAGTATAATAAAAGCTAAAATGAACATCAATATCTGAGGAAGGCTGACGTCGGGTGCTGTCCGAGTTGGTATTGCATCGGTCGTTGAAGAACATCGTCAATATCCAGCAATGTAGGTAGCCATACTGGGAGGGGGAGAGAGAGAAAGAGGGAATGGGGGCTGATGGTGCCTGCAAATAGGGTTGGTTGTCGGTCATGGCGAGGTCAGAGAAGATATATCCGAAGCAAAGGATGCGACACCCATCGGCAATGAGCAACAAGGAGACATCCTCACACACCGCGACTCCCCTCCGGACATTGTTGCTAGTGGAGTCAAGTGACAAGGAAGGTGATTTGTATGAGACTTTGTAGCTTATGGCATCCACCAAGGAGTACTAAGGTTTGCATACTAAATGCCAATTGTAGTGAGATGACTGACTGCTGTAGCTTACGACCTGGGGAGAGAGATATAGAGGTGTAAGTCACCATCTTGGGCAGGGTTTCCACACCTCATGGAAGAGTAAACTGCGTTTTTGACTTGCCACTGCATGGGAGGTAAAGGGAGAGAACGTGAGTGAGTGGCACATATTGGTAGTGTTAGCACCCATAGATAAAGGGAGGGCACCGCTTGTGGATGAGGGTTGGCAACTGGGGGTGGTTGCCAGTCACTCGCTATGGGTAGTAAAAGAAAACAAAATGGTGCCCCATTCATAGAAGAGTAAACTGCGTTTTTGACTTGCCACTGCATGGGAGGTAAAGGGAGAGAACGTGAGTGAGTGGCACATATTGGTAGTGTTAGCACCCATAGATAAAGGGAGGGCACCGCTTGTGGATGAGGGTTGGCAACTGGGGGTGGTTGCTAGTCACTCGCTATGGGTAGTAAAAGAAAACAAAATGGTGCCCCATGCATGGCAAGGCAGGGAAATCCACAGGATCACTTGGCGCCGCCATGAGAGAGAGAGAGAGAGAGAGAGAGAGAGAGAGAGAGAGAGAGAGAGAGAGAGAGAGAGAGAGAGAGAGAGAGAGAGAGAGAGAGAGAGAGAGAGAGAGAGAGAGAGAGAGAGAGAGAGAGAGAGAGAGAGAGATGAATGGCTTTGGCTGAGGTTGAAGGGTATGCAACTGCAATCAAAGCCATGCCAACCAAGGACTAAACAGGGGGTTGACCGAGATTTGCTATGTGTGTGTGTGTGTGTGTGTGTGTGTGTGTGTGTGTGTGTGTGTGTGTTTCTTTTTGTGTGTGGCTGTGAGGTGACAAAAAAGAGAGAGCTCGGCTAGCTACTGCTCATTAAGCGACCACACCTGCAATGTTGCATGGTGGCTAGTTGGGGGGGGGGGGGGGGGGGGGGGGGGGGGGGGGGAGGAGAGAGAGAGAGAGAGAGAGAGAGAGAGAGAGAGAGAGAGAGAGAGAGAGAGAGAGAGAGAGAGAGAGAGAGAGATGGAATTGATATTTTACATTTATTGTAGCTGACAGGTGGAAAAGGCTTGACCGATCTAGGCCTATGCGAACAAATATGTATATTATGTACATTTTATTATTCAAGTGCTCTTTTAATTTGGCCATTTATGACTGGCCGGCTAGTTTGTACTCACATTGATCATTCAAGAAATCTATAAATCAAATACGTGCAAGAGGGAAATGGTCACTCTTACACGGGGGGAGATTTCACCCAGTGCTTGTGTCTTCTTCTCTCCTCTTCTCTCCTGTCTCTAGCCGTGCCGGCGTAGCACTCCGCTCTAGGAGATGCGTCCGCACGCTCTCTTTCTTGCTCTATCTCGTTCTCTGTCTCTCTCTGCTCATGTTTAGTTTGATTTGGATTTCTGCAAATTGTCAGGTATGTAGATTTGTTCTTTTATGGCTTGCTATATGCTATTTCGAGTATTTTGCAGGACTCTCCGTGTTTCTCAACATTAGAACCGAGTGTAGAATATTGAGCAAGCAAAGAAAAGGGAATCGAATTTGGATAAATCCCTGTAGATTTTCAAACAGGAAGGTACAAGACAAGATAAAGAACAAAGATTCGTGTCTGAAATATATGTGTTGTAGAACTCAATAGCTATCCGACAAGGTCTCACTCCAAGGAGATGCTCGAGAGTGGTTTGCGTCATTATGAGAGCTTTCATTCAAAGATGACCTCTCGGCTTAGAGTCATCATGAGAACCTGCCCCATGTTGATCTTATTTTATAACAAAGAAATAGAAATAAATAATAATAATAATAATAATAATAACGGAGCTCTCTACACAGATACCCTTGAAGAAAAATATCAATTCCTCCAAAATACAAAGCATTTGTTGTTGTCCCTTTTAGATACCTAAGTATCCACTTCACAGCTTGCCAGTGCTCTTTACCTTGGTTGTCCATGAACCTACTTACAACTCCCACTCCATGTACAATGTCTGGCCTTGTCTAAACCAGCATACATAAGAGAACCTACCGCTGCAGCATATGGAACTTCAGACATATAGACTATCTCTTCCTATGTCTCTGGACACATATCCTTGGTTAGTTTAAAGTGACCAGCCAAAGGTGTAGAAACTGTTTTTGCATTTTACATTGCAAACCTTTCTAGTACCTTCTTGATGTAATCCTCTTGAGATAGCTGTATTGTCTTCTTCGTCCTGTCCCTTGATATCTTCATATCAAGTATCCTCTTTGCAGCACCTAAATCTTTCATTGAAAAAGATTTATATAACTCCTTTTTTAGGTTTTTGATGTCCTGCATGTTAGCACTCGTAATCAACATGTCATCAACATACAACATTAGGATGATGAACTTCCCATCTTTGTGTAGACGCAGTGATCTGAGTTGCATCTTGTGAATCCGTGATCCAACATCCATCGATCAAATTTCAAGTACCACTGTCTTGATGCTTGCTTTAAACCATACAAGCTCTTCTTTAATCTGCAAACCATTTTCTCCTTACCTTTTACTTCATACTCCTTTGGTTTGTTGGGATCGGAGAGCACACACACAGAGAGCCAGCACGAAGAAGGAGATAGACACAGTGTGTGGCGGGGCGGTACTCACACTACAATGTGTAGTTATGAGTATGGTTATTATGAATGAGTAAAACAATGGTTGTACATGGGCGGCTGAACAACGGGCAGCGGGCACACAGGCCTTTAACCCAACAATCTCCCACTTAAAGGCACTGTGCCTTTAAAGTGGCCAAAGTATAGCAAAAGAAGTCAAGCCATACCCATCAGCGATCTACAGTGTGCAAACCGCTGTGAGGCTAACGACTTCGTGAGTAGATCAACAGGGTTATCGTCAGTGTGTACCTTGACAAGCTCTATGCGCTTGTCCTCTAGCACCTCTCGTATGAAGTGATACCTCACCTCAATGTGCTGTGTCTTCGCATGGAAGACAGGATTCCGTGCCAACGCTATGGCATTGTGGCTATCACAATGTAGCATTGGAGCATCACCAACCATACCAAGATCTCCCACTCGTCGTGAGAGCCATACGGCCTCCTTGGCAGCCTCAATGGCAGCCATATATTCAGCCTCTGTAGTGCTCAAAGCAACGCATGGCTGTAAATGTGATGCCCACGAAACCGGTCCACCTGCAACTGTGAACACATAGCCACTAGTAGACTTCCTTGAGTCCACTGACCCTGCACAGTCTGAATCTGTATATCCGCAAACAGACATATCCTTCTCGCCATAACATAGGGACAGCTCTGAAGTCCCTCTCAAGTATCTGAGAATACCTCTCACTGCATCCCAATGACGCTTACCCGGGTTAGACATGTACCTTCTAACCACACCAACTGCATGAGCAAGATCTGGACGCGTAGCCACCATGGCATACATCAAGGAACCAACGCTGACGCATAGGGAATCTGAGACATCTCTGCAGTCTCCAAATCTGTCTGAGGGCAGTCATCATGGCTGAGTTTTACATATGGAGGCAACGGGGTACTAATGGCCTTCCCCCCTTCCATATGAAAACGCTCAAGCACCCTGTCAATGTACTCTTTCTGACTAAGAAAGAGCACCCAGCGAGAACGATCACGAGTGATCCGCATACCCAAAATATGACTGGCATCCCCAAGATCCTTCATGGCAAAGGTCTCATGTAGCCTATGTTTCAAGGCATCCACATCAGAAATACACTTCCCTGCGATGATCAACATGTCATCCACATACAAAACCAAAACAATAAGACTACCATCTGCAACCCTACGAGTATAGAGGCATGGGTCCTCATAAGTGTGTACATAGCCCAATGAACTCATGAATGCATCAAACTTACGATACCATTCACGAGGTGATTGCTTCAACCCATACAAGGTCTTAAGAATCCGGCATACCATCTTCTTTGAACCATGAATAACAAACCCACTTGGTTGCTCCATGTACAAATCCTCGTGCAAGTCCGGATGTAAGAAAGTTGTCTTTACATCCATTTGCTTCAACTCCATGTCTTCTGTAGCTACCAAAGCAAACAACAAACGCAAAGTAGACATCTTCACCACTAGGGAGAAGATCTCATCAAAATCAATGCCCTTCTGTTGCTTGAATCCTTTGGCCACAAGCCTTGCTTTGTACCTAGGCTTTGCATCCATTGAACACAATTTTATCTTGTAAACCCACTTGCATGGTAGTGCCTTCTTACCCTCTGGCAAACGAGTAAGCTCCCACATATCATTTTGGACCAACGAATCCATCTCTGACTGCATAGCCTGCTCCCACTTGAGCTTGTCAACACTAGACATGGCCTCATCATAACATGATGGCTCCCCGCAATCAGTCAACAATACATAATCCATAGAAGGCACAAAACGATGAGGTTGTCTTGCACGCCGCTCTGAACGCCTCAAAACTGTGCAGGAGGTGCATCTGGTTGTCCCACATCTACATGATCTCCCAACAAGGGTTGATCTCCCACCTGAGGGTCAATGGGCTGCCCACGAGCAGCCATGGGACCATCATACCGATGACCATCCTCCTCAAATATCACACGCCAAACCTCAACCGTTCGCGGTGATGCTCTATACATAGAGTCCTCATGAAAAACAACATCATGGCTGCGCACAATCTTCCTGTCAATAGGATCCCACAATCGATAACCCATCTCACCAGAGCTACCATAACCCAAGAAGATACATCTCTTGCTCTTTGGATCCAATTTGCTGTGTTTTGCCTTAGGTACATGTACATAAGCTTCACAGCCAAAAACACGAAGGTGACCATACGAAGGTGGCAAACCTGTCCATACCTCTTCAGGCACTTTGAAGCCCAAAGGAACACTAGGTGAACGATTTATCAAATGCACAGAAGTGGCAACTGCTTCAACCCAAAATCCATCTGACAAACCAGCCATAGAAAGCATACTACGGACTTTCTCCTGTATAGTCCTGTTCATGTGCTCTGCCACACCATTTTGAGGAGGTGTATAGGGAGCACTAAGCTCACGCCGTATACCCTTCTCAACACATAATGTAGTGAAAGCATGAGACATAAATTCACCCCCATTGTCCGTATGTAAGCACTTCAATTTACAACCTGATTGGTTCTCAACAACAGCCAACCATTGCTTAAATATATCAAACACCATATCCTTCTTACGAATGGGGTATGCCCATACCTTCCTGCTAGCATCATCAATGAACGTAAAAAAGGACATAGCACCTCCAAGAGAAGCATTGGGCATCGGCCCACATACATCACTATGCACCAAAGCTAGCTTTTCCAAAGATCTGTGTGGAACACTCTTCTTATGAGAAGACCGAGCATGTCGACCATAAAGGCAATGCTCACAAAACTCAAAACCACCAAAATATGAAACGGGAATGTAATCTACATGTGCCAACAACTTCAAACCTTTCAGTGACATATGCCCCAAACGCTGATGCCATAAAGAAGCAGGAGGTTTCTCAGTGATCCCCACAATGTGATCAGCCACACTAGCTACAGAAAGGGAATACAACGTATTCCTCTTAGCACCTTTGACCAAAACAAGGCTGCCCATAGTGAGCTTCCAACCTCCGTCACCAAAAGATACATTGAAACCAAGTGAATCCAACTGACCCACACTAATCAAGATTTTTGCAAGAGCCGGCACATGACGCACACCCTGCAAGACAAATGTAGTAGAGTTTGGCATAGCCAAATGAATATCCCCAATGCCATGAATCTGCATAGAACGCCCATCGGCAATCCTGACAGTACCTGTGCTCGAAGCATCATAGTCATGAAACCATGACCTATGAGGCGTAACATGAAAAGAAGCACCACTGTCAATGACCCAATCCATAGGCATACTACTCTCATGAGTGAGAAGAAAAGCATCATCAAAATAGGATGCAAGCAACACATCACCATGCTCTTCACTAGTAGCACTAGTCGGAGCACATACATGGTCATCTTGAGAGCTACACTCTCCTTGTGTTGCATTTAACTCCTCAATCTTGACATTGGACTTAGGCTTGTCCTTAGCATCATGGTCTTTCTTCTTACCATCTCCATTTTCCCTTTTCCACTTGTAGCAATCCTTTTTGAAATGGCCTTTTCTACCACAATGAAAACATTCCACATCCTTTTTACTTGTGCCTGCACGGGACTTGCTTCTATATTTACCCCTGTTGGACTTATACTTGTCCATAGTCCCGCCTTTGACAACCATTGCACTAGAAGAATTACTACCTGCATTATTCTTTCGATTAATCTCTTCCGTGAGAAGACTAGACTCCACATTAGTACTTGTCAACTCATCCGCAAGAACCGAGTTACTTATGGCTGTCCTAAATGTGTCCCATGACTCAGGCAATGTGACAAGTAAAAACATAGCTTTTACATTGTCCTCAAACGTAATTTTCTGCGTAGCAAGTTGGCTGAAAATTGTATTGAACTCATTCAAATGCGCATTCATGGAAGCACCTTCCTCCATTCGCAAATCAATAAGCTTTTTAATCCAATACACCATAGAAGCAGCCGAATGCTTATCATACATATCGCAAATCCGCTTCCATAGCTCATAAGCTCCACCCTGTGCATCTTTCACATTGTAATAAACAAACTTTGAAAGGGAAAGCCTAATGGTAGACCTGCACATCTCATCCAACTCCTCCCAATCATCCCTCTCCATGTTCTCTAGCTTAACTCCCTACAACTTTAGAGATCGAATCTGTTTCTTCTGCACCAAGACATCCCAAATCTGATCTTTCCAATATGAAAAGTTAGCACCATCCAACTTCTCAATATTGAAAACTGTGTCCTCTTTAGTGCCCATTACAACAAGAATGCAACAATCAGAAACCTGTAACCAACTAACAAACTGCCACAACAAAGTAGTGCTGCAAATCTGACAACACCTGCTGCTCAATCAAAGAGCAAACGCATAGAGTATAAATCAGCCCATAATATGGTCAAAAAACGTACGTAGAAATCCACAAACAAATGCATAAACCTGTGACACCTGTAACTCAACCGGCCTAGGCAAACCGTGCCACAAAATGCATCAACAATGAGCTATCATAGAGGCATAAACATACTCCATGTCTGAATAACCACAATAGAGACATAAGCTGACCAAGCTTACACAAATCCGTGAGCATAAATGGATCCAAGTGAGCATATAACCAATGCACAAGCTCAACGAAGTCCAATCTCTACTGTCAACCAAGTACCTGTCCGTACTCAAACCGCAACACTACAAGCAAGAGCAAACCCACTCTATGTATAAGTGAACCAAATCTCCACAATATCATGCATAAAGAGTGTCTGTCAAACTGCCATATCCACATCCATCAACATACATAGATGATGTAAACCTGTAGCTCAAGAACACGCATAAACAGACTGCCCAGAAAAGTAGAAGCTCCCACTCAAACCACAACCATATACATGGTTGTCCCACAGTCAAAATACATGTTTTGTAACCACAGAAGAAACATGTATCCAAAGTTTCCTGTAACTTGTACCTGTACCTACACCTGTACCTGTACCTGTAGTCGAAGAAGACAATGCCGCCAAACTCCCACTCTATCTGTGTGTATGAGGCCACTCCAAGAAGAGGCTACACACTCTCAAATGAGTTGTGGGCTCACGTAAGTGGAAGACACTGCAGCAATGGCACCTGTAATGGCTATGGAAGCTCTGGCAGCAGAAAACTACCAATTAGAGCTGAAAAACGCAGCTCCTAGTCGGTAGCTCGGATGGGATTTCTGATGGCACGAATGGCTCCGAAAGGGGGGTTAAACCACAGGATGCCTGCTGAAAATACTCGTGGAGTGCTGAACCTTCCAATGCCAAGCTCAGAAAAACCTTATGCTCTTTAGAAATGCGCGCGTGCATGAGACCGAAAAAAAACGGCAATGAAACAACATGAATTTTCAGCACACTCAACAATGATGATGAAGCTCTCAATGCTCTCACTACCAAGCTTTGATACCACTTGTTGGGATCAAAGAGCACACACAGAGAGCCAGCACGAAGAAGGAGATAGACACAGTTGGTGGCGGGACGGTACTCACACTACAACGTGTAGTTATGAGTATGGTTATTATGAATGAGTAAAAGAATGGTTGTACATGGGCGGCTGAACAACGGGCAGCCAAGCACACAGGCCTTTAACCCAACATGGTTGAATCATGTAGACTTCCTCCTCTAAGTCACCGTGAGGGAATGCCGTATTTACATCCATTTGCTCGAGATTTAAATTATGAGCAACCACAAGGCTTAGACAAGCCTAATTGAGTTCATTTTTACAACAAGAGAAAATATTTTATTGAAGTCAATACCTTTCTTTTGAGAAAAACCTTTTACCACAAGCATAGACTTGTAACTTTACTTCCCACCTTCTTCTGCCTTCAACTTATACACCCATTTGTTCTGCAGTGCCCGCTTACCTTTAGGCAACTCAACCAACTCCCACGTTTGGTTACGATGTAATGAGTCCATCTCCACTTGCATGCTCTTCATCCATTCTTCTTTGGATTCGTGATGCATAGCTTCTTCGTATGATTCCGGATCTCCAGAATCTAAGATCAAGAGATGGTTGAAGGATGGAACGAACCTTTCTGGAGGTCTACTTGCTCTTGTAGATCTTTTGGGAATAGGTTGAGGCTCCTCATTTGGTTGTTGTTGTTGTATATTGTCACCGTTGCAGTCCTTGAGTCTTACCGTCCTCAAGCTCCATGTACTCATCACCTATTTCTTTTGTTTGTTTTCTTTCCAAGTAGTCTTTGTACATATTTTGTTTGTTGAAAATTACATCTCTACTTCTAAAGACTTTACCATCTTCATGATTCCATAGGCGATACCCAAAGTCACCTTCTCATTAGCCAATGAAGAAACACTTTTTGGACTTTGCATCTAGCTTTGACCTTAGGCTTTTGTCTATGTGCATGAAAGCCTCACACCCAAACACTTTGAGAAATGCATAGTTCACGGGTTTACCTGTCCATGCCTCTTCTGGAACTCCCCCATCCAATGCCGTTGAGGGTGACCGATTGATTAAGTACAAAGAAGTACTTACAGCTTTTGTCAAAAGCTCAAGCGATAGGCCTGCATGTAGACGCATGCTTCGTGCTCGCTCCATGATTGTTCCGTTCATCCTTTCAGAAATGCCATTTTGTTGAGGTGTCCTTGGGGTTGTCCTTTGCCTTTGAATGGCATTGCTAGCACAAAAGATTTCAAAAGCTTGATAAATTCGTCTCCATTGTCGGATCTGAGGCATTTAACCTTGGTACTTGTTTCATTCTCCACAAAGGCTTTCCACCTTTGAAAAATGAAAAACACATTGGACTTATTCTTCATGACATAAATCCATGTTTTTCTAGCCGCATCGTTTATGAATGTTATATAGTACAATGAGTCACCAAGTGATGGTGTACTTGCAGGACCCCAATCATCAGAATGAACCAACTCAAGTTTTTTATTTTTTCTTTCATTTCTTAATTTTTGAAATTTTACCCTCTTTTGTTTACCATGAGCACAATCTTCACAGAACTCTAAGTCCACTTCTTTCAAACTTGGTAGAAGCTTCTTTATTTGAAGGATTTGCATTCCTTTAGCACTCATATGCCCAAGCCGATAGTGCCACACCTCACTATCGACTTTTGTAGCTATTGCACAAGTTGAAGATTGCATGTTGACAGTACACAAGTAAAGTGTATCAACCTTTTCTCCCTTGGCAACCACAAAAGATCCCTTTGAGATCCTCCACCATTTGTTTCCGAATGCAATGTTGTGATCCTCATTGTCCAATTGTCCTATAGAGATCAAATTTTTATGAAGAGAAAGAACATGCCTTTAACATCTTTAAGCTTCCATTCATTTTTGTTAGCAGTTTTGACACAAACTGTACCTTTGCCGACAATTTCACAAGCTTCATCATCTCCCAAGTGTACTACCCAAAATTACCTTTGGTGTAATCTTGAAAATGCTGCTTGTGCTGTGTCGCATGGAATGAAGCTCCGGAATCTACTATCCAGGAATTAGACACATTGTCTAATGAAAGAATTAGAGCATCTTGCTCTACTTTACCTGCCACATTGGTCTCCGATGTTGGCTTGTTACCTTGAGACTCCGACTCCTTCTTCTTCTTGGACCAGCAATCCTTCTTAACGTGGCCCTTCTTGACGCAGTTCCAACATTCAATAACTGACTTTGTGCATGGCTTGCTTCACCTTGAGCAATCACGACCCTTTTGGTTTTTGAACCTCTCCTTAGGCCTTCCTCTTGTTTCCACTAGCAGTGCAGCACTTGGATAATTTTCTTGTGCTTCTCCTTCGCATTTCCTCGCTTAGGAGAACATCCACAACATCATCAAACTTAAGAGTATTTGTGCCAGAGATAGAATTACTTACAGTCACAAGGCTGTCCCAACTATCCGGTAGAGATGATAGTATAAGGAGAGCTCGCACTTCGTCATCGAAATTGATTTTCACCGATCGTAGTTGACTTATGCTTGTGTTTAAGTCATTTAGGTGTTCTGCAACAACTGAACCATTCTCTGCTATCTTTAGATTGAATAAGCGCTTCATGAGAAATACCTTATTGGATGCTGATGGTTTCTCATAGAAGTTGTCAAGTGACTTCATCAAGTCCTCCGTGGTCTTCATCTGCGAAACATTGAAGGCCACCATTGACGCCAAGCTTAACCAGATCCTTCCCAGTGCGTTTCAATCAAGGACAATCCATGCTTCATCTGCCATCATTGCGGACTTCTTTGCAAGACCGCCTAGTGGCAAATAAAGGTCCTTCTGGTTGAGATAGTTTTTAATCTGCATCTTCCAATGTTGATAGTTTTTACCGTTGAACTTCTCGATCTTGAGCTTTCCTTCCTCCGCCATTACTCCCGCTCAATTCAAGGAATCCTTTCCTTGAGATAATTTAGCTACGAGCAAACCTTGCTCTGATAACAGTTGTTAGGAAATAGGACGTAGCTTAGTAGATAATTGAGTAGATTACTTAATGGAGAGATATAATTTTCACACACAAGAGATTATAGAGTAGAGAGAGAGAGAGAGAGAGAGAGAGAGAGAGAGTACACACGATATACGTGGTTCACCCAATGTGGACTACATCCACGAAAAAACAGCCACTCAATGGCTTTAGTACTTCAAAACAAGAAGTAGATTACAAAGGGATTATATCCTTTTGGAGCTCCCGCCTTGCTTCACTCTCATCACCTCACACCCACCTCGTTGCATCAACTTCATAGTATGAAATGTGTATAGAAATGGCCTCCTTTTATAAGCCAAAAGGGCTGCCCTCTCTCATGAGAGGCAGCCATGTGTAGCCGCCCTTGTGTAGATAAGTCCACATCGAACCCTCCAATCCGCCCATGTGTGGCCGCCCTTGAGAAGACAAGTCCTTTGAAATCGGCCACCGACCATGCCACCAACCAACCGGGCAAACGATCAACTGTTTTCAGACCACTTTTTGACCGTCGTCCGGCCATAATATTTCGACGAAAAGAAATATTCCGGTGAAGTTTACGAGTGATTTTATTTTTCGACGAGTTATTTTTCTTCACGCACGATGGCTTCTCCTCATAATGGGGGCCTTACAAATGTGTGTTTTTAACACAAAAAATTACCAAGGGTAAATCAAGCTCCATACTTAACAGGTAGAAGAGGAGATCTATGAGGCAAGGTTGTCCCTTGGGTCCACTTATATTTGCAAAAGCACCTCCTACTTTAGGCTTGTTGGTAGATGATCAGCAAAGTGAAGGACACATCGAGGGCGTCAAAATACCTAAAGCACAAAGGATGTTTGCCTCCAACAATTTGCTCAACGAGAGAGAAAAATCATGTGGAAGAAGAGAGAGAGAGAGAGAGAGAGAGAGAGAGAGAGAGAGAGAGCCGTAGGCTGTTGGTTGACACTACCAGCCTTTCATAAGGTAGTATGGACTTCAATTAAGGTTCACAAGCTAGGATATTTTGTTTTTTTGAAAGTGCTCAGCTAAGCTTGAATTGCATAACAACCAGAAAGTTACAAAGAGCCTTGGCATATCCATTGCACATGGTTACTCCCAAAAAAAAAACATCAAAGGTGATCCGACATCTAAACCTTATTACAATGTAATATGCACGAGAAGAATATCCTTAGGCTACAATCCAAGAAAAGCCCCACAAGCTAGGATATTTTGTGAAAGATGTAATCAAACATAAGGAAGACAATTTGCATACACCTTGTCATTATCCAATTAAACAAACCTTTGTTCAATCGTTTACACAAAGCCTTGTTCTAGATTCACCCTCTACATTTCTCTTGGAAGGAGATACTTTTCAAAGAGTACAAAGGATTTGGCTGTAGTTTTAGGGCACTCCATAAGACCTATTCTTCTAAGGAGTGGAAGTTCAAAAAATCCATTGTACATTTCTCTTGGAAAGAGATACTTTTCAAAGAGTACAAAGGATTTGGCTGTAGTTTTATGGCACTCCATAAGACCTATTCTTCTAAGGAGTGGAAGTTCAAAAAATCCATTGCCTTAAAGGGAAAATCTTTCTATCCTTTGGAGAGTCTCTATCTTGGTATTGGTTCTGCAAATGAAAAAAGAGACCAAAGTGCAACTAACGCTACTCTTGCTCTAGTACAAAAGCATTCAGGACATGGAAATGTTGAGAGAAACTCCAACCTACACTGTAGAATGTCTTTTTCCAACTTTGCAACTTTCTCAAATCTCCCATGGCCATGTTTATCCAGCATTTGGGGACTCATACTCATGGGGATGCTCATTCAAACCATTGTGTCATGGAAATGTAGCCAAAGATAGGGTCTTCACCTAGCTTGCTAGGTGCCTGATGTGCTCATCTCTAGATGCTCTGTATATTGGTCTGAACGGATTTCACGATTTTGTAAACGAGCTTCATCTTATCCATGGTGGAATCTCCTCTCATATTCCTTGATCTTTTAATTTATTTTTTAGCTTTTTTTTTAAATAAAAGTAAGCCAACTTGAAGTCTAATTGTTTGGAGAGTAGAAGTGAGTGTTAATAGCAAAGTTTGATGCTTTCCTTAGAGAAAATCTAAAGTAGCGAAGGCATTTAGTGCAAAATTAATACAACATTGACAAGCCAATTTTTTCCTTCTCAATTTTTCTATTTTTCTTTATATACCAATCTATGGCAAGCCACCAAAAAATGGCTAGGAACTCACCGTTTGCCATCTCTCTCTCTCTCTCAAACACACACACACATTCATTTGGAGGATAAGATAAGGGGCAATACTAATAGCAAGTCCTAGAAGTTGAAAAATACAAAGACCTAATTTTTTTCTCTACAAAAGAACATTTAAATGTATCAAAAAAGAGAATCTTAATGCAATCACAAGATGTCAACGTAGTAAATATATTGCATCAAAAGATTAGGTCTCCCCCATCTCAAAAAATTTAAAAGCCTTTCAAAACATCAAAAGGAAATAAATGAAGGGTGAGATTAGAATTTAAAAAGCCTTTCAAAACATCAAAAGAAAATAAGTGAAGGATGAGATTTTCTTTGCTTAATCTCCCTTCAAAGTTGGCTCCTCTTTAGAGTGTCTTTATACTATGTGCACTATGTAAATAGTGAATATATTTATTTTGAAGCCATTAGACTTTAGACTACTATTGATGGCAAGCAGAACTTAAACCAACAAAAGTTTAAGTTACACAATTTCTTTGTATGGATTTTTAAAGGTAAATTTAAAAAATTTGAGCCTAGTTTTACTTTTTTAACACTATTTTTCTCAAAATCAAGACAATATATTTTCTTTTCCTCTTTGTCTCAACACCCAAATTTTGAGTTTAAAAGCGGCACAATTGTAGCTAAGACACACTTTCCTTGAGCACTATTCTGGGGTTAATAATCGATAAACATTCTTACAAAACCAAGAAAATATTTGCATTGTCATTCCTTGGTAGATGTGCGCTCCTTACCGCACTGTCGAAGCAAGGGACTTGCCAATACACCGTGTGCGAGCCACAAACGGCTCCAAGCACACAACAAGCCTAAACTAGCAAGCTCAAGAGAGCAAAGGGTGTGTCACTCACCGCTCTACGCTCGCCTTCGTGGTGGATTCCTCGCCGCGATGAAGAAGAAGCTGCAGTCGTGCCGCGCTCAACCGCCTCGCCGTCGTCGTGCCTTCGTAATGCTCGATCGCACACACACTCTTCCTCTCTCTCTCTCTCTCTCTCTCTCTCACACACACACACACACACACACGAGGAGGTGAAGAAGAAGAAGATGGAGATGGAGCAAGAGCACTCTTCTATTGCACAAATGAGAGAATGAGTAAAAATTAGGTTTAGTTGGCTTTTATAGGAGCTCACCCCATTCACACTTGGGCGCCCATGCTTAGCCAACTAACCCCTTGAATGTCCCAGTTAGAGTGCGCCTCTCATCGGCGATCACTCTACCTTTCCCTATTGGACCGACAAGCCCGGTACCTGACTCTAAATAATACAACGTTTATAGATCATAGGGTGTCCGTGTGCCGTGAGGGTTAACATGCCCCCCTTCCTGATGTAGATTCCGTCCTCGGAAGCTATTGAGTTGAAGCTGGTTCGTCGAGGTGGAAGAGCATTTGATGTGAATGTCCTTAGCCTTCTTCAGTCACTGCAAAATCAAACAACATTGGCACAGTAATTGCATTCTCTTAAAAAGCATATGCAGTTTTAGGTAGACAAATTGATTGGTAAAAGAATTGCAAACAATTTGTTAGCAATGAACATTAAATTGCAATGTAATCAAATGCATAAACAGATGTAAAGGTAAAAAATTAAACAAGTCTGGGGTCACTAATTTGACGGTCGAAAGGCACTAGAGATCGAATAGTAATACCATGGGTACGCTTCTTAATTATCTGTGGTCAATTAAGTTGTTTAATCGCGAGAGCCAAGTATTCATGTTCGAGGGCTGACTAGAGGCTATATCTAGAAAACCTTGTAGTTAAGCTACCATAAAAGGAATTTCTCATGAAATCATCGCCTGACTGATACTTTTTCTTTGACCCCCCAAAGTCTTTTCACATTGATTCAATTATGATGTGTGTGCTTATTTTGTATGCCTTGGGTTTTTTGCTTTTCAAGGAAAAGCGCCCACACTGGGAACCTCTAGGGCTCTAGTACCATAGGCGATACATGTGAGTGAAGTACCAATTTAAGCAGGGATTTCTCTTCCAGCTTAAAATTTTACATTGTGGCACTTTGATTTTTTGTTTGTTCATTTTCAGCATTTTAATTTTGTAACTTTGGGGGGTCATATAACACTGTTACCCTCCCCAAGCTCATCACATTAGTAAACTCCCTTTATAATACTTAAGCTAAAGGTCACTAGGGTTAAGCCCACTAGAAAGCCCTAGTACATTTCACACAATGCTGCCTAAATCGGATTAAGAACCTAAGTAACCATTGCTTATTAGGAAGGCATTCCCCATGGTATTAAGAGAAGATTTCTAATACCTAGCTTGGTCAAACTAGCTTAGTCGGACTGCTTGATTTTTACACCTAAACAAGTGATTATGACAAAACATTACATTGAATTAAATGTTTGATAGTAAGCAAATGCGCTGAATATTATGCTACCAATCACAATCAAAGCAGACAAACATGGATGCAAAAAGATAAGGGCAATGCTAATGGACAAGAAACACCTGTTTGTGTCGATGGTCGCGCTTGATTTGAAGTGTGAACGAGAGAAAGATTCCATGAAGGTCCAAATCCTATCAATAGCAACACGTTCCTGTACACACTAGGAAACAAAAGGAATACCTCCAGGAGGCACATCAGTGGGAAAAGAGAACTTTGCTAATCACTCAACTCTAAAACAGAAACACTCCTAACGTACTAATCTTACCTACCCTCCATCACTCAAGTGATGAGGATCAAAGGTGTTTTATGGCATAGGTTTCTGTTTCACTGTACCAGATGTGATATGTGTAGGTCTGAGTCAATGTTTTGAGTTTTAATGCACATACTCGTTTGCTAATTGCTCTTGCTCTTTATTTTATTTTTTTTGTGAGTATAAAGCTTTATATGTACATTCCCTAAGATTGGGAGATATAGAGGTCAGGGAGAAAGGTTGAGAGGGAAACAAATGAATGATGACTGTCCACAAACACTCCCCCCTTCCTTGGGTAGATCATACCATTTGAAATGAGCTTGTCACCCTTTGAAACCAATTGTTCCAGTTGGTAATAGGTGAGGATTTTTGCCAGTAGTTTTCTATTACCCTAGGTGCCTCGTCAAGCTGCAAGGGTGGTAAGGTACTCTCCCAGGATCGAACTTGAAGTGGTTCATCAGGTGATTCTTGAACACTGGGAGGTGTGGATTCTTTTGTAGCTTCATGGAGGTCCACTACTATAGATGGAGGCGATGTAGAAGCTTTTACCTCTATGGATGTATTACATGAGGAGCTAGAAGCTTCATGGGACTCCCCCCTTCCTGAGCTAGGTGGAACAAATCGTTCTTTCTTTGGTACCCAAACTAGCTCGGGAGCGGGTGTGTAGCATTCTGTGATTTTTTTCTTTTCACGATCATTGATTCGTTTTGGAGCTACGGGATTGGGCTCACTTGGGTCAGGTGTTAGGTAAGAGTACACTTTACGTTTGGGCACCCAGATTTGATCATTTCCTTCATAGTATCCTTGGGCTTCCAATAGTCGTTTAGGAATCCAACGCAGCGTTTCTTTACATTTCTTGGAGTGAGTGGTACGGTTCTTACTAGGTTTCCGTTTTTTTGCATCAACCATGCTCACTACAGAGGTTTTAGGGACCCACTTGTATGTTTTCTCTGTTATATTAGGATGGTTCTTGTGTGTCTCAAGCTTTCTTTCAACTACATCAGTTGAAGCTCTAGAGAGTTGGGATATGGGGACGTATGGCTCAACCTCCTGGACATGCAATGTCTTGGGTTTTATTTCCTTGGGCAATATCTCAGGGACTATGGCTTGAGTGGTAGGGCTAAGAGTTGGTTTTTGCGTTGTAACACCCCCAGTCCCCCAATCAATAGTGCATTTGGTGGCTATCATCCACGTGCGGCCTAGGTTTATATTACCCTCCATAGTTCCAGTAGGCATGACCAAAAAGTCTTGAGCTACAACCCCATTGTCATAACTGACAGAAGTGTGCCAGATTCCAAAAACCGTAGTTTTTTTCTTGTTGACACCCTTGACTTGGATAATACTCTCAGATAGAGGTGGCTTCCCTAACTGACACCACACCCCATAGGATAGCAGATTATATTTAGCACCCGTGTCCAATAAGGCGTTATATAGCACTTTTCCATAAGCACTATTTAACTCAATGGGGTATCGTAGAGGTGTGTCAGAGTCCAACCCATCCTCTTCGATTTCCACGTGGAATGCATTTGTGACCCCAAGGTTAGCCTCTCGTTTTTGTCTTATACGTTGTTGTCGCTCCTTAGCCTCAGCTTGAGCTTGTATCTTGTTTAACTCGGTTTGTGCTTTGGTGGCCTTCTTTTGATGAATGGCCCGTAGTTCTTCTTGGCTTAAAGGATCATAATATCTTTTGAATTTACTCCCATTGAGGAATCCAATGGTTTCAACTCCATCAAGAGTTTCCACACGAAGGGTACCTTGTGGGGTAATTTCACATACTCTATATGGTCCTTTACCAGCATATTTCAACTTTTTCTTCTCTTTACGTACTCCATACATAAGGACTTTATCACCAACTTTGATGTCCTTGTCCTTCACATGGCGATCAAACCACTTCTTTCTCCTATCCTTTTCCACAAGAGCATTCTGCACAGCCAACTGTCTCTCTTCGTCTAGTTTTTCTAAGATAAACGCTCGGTTAAGGGGTTACCATTCCATCCTTCTTGCGAAGCTACCCTAAGACTAGGAATGACAAACTCCCAAGGCATAACCGCTTCTTGGCCGTATACCATTTTGAATGGCGTACAATTAATAGCCACTTTATAAGCAGTACGATAAGCCCATAGAGCAGATGTCAACTTCAAATCCCAATCAGTGCGATGAGCTTCTACCGTCTTGGTTAAAATAGAGATTAGAGTCTTGTTGGTGCTCTCGGCTTGTCCATTAGCTTGCGGGTAATAAGGTGTAGACTTATGGTGGGATATCATAAAGGTCGTGGTAAGCTCTCTTATTACCTCATTTATAAAATGGGTACCATTATCACTAACAATTTCAAAAGGGCAACCAAATCTTGTGATAATGTTCTCAAAAAGAAACTTAGTTGTTGTCCTCGCGTCAGCTTTTTGTGAAGCCTTAGCTTCAGCCCACTTTGTTACATAGTCCGTAGCAACTAGAATATATCGAGATTGAGTGTTGCGAGCTGCGGGACTAATTGGACCTACAAAGTCTAAGCCCCATTTTTCAAATGGTTGGGTTACTTTAATAGGATGTAAGGGCATTCTGTCCTTGCGCTGTGTGGTCTTGTAACGTTGGCACTCATCACACCCTTTTGTAAAAAGTGATGCATCCTTAAATAAAGTTGGCCACCAATAGCCTGATTGCAGCACCTTTCTAGCAGTCAGGTCCCCTGAAAAATGTCCTCCTGCTATGCCCATATGTGCTTCTTGCAAGATATACAAATATTCATCCTCGCGGGCACAACGCCTAAGAATATCGTCCTTGCCTAATCTATACAGGGTTCCGGCAATCAAAAAATAGGGTTCACATTCTTTTACTAGCCTTCGAGCGATATCCTTACGAAGTTCCTTGGGTGGAAAACCATTAACTAAAAAGTTAACAATGTTCTCACTCCATTCAGGCATAGTCTCAACTATGAATAGGGAAGTATCGGGTAATTCATCATCAACTCCTGTAGGGGCTTCACCATTGGGTATGCGAGACAAATGATCAGCCATGACGTGCCTTTTACCGGGTCTCACTACAATCGTGAAATCAAACTCCATAAGAATTAACAACCATCGTGTGATTCTTCCTGTGGAGCATGGCTTGTTTACCAGATACAGCAACGCTTGATGATCCACATAAAATACAAACTTGTTTGCCAGAAGGTAGTAGCGAAATTTCTTTACTGCATAAACCATTGCCAAACCTTCTCGCTCTGTAGTGGTGTAGTTCCTTTCAGCATCGTTCAATTGACGGCTTGCAAAGCTAATGGGATAGTCCAATTTATGTTCTCCTGGTTGAGTGAGAACACACCCAATAGCAAAGTTTGATGCATCAATATGCACATGGAAAATGACATCCCAGTTAGGTGTCCTTAAAATCGGAGCACTTGCTAGTGTTTTCTTCAATTGTTCATAGGCCTGGTCACACTCTTCAGTCCATTTAAATTCAATGAGAAGCTTGTACAAAGGACGTGCTATCTCAGCGAAAAATAAAATAAACCGTCGATAATAACCCACGTGTCCCATGAACCTTTGAACTCCCTTGTAATTGGTTGGTGGTGGTAACTCTAGAATCACTTTAATTTTGCTCTCATCGGTTGAGATACCATTCTTGGATACTATATGCCCTAAAATAACTCCATGCTTGACCCAAAATTGGCATTTGAACGGGTTCAATGAGATACGATATAACCTACATTTTTCAAACACCTTCCGCAAACATGATAGATGTTCTTTCCAAGAAGAGTAAACACAAAGGTCGTCTAAGAAAGCTTCACAAAACTCTCTCAAATATTCTTTAAAAGCAGTGTTTATTAATCATTGGAATGTAGCAGGGGCATTTGTTAAGCCAAAATCCATCACACGAAATGCAAACAGGCCAAATTCTGTGATGAAGGCAGTTTTAGCTTGGTCCTCTAGCGCTATCGTGATTTGGTTGTAGCCTGAGTACCCATCTAGAAAGCTATAAGCTTCCTTGCATGCAACTCTTTCGAGTACATGTTCGGAATATGGTAGGGGGTAATGGTCTCTTCTAGTAGCTGCATTAACTTTTTTGAGGTCCACGCACACCCTGAGTTTCCCATTCTTTTTTGGCACGATAACTATTGGCGACACCCATTCAGAGTGTTCAATAGGATATATGAACCCACATTTGATAAGCTTTTCTAGTTCTTCTTGAATGATCTTTGCGTACTTAGGATTCATCGGGTAGGGTCTTTGTTGTATGGGCTTCGCAGTGCTAATCATAGGGATTGTATGTTGGACCACAGAAGGCGGAACACCTTTCATATCATGGTATGTCCAAGCGAATACGTCCTTGAATTCCTTGAGAAGCTCTTTGAGGACCGCCTCTTCAACTTCTGTGAGGTCTTGGGCAATAAAAACAGGTTTTGATTCTTCACCGGGGTCAGCTAATTCTATTTCTTTAACTATTGCCGGACCATCATAGATTCCATTATTCCCATCGATAGGTATTCTTTAGGCTTTTGTGTACACAACCTTTGCTTCCCCTGTGGTGTAAGATTTGAAATGTTCTGGTGCAGGATGCAAGTCTGTGGATTCTGGTTGTGCGTTGGTTTGTGCTTCCATTTCTGCTTTCTTGTGTTGTCGAGCTAACTCTTGGTTTTGACGCCTCCTTGCAGTGCGGCTCAACTTTGGCTTGTCTATGATCTCTAATTGGGCTATGTCATGGGGTCGTGGTCTACACCACATAACATTTTGGAGATATTCACCCCAATTGTCTACCAATTTTCGATGAGCATCACATGCTCCTATATAACTGAGCCATTCTGCTGAGGATCTCTTCTTGTTTATCCTAGCACGTACATTGGCTCGATATCGACGCCTCTTAAGGTTTTTCTTTTTCTTATTTGAGACCTGCTTTTGATTTGCATTTAGATCTGGCTCACTAAAGGAGTCCTCGTTGGTGTCCTCTTCACTCTCGGAGGAGCTATCATTGGTTGATGTGCTCGGTCCTTCCGAATGTTTTGACTCTGAACTTGCTCCACTCTCTAATTCATGAGATTCAGAATCCGTTTCACTATGGGAGTCAGTGTCCAAGTCGTGTTGGTCAAAGTCTTCTATTGAGCTATCGGTGTCACTGTCAGATTGGTCCACAATTGCCTTGCCCTTAGAAGATGCATGTATGGCACTTATCATGTTCAGAGGTGCAATTTGTGGTACCTCTTCCCCCTCTGGTGTGACCCAAGTGGTTCCTCTATTTCCCCAGGTATCTATGGTTGCAGCTAGGTGTACCCAGTCTACGTTGTCTGATTCCGTCATACCCGGTAACACATCCATGTAAGGAGAATCTTGGCCAATGTCTGTATCCTTCTTACAAGTGTAACAATATTTTAGTGGGGCTGAGTGAACTGTGGTGTCAGAGCGATGATCAATAATGGTTTTACTCCCTAAGGGGTGTACCTTACCAGTCACCAAATCCACTCTAAGGACAGAGTCTTGGAATTGCAAATAGACATGATTTTTAGACTAATCATGAACCATTTGTGCTTCCCTCATGAATGGTCGTCCTAAAATCATTTCATATGACATAAGGTGTTTAGAGAAATTCATTACAATGAACGTATGTCGTACCTTGTGTCCTAGAACTTTGATCTTAAGATCCTTGAGCATCCCCATAGGTTTGGCTATGGTACCATTTGCCATCTTTACCACAATGTTAGTAACACTGAGGCGGGGTTTTCCCATGGATTCCCAACAATCTTTTGTAACGATGCTAACTCCCGCACCACCATCAAGAATTCCCTTTATAGTTAATCCCTTGGTAGTGATGGGTAGGGTCGCATTAGACTCGTCGCCTTCAAAATACTGCCCTAATTCGTTAATGGGTACCTTGATCACAGACTCGTGTCCATCTAAGTCAAGTGATTGCACATGATTTTCCTCATCAATCATAATGGAGTCATGCCTATTTGGTTGCGCAAACTGCGGTAATCCCGTTCGTAGCTCTCCGTTAAGGAATGCTCGAAGTGCAAGGAATAACTCAGGATCTCCATACAGCTTTGCTATGATCGTGGTTCGGACCTCAGAAGACATGAAGTCCACTAGTTTGGCAACATTCATTGGCGTTTTGCAGGGTGTAGGTCCTTGACTAGGAACTGGTGAGGATAGAATCTCATATTCCTGAATGGGATCAAGTATTCCTTCGTTAAACATCCTTTCCAACAAGAAGGGTGTATGCTCACTTTCTGATGTCCCGTCCTCACTCCCTTCTTGGATGATACTAGATATGGCTAACGGTCTATGGTTCATGTGGGGTGGATGAACTTGCGTGGGAAACACTGTGTCATGAATTTTGACCTGCATGGGTTCTGGTTCTAGTTTCCTTTGAGTCTCCTCCACTAAACCTCTTAGATGTTTCACCTGCTCAATCTTGTCTACTGGGTTTGGGTACGTCCCAATCTTCTTTTTACGATTCTTCCCTTTTTGCCCCCGCGGTTTATCTTGGGGGTCTTGGATTGGATTTGGAAACACTTGTGGTGTTTTCAGAGGCTCTTTATGATTTTCTCTTATTCGGTTTTCATTTGGTTCCATGTTACGGTTTTCTTTGTCGGTCTTTCCCTTTGTGGTATTGGTTCTAGTCTCCATTGTCTCGACTGAATCTGAATCATCCTCGAGGTCATTCATATACACGGGGTCATCTCCTGTTCCTATGTTTGTTTTGGAACTTGGCTTTGAATTTTCCGTATTCTGCGACTTCTTCCTTCGTGTCTTCTTTTTCTTTGCTTGGATAACTGACGCGGTATCTCTCTCTTCGAGGATATGGCCTGGCCCTTGAAGCATGGACCGTGTAATCGCATAAGCGGGTGCGACGGGTGGTATTGGCGATGTCACACTAGCAATTTCGACCAAATTTAGGGGTGTGATTTTAGGCGCATTTGGGTTATAGGGGCATTGGGCAATCAAGTGATCTATGCCACAACGATTACATGTGAGTATTGGCATTGCAGATGTGCTCCCTTGATTCATTTGCATCTGTGCAGCATTCTTTTGCAACCTAATAGGGCACTCCGCTGCTCGATGTGGTCCACCACACTCGTAGCATTGAAGAGGTGGCCTCCTAGCCTGGGTGTTGATATTTTGACCTCTGGATGCGAGAGCAGTAGCTTGATAAACCGGCTTGACTTGCCCCCAACAATCTTCCATGTAGTATATAGGACACTCTTCCAATGTATCAAGTCCGTAGGCAATACTAGTGTCTATTTCCTCCTCACAGCCATCTGGATAAGCATTTGATGGCTCGCAACCCACTTGGTTCATAGGGGCGACTCTTGGATGCGGGGGCTGCGGTCCTAACACAGGAGGTGGTAGCGATGTAGCTTGTACAACATTTTGAGATCTAGGGACCATGTGTTGCGGTAGTTGCTCAACAAGTGGAGTAGGCATCAATACAGGAGCTCGAGGCGCATCCGTCCAGGCTACAGGTGGTCTATTTGCCATCATACGTTTGATCATTAAACAATCCTTAGCTTGGTGACCATACCTACCACATGCGTTGCAAGTTCCATTAAATTTTACTCTAAACGTAGGGCACTCACTAGTGCTATGTGGACCTAAGCAAATGGAACACCATTGTTGCTCCCTTCTTGGATACATGTGACTATTTTGAGGGGGTCGATTATCCTTAAGCGACTCTTGGATTGCCTTGGTGAGGTCTGTCAAGAATGTCTCAAATACCTTTGGCTCATTGGCAATGGGCTTTGTAGTCATGGGTTCATACTCAATGGCTTGTGAGCTAGTGGATCTCGTATCAGTAGACACCCTCATGCCTGCTATCATCAAGTTGTCTTCTAATTGGATTGCATTGGCAGTGACATCTTCCCAGGTTGTGATACCTCTAATCACTAGTCCATTATAGATTCCTTCATTCCTCAACCCTCGAATGAATCGATCAAGCAGTTGGTTATTGTTGAAGCGCTCATTTACAGGGCAGCGAGAGTTTAAGTGCTTTAGACGACTAATGAAGTCCCTTACTGACTCTCCTTCCTTACGTTCGGCCTTCTGTAGCTGAGATGCTACACCCCAAAGCACACCTTCTCGTATGTACTCCTTTAGAAACAAACTTCGAAGGGTAGGGTAGATTGTTTTCTCGTCCACCCTTAGGGTCCTATACCAATCTCCAGCCTTCCCACTTCATGTCAAGCTTAAGGCATTGCACTTATGTAGTTCGTTGCGTTCCCCTAAGGAATCACATACTTGTTCAAACACTTCAATGTGTTTCCTAGCATCTTCGTCCCCATTGAATTTTTGCGTGAGTTTGGCAATTTGTACTGCCTTACTTCTAGGCTCTCTATCAAATGCGTGACGCATATTTTCCGCGATAGATCGACCTATGGTTTGAGCAAACGCTGCCAAGTCACCTATGTGAGGAGGCAGGGCCGGTGGAGGTACTCTTGGAATCATATGTGGGAGAGGAACGGGTACCGGTCTTGGCATATGTGTGGATGATGCAGGATATGGAACATAACCGTGCATAGGTCCACTCGGATAAGAGCTAGGGAGCGGCACTCGAGGAGCATAAGCAAGTGGTACAATTGGAGGTGTGGGGGCCATGTGTGCATAAGGGGCTAGAGGCACATATGGTCGAGGCCCCATATTAGGTACTACGACACTAGGTAGTGGCACTGCGCTAACCGTAGATGTCATCAGTACATTCTCTGTCAGGCTTATCCCCGGAGTGAGCATTGTGTTTTCCTTGAGAGAGGGTTGAGCCAAGTTAGGGAAGCTAAAGTTGTCGCTCTGAGGCTCAGATTGCATAGAGACCCCAGGTGAAATGACGTAAGATGGGTCCATGGGGCTCATTAGAGGAGTCTCCATTTGTGATAGAGTAGGCTGTTGAGCCTTGCTCGTATCCAGAAATCTCATGGGGCCAGTTGAGAGTATATTTACCCCTCGGTTTTGCCTTTCTGATTGAATAATGCCATGGATAACATTACAGATCATTTTCTGTTGATCTTCGATGCTCGTGGCACTAGAAGTGGATTGTACAATCTCTATCCATCCTACATGGTAGGCGTGGCCAGAGTGTAGATCCGTCAACACCTTAGTGTGGAGGTCGTATGTCCAATGATCATTAATGAACAATCCTTCTAGAGTCGACGTGTTAACGGTTTCTTCTGAGGTAGAAGCAATGTTGCTCCCCGTGGTTTTACTTGTCACCAACGGTACTCTAGAGGGAACTTCTGAAGGAGGCAGCTCAACAGGGCCTTCTTGGTAAGAAGTTGGTAGGATATCCACATGGACACTCTTTGGGGGTGTGGGGTCCACGTGCGATGTGAAAGGAGAGTCCACTTCCCCACCCCCTTCGTGTGCTTCATTTGCATCAGGTTCCGAGCGAGTAGCTCTACCTAATGTTTCCATGAAACGGCTAAACATACTAGTACTAGGCTGTGGAGCTTCGGGAGGTGCATGGCCTTCTCTCTCAGTGTTTTGGGTAGGGTATGCTTCCATGATTTCTGAGTCGGAGGAGGAATCACTAGCGGCTATTTTAGGGTCTTGGGTGGTGCTACCTTGTGTCCCCGCTGAGGGTCTAGAGCTTATCGTGGATGGGTAATGGGTGTCCGTATGAACAGAGGCACCCTCAATATGCTCGTGTTCTAGCACCCACCCACAATGGCCGAAACAGAGAGCCGCGACCCTGCGAGGGCAAGCTAACCTCAGAAACTCGGTCTCAGTTCGGATTGCAGGCTGCAACTCGCCTGCATGAAGCCGGAATCGCTAGTAATCGCCGGTCAGCCATACGGCGGTGAATCCGTTCCCGGGCCTTGTACACACCGCCGTCACACTACGGAAGCTGGCCATGCCCGAAGTCGTTGGCTTAACCGCAAGGGGACAGATGCCTAAGGCAGGGCTAGTGACTGGAGTGAAGTCGTAACAAGGTAGCCCAGAGCGTAAGTGCATGTGCTTTTGATACCCTAAGGTGTCAAAAAGCTGCTTTAGGAGGCCTTGTGACTAGTTTTTAGCGTGTTTTTTGTTTGTTTTTTTACTAGATTTTTTAGAGCGTGTCGTGGAATGGGCCGTGTGATAGCTCGAAACGAGCGTATCGGTCAGAGGGTCGTGTCGTGCTTTACAGCCCTCCGTTTGGTCACTCTATGCCCTCGGAATCCCTAAAACTGTCAATTTCCAGTAGGGAACTAGGCCCAAACTAGAAAGTCTAAGGGTGCAAGTGGGAAGAGAAAGGAGGAGAGTGGAGGACTTGTCCCACATGCTCTCATTCTCTCTTGAGGGAGTAGGGTATATATATAAGAGTGAGTCTAGTATATATCATAATATTGAGGATTGAGGCTTGGGCTTGGGCTTGGGGGAATGATCCTGATCTATCTTTTATACAAACCAACCCGTCCGTTTTAAGACTCACGTTTTTTATTTTCAAAAAATTTAACCGCCCGTTCACTCACGTTTTTATTTTTCGATTTTTACTTATTTATTTATTTATTTTTAAATTTTTTTAAAAAAAAAATGCAGAAAATACAGAAATTGAAAACGCAGACATTGAAAATGCAGAAATGCAAAAATTGCAGAAATTGAAAAAACGCAAGAAATGCAGAAAATTGAAAAAACACAGAAAATGCAGAAAATTGCAGAAATTGGAACTTGATAGAAAATTTAACACAGAAAATTGCAGAAATTGAAACTTGACAGAAAATGCAGAAAATGCAAAAACGCAAGAAATGCTAACTGTGCAGTGCAAACCAGAAAACGTAGAAAACGCAAAAAACAAAAATCTCCACACAACTACACACACTCATTCCCTGCCTTTCCTATGATAGAGATTGCACCACAAGAAAGCGTAAAGTGCTAACCGAGCTTAGTGTAGGGTATATCCCCGGCAACGGCGCCAAAAATGTGCGCTCCTTGCCGCACTGTCGAAGCAAGGGACTTGTCAATACACCGTGTGCGAGCCACAAACGGCTCCAAGCACACAACAAGCCTAAACTAGCAAGCTCAAGAGAGCAAAGGGTGTGTCACTCACCGCTCTACGCTCGCCTTCGTGGTGGATTCGTCGCCGCGATGAAGAAGAAGCTGCAGTCGTGCCGCGCTCAACCGCCTCGCCGCCGTCGTGCCTTCGTAATGCTCGATCGCACACACACTCTCCCTCTCTCTCTCTCACACACACACACACACACACACACACACATGAGGAGGTGAAGAAGAAGAAGATGGAGATGGAGCAAGAGCACTCTTCTATTGCACAAATGAGAGAATGAGTAAAAATTAGGTTTAGTTGGCTTTTATAGGAGCTCACCCCATTCACACTTGGGCGCCCATGCTTAGCCAACTAACCCCTTGAATGTCCCAGTTAGAGTGCGCCTCTCATCGACGATCACTCTACCTTTCCCTATTGGACCGACAAGCCCGGTACCTGACTCTAAATAATACAACGTTTATAGATCATAGGGTGTCCGTGTGCCGTGAGGGTTAACAGTAGAATACTTTTGGTGAGCATTAGATAAGTTCGATTGTAAAAGCAAGTCTTAAAAGCTACAAAATACAAAGACTTGGATAATATACGCACATACAAGAGTTATTTCTTCTCTCAAGAGAAAAACCATAGTATTATACCAAGGTAAGACTCAAGTTTATTCACAAGATTTGACTATTTTAAATTTTGCAATATTAAAACACTATGATGGTATCAAAAGTCCCGCAAAAAGTCATATTCTATCCTCGATGAGATGGCAATATGCTTTTGCATAATCTTTTTTTGCACCTTTTGTAAACAACATTTAGAAAACCATAGAAGAGTGGTAGAGACAACGTGCAATTCTTCTATGAACCTCTCATCATATAATAACCGCCATCAAATTAACTTTGATTGTTGACATTTCAAGTCATTTCATACAAAACTTCCACCATAAAATTTTAATAGTGATTATTCATATCATGGCTTGCTTAATAAAACTATGAAAAATATTTATTTAAAGTATTGATATACAATATTAAATATTATTTGATATATATGTATTTATGTTTGTGTGTATGTGAGATTAAAAACCTTACAAATGTGATAACAATCATGACCCTTTCAGTTTTCTTTATAATGAAATCTTTCTATACTCATCTGAACAATTTTATTATGAAAGTGAGTGTATGTGTGCACGTGTACTCTCTCTCTCTCTCTCTCTCCCTATTAATATATCAAATGTGTTTTAATAATCGCTCAATTTTATATAACAAGATAAAATTTTTACAATAATCTTTAAAAAACAATATTTTTTATTGCTTAAAATTAAATGATGTGAGTTTTGTTGAAATGATTTGAAATGTCAACAACCAAAATTAATGTAATGATGACCATTGAATAGTGAGAGATAAAAAAAGAATTACACGTTTTCTCTACCACTCTCCTGTTGCCTTCTTAACCAAAAACTATCCATATCATTCGCGATAATATTACAAGCACGATTAAAAAAATATAGTGATTCATGTCTTCTTGTAATGACATGAAAAGTTACCTTATTCTAATTTTTCTAAAGCATTGATTTCTCGATTGCTTTGAAATGACCTGCAAGAAACAAAGGACAAAGAAAAAAATAAACTCTTAAATTAAGAAAGTATAGATATGTATATTCGATATTGATATTTGCCAATGTACAAAAAGAAAAAATAGTGTTTTGTGATCTCTTTTATGGCAGACTTTAGCTATGAGGTAGTTCACCTCAAGGTTATTCATCCAAAACTGTGAATGTAAAAACACCCCTAAATAAACTAGAACGAGTACTTACTCGTAATGATGATGTAATCGTATTGTCTGTCTAATATATTAACATTATGTTAAAAAAACACTCTAGTTATTATAAGACTTTGCTACTTTAAGAGCTTGAGAGAGATGAGAGAGAGTTATATCCAAATAGAGAGTCGATAGTAGTGTCCAAAATGATTCGTGAATATGAAGCCATGATGAAAGTGTTTTACTTCCATTCTGATGTAAAACAACTACTTCTCACTTAGTTTATCACAACATTCAAGCTTATCAGCATCTTCCTCTGATGAGCTTAAGCTCATACAACAAGGAGACGAAGTCTTGTCAAATTGAATGTGTTATACGAACAACCCGCTTGATCTGCACAAGGATCCCAACTCAACAAGTTTTGTGTCGCATATCGAGATTGTCCTATGGCTTTGAGGGTGACCTTGATTACGCAAGGAGACTCCCATGTCAAATAGAGAACAGTGCCACATCTCAATTCGTTATAAACAATGATTTGTCCCACCCTCTTCCAACTATTAGCGATCGTCGCACGACTTATGAGATATCATGGTCACCAACCTACGACAACGACGACAATTGCTATGCCAACAAATGGCCTTAAATTGAATTTCAACCCTCTTTTCCACCTACAATTCCCGCAATGCATTGCTTGTTGTACGTCCTAGTTTCTTCATAAAAAGGAGATGTCAAAACTATTGAAATTGAGAAAATATACGACCTATTGTTAGAATGGCAATGCAAGGACCAAGTAGCTTACTTTTATATCCGATTTCGTCAACATCTGAACAAAAACAGATCTAAGAGTATTCTCTATGATGAAAGGATTTACTCTCTCTCTCTCTCTCTCTCTCTCTCTCTCTCACTCACACACACAATCTCTCTACCTTTGGCCTCGCTTGAACAACACATTTCCTTATCACTTGCACACTTCTTCCTTGGCAAGCTACAATAGCATTGAAGGCACTAGAAACGAAGCCCAAGGTTCTTCCTCGACAAGCCACAATCACATTGAAGGCTTCTACTCCGCAAGCTATAATCGCATTGAAGGTATAGGATATTGGATTGGGTAGTCAATCGACAATGTCTCAAAAAAATACAGTTATTAAACTTGGGATTCATGGACCTTGCTTTGTCTATGACTCACTACCCTCCAAAAAAAACCTAGATTTTTTATAATCTTATAAAACCTCCAACTATGGAAAAAAACACTACGAATCTCATGCGATATCCGTTGGCAGCGGACAAAATTACGACTCCAAGTTGCTTTCTACATGGAAAGATTGTCCACAAGAAAAAATTAAGAGTCACAAACATCCTTTAAAAAAAAAGAGTCCACATTGCTGGAAAAAACCTTGCACAAGTGGATGTGATTGAAAGACGAAAAACATGATTGGATTAATTCTAGAATTGGAAACTCCTTTTTGGCCTGTCCCAAAGAGGTGAGCCCTTAGTGATGGTTTCCTTTTTGCTAACGAAAAAGGAGAAGTTATTTATTCAAAATATTAAAAAAAATTAATTGGTTGAAAAAGATACATACTCGTTACCAAGATATGCAATACTCATAAATGATAGTAAGAAAATCTGGGGAAGGGAGAATCCTGAACAAATGTTGAAGATGCCAGTTTCTAATCAAAGATTGGCAGCCCCCACATCACTCGACCCTGGAGCAGGCTCACTCACAACGACGTTTGGCTCTCTCTCTCTCTCGCTCTCTCTCTCTCTCTCTCCTCCCCCACTGCAGCGTTCTCGAGTCTCTACAGAGGATGCTAGTCAGGATGTTGCTAGAGCTATTCTCAGGTCCTTGCCCAATGAGCGATCTTTAAGCTCATCAGGGAGCGAAGATCGTGTATGCGATCAGGGGGCCATGGCAAGAGCGAGGGTGTGCTTGGGCTGTTTTTCATGAACATTAGAGTTTGAGGAAGTGAGTGATTGTAATACTCCAAGGGAGTGCCCCCTCTCCTTGCCGAAAAGCACTTTCCCTTTATCCTCCTTTGAGACCACTGCCCTCTTAAGGCTGTGGCCATGGCACTTGGTGCCGTTGCTTCAACTCGATACTCTCTGCTTTGATCAACGCTGTGTAAGTTTGTCGAAAGCCCAATTTTCCAAAATTAGAATCACGAGAGGAGAGCTCAAAGCAGGCCAGCAACAAGGGGGCCTTCTGCACACATCTCTCTCTCTCTCTCTCTCTCTCTCTCTCTCTCTCTCTCTCTAGGCGCATGAGGAAAGCAGAGGAGGGATGGCAGACGGGCGAGAGGAATTATGGATGAGCTGAGGGCAGTGGGGTGGACGGACTAAATCATCTTGTATGTGGAAGTTTCTTGAGGTGCGTTTTTTTGTGCCCATTCTCTTCACATGTCTGTTGCTTTGTGTAGGCAAACCTTAGTGCATTACACACTTTGTCGTTTATGATCGAGCTAATTTCCTGTGCTGCCTTGAGTTCCAATGTGGATGCTTTTCTTCCATTTCAATAGTCAAGATGGTTCTTTGAGATTTTTTGCCACCACTACACATCTTAGACTTTTAAACAAGTGCTATGCTGGTTATTTCAGGCATTCACAAAGCATGTTGATGACTTTAAGAGAGACCATGATGCCTTTTCCATAGGCTTCAAGGAGGACATGGATGAAATCAAAGTACACACTATTACCTTTTCCATTCTATCTTATATGGTTCAAGTGTTTCTTGGTGAGCGTTTGGTCCTATGGCATTTTTCAAGTGTGAAATTTCTTGGATGCACAAGGAGATTATCAGGATTTTGTATACCAGGTGCAAAATCCAACCTCACAATGCAAGTTCTTGGCACATTAATCAACATTGTTTTGGTTTTAGTCATTTGCAAATCTTAGAAAGACGCTTTCAGATTTTATGAAGTTGGTGGACAAGAGCAGCTGAGAAACTGATTTGCAGTGGCATCATAAATCAACATGAAGCTATCAAAGCATAGGATGAGAACTTCTTGATATATGAAACAAGGATTTCCTTCACCAACAGTGCGTCAAGCAATAGCTATCCCATTACCGATGTTCTCAACAGCTGCATGTGTCTCCTCCTGATCAATTCCCGCCATAGGACCAGATTTCTAGCCCAATAGCTAAGGAAAACATTCAAGAATCTTTGTTAATCACAACAATTGATTAGCTGCCAGGTAGCCAGGTGTCCACAGTTTGTTTGCCTACCTTAGTCAACATGGAGATAGGCACGTCAGGGAAAGGGTTGGTAGGGGGAAACCAGTGTGGGCACAAGTAGTGTTTTAACTTGGACGCGCCTATGGTGAGGAGTGGCGATAGGAGAGGGACCTTTTGGACATGGCGATGAGCTTGACAACCATTTTCTACAGGCTTCAATTTGTGGTATTGCAATCTCCAAACTGTTGGAGACAAGGAAGGGCCATTTTCTATTTGAGATTGCGGATGCCACGAGTGCATCTTATTTCTTGAATGTGCATCTGCCATGTTCAACCCGCGAAGATGGAACTGGAGCAAGACCCCTCATGCCTCCCTCGATGATATCTTATCTAGCACGGTGGAGTCTAAGCTAACCAATTGGTTTTAAAACCTCAGGCATCCCGAGTCCTGGAAGAAATGCTTATTGGTTCTAGATACACAATTCTTGCTTTGAGAAGGGGTGCAACTGGTTAGTGCAGTTCTATTTAGCTTTTGTTGAAGAGCAGCATTTCTGCAATCAAGTGACAGGAAAATCCTTTGCAAAGTCCCAAAGAGTGTGAGCTGTAGCTGTGAGAGGATAGAGGAGTTTCTACTTAGCTCTTTGAAGAAGAGTGTTAGCAGATTCTACGATCAAACTTAAGTGGGAGGAACTATAATCCAAGAGAGTACAAGTTGTGACTACGAGAGGACCCACCAGCTTATCATCGAATCTAAAACTGCCCCGGCAATAGTAGGGCAATATAGAGCTCAACAAAAAAATTGATTGCATGCAAAAAAGGTCCCTTAAAGGCATGACTCCTTTATGTGGTGGATATGTTCTTCCTATGGAGTAGGGGCCTTTACGAGAGAAGTGTAAAGAGGCTATGATTGTTCTAGAGAACCTGTCAAATCCATGTATTGTGGCTGTAATAACATCATTGCAATTTTATTTTTTTATAGGCCCCTTTTTCCTACACTAATTATAGAGCATGTTGTTGTGATGACTACCGTTGGGTTGTCGCTTATAGATGATAAATGACAAAAATCTGTATATGGTTTGCTTAGTGATGGATGGGATGTCTTGCATTTTGTCTATTCTGGCATTCAGTTTCACTCATATAGTACTAACATGGCAAGGCCCCCATGTAGGTTGCATCTAAAGCTATCAAGAGCTTGGTTGCTGTTGTTCATGCTTTTGTAGTTCAGCAATGTGATGAACTTAAGCAAAAGAGGAAAGTTCAGAGGCTGAGCAAGAAGTTGGATAAGAAGACTAAAAGCCTTCACCTGGTAGAGAGGAAGCATGTGGAAGTTGCTTCTTGAGGAAAAGAGCATGAGCACGGATTCAAAGTGCACAAGTGATGAGTACTCTACATCTACATTGGTGGTTTTGATAAAGGATCCATTGACAGAGAAGAAGGCTATGGTGGAGGCTTGGAGAAAGAAATTGGAGAACGATCGTGTGAAGCATAACAAATGTGTGGTTGATACAAGAATGCTTACTACAAAAAATTTGCAGACAGGTTAAGCAATGGAATCCAATTTAGACCATGAGTAAGCCCATACTAAAACAAGTGTTTAACTTGGATGCAAGCATGCACATAGATGTGGAGAAAGCAATCTTTGACAGATTCGGTTAGCATTTTTTTTAGTAGTCTTTGTCAGCATCACAACTTCTTTAGTTTTCATGAACACACATATTTTCTTGTGTTGTTGATCCAATATTGGCCATGGGTTTCTACATCATAAGGAAGTGTCGAAGAAGTGCAGAGGCTCTGTTAAGGCAGCACCATAAGCTTGTGGAATTCTATGATGTGAGACATGCGACACTGGCATTGTAAGCATTGGATGTCATAGAGCTACAAGGAAAGACATGGAAGATTGGCTTAGTAGGCCAAGTGGGAATACACAAATCGTAGTGCGACAATGAGCATCGTGCCACGAATGTTTGCTTCATCACCAAGATCACTTGCTTGAATTTGAGCTTTGTGACCACCATTTGTGCCACATTATGTCAATAAGAGCCCTCTTCAACTCTACAATGTTGTTGCCTTCCTCTTCTTGAGCACCGCTGCTACGATGTTGTGTTGTTTCTTTTGCTCTCCATCTATATGCAATCAAAGTAAATGAGTAGCCACTCTTTCAGTGCACCAATCACCGGGTCTTTTGAGGTGAGTTTTGAAGAGAGAAAAACTATGGCTTTGGGAGGCAAAGCTTTGGTCCATGTGTAGAGGCTCTGGGACATATAGAAGTGTTCTCTCTCTCTCTCTCTCTCTCTCTCTCTCTCTCTCTCTCTCTTCATTGGATAGATCTTTAAGGTCTCTTGTGATAGTTTCCTACGACGTTAAAATACTCCCCTCAACTCTCTCTCTCTCTCTCTCCTAGTTCAGCTAGGACATGTAAGATTAGAGGGGAAATGCATTTTGGGGAGTATGGCTCAAGGTTCAGACTTGCTAGATGACAAGAAAAGTGTGGCTTTGGGAGGTGGTGCTTTGGTCCATCTGTTGAGGTTGCAGGACATATAGAAGCATGATTCCCTCTTTCTCATAGTCCATCAGGGCGGGTAAGGTGGGAGCGGGGTGCATTGTGGGGGGTATGGCTTAGGTTTTGGGAGTGCTATATGACTAAGCATGGCTACCAATGCTGCCATGGGCTCATGCAAAATGAGGTCCGCAAATTGAGGATCTCTACTTCAAGCTTTGGAGGGAGATCTCAGCGTCAACCATAGGTTCGCAAGGAACTTTATGACTCTTGAATGGTTTTGCTCTCCTTTGTGATGGTTATAATACTGCTAGGAGCATCAAACAAATTGCATAAATGGTTATAATCCATACTTATTTCTAGGAAGTAAATTCCTTTTTTTTTTTTTTCCATACTCACAATTGTGAGTTGAGAGAATTTATATTAACCTGGTAAGAATACAAATGCCCTCAAGTAAATTCCTTCTTAAGTAAAGGGAGTGCAGATTTGTTTTGCATCTAGGAGGTTATTTCTCTTTCTTCACACCTTATTTAATAATCAAGATATGAGTGCAAGGATATTGATAGATCTCTAGATCGTGACCTCATATCAAAATGTGAGGAGACCCCATAGTGACTCTTGGAAAACATGGTGATTGTGATACTTGCCTTCCAATCTTAAATTTTGTTGAGTAGTATTGCCACTTAGTCCACTTTAAATGTTCTTTCTTTCTTCCCATAGACTTGAAGAAGGCTTTTACATAGCCTTTGTCTTATTGGTTTATTTAATGTGGAGCTTTGTATGCACTTTTGAGTGATTATGTAAAACTTTTGGCAGGCCTTGTGATTTTATCACTTGTTTAGTTTAGAATCCCTACTACATATTACGTAAGCTCCTCTCTCTCTCTCTCTCTCTCTCTTTTGACCTCTGGAGATGAGTCAGACCTCAGGACCTCACGCCGCACTCTCTCTCTCTCTCTCTCTCTCTCTCTCTCTCTCACACACACACACACACACACACACACACAAAACCAGCGCACGTCATGCAGTTGCTTGCTCCGATCTTGATGCAGCAGCCGATGATGGTGTACATAGGAGCCACCTCATTCCTCCTCTGATAACCAGCCTCAAGTACTGCACGGCTCAGAGCCTCTCTCTCTCTCTCTCTCTCTCTCTCTCTCTAGCATTGGGAGTCTCTCTGCGCGTTTTCAGCACCCAACAGTCCGTGCTTTTCACCATTGCTCCGATCTCTCTCTCTCTCTCTCTCTCTCTCTCTCTCTCTCTCTCTCTCTCAGCATCTCAGAACTGAAAAAAATGTCAAAACTTTGCGTTTTTGTTGCCGACTTGAAGGCAATGTCAGACAAAACTCGCAAGGGTGGAAAAGCCACACTCGCCATGGAGAATGATGCAAAATCTCCAAGGAATTTGGATGCTAATCCAACCACATCAACTACAACAACGGAAGCAATGATCATGGCTTACTTGATCTCGTTACAAGAAATCGTCAACAAACAAGGTGAAAAGTTGCGCGCACTTGCAATGGAGAATGGTACTTTAAAAGTTCTCGTTGTGGAGAATGAGCACCTCAAGAAGGTTTTTGAAATGCAAACAACACGCTTGATGCATCTTGAGAATGAAGTTCAAGAATGTAAACGCTCTCTTGTTGACATGAATGTATTGAAAGAGCGCTTGAGCAAAGTTGAGAGTGATCATGTATTGAAAGAGAAAACAATAGATACAATACGAAATGATGTATGTGAGATGAGAAATGCATCCAAATCATGGGCTGATATATGTAAGGATAATGTGGTTTCTACATCTCCTATCACGCAAGCCCTTGTCCAAGCAAAGAATGTAGAGAATGTGGACACTCAAGAATTGCACAAACGACAAAAATACTCAAAGAACATCGTCATTCGTGGAATCAAGGAGGAAAGCATGGAAACACCCCAATCTCTTGCAGTTGCTATTGAAGAGTTTTTTGCTACACACTTTGGCATGTCAGGAATCATGGCTTATGGTGCACATCGAGTTGGAAAACAAGGAGTCCCTCGCTCAGGAGAAAGACCTATTGTATGTACCATGGCTGATGAGGTAAAGAGAAAGATCATCCTTGACAATGGTTGGATCTACCTCAAAGGAACAGGTTGTAATGTATATGAGGATCGTACTCTTATGCAACAAAATGTACGTCGCAAAGCATATGAGGAAAGAAGCAAGAAGGTTAAGGTATCACCTCAAGAAGAAAAGCCACTTAAGAAGGATGCAAGTCCACCCAACAAATAGGGACACATGATCTATGAAACCAACTCACGCTTGCGAATAAGCTTTTGGAATTGTAACGGGTATCCATGGAATGCGGGAATTGGCATTGATGAGCTTACCAATGACTCCGATGTGATACTTCTTGTCGAAACATGGGAGCATGATGCGCAACGAATTCTTGGATTTGACAAATACGATGTGCATTCTTTGATGTGGGTCAAAAATGCAAAGCAACGAAGAGGCCAAGGAGGCGTAGCATGTATGACCAAAAAGGGTTTGAAAGATGTTTCCATTGTCAAAGAAGATAAGTATAAACGCTACTTATGGCTGAAAATCAGCCCACCAAATGGTCAAGTTATGTTTGTGGCCGGTTGCTACATTCCTCACTATGACTCCAACTTTTATGCTTGCTTGAATATGGATAGAGATCAGCCCTTTGTTGAACTAGAGGAAGACATTGCTCATTACAAGGATCAAGGTGAAATCATTGTTTTTGGAGACATGAATGCTCGCACAAATATGTTACAACACGACACACAACAAGTAGACATGCCGCATGTCTCAAGAAGAATGGATGACGCATACATGTATAATCGAAGTTCTAATGATGCAAAAGAAGTGGATCACTATGGAAAGTCACTTCTACATATGTGCAATAGTACCGGAATGCTCATTGCAAATGGTGTATCTCTATGGCAAGGCACCAATGACTTTACATGTAGAAAGCACAACGGTGCTAGCGTGATTGACTATATGTTGTTCTCGGAAGCCACTTTAGAATGCATACAAAGCTTTACACTTGGTGAATGGAATCCGGAATCGGATCATAGGATGTTATGTATTGACCTTAAGTGTGGTAAACGGCCCGAGCATGTAGCCTCCAATCATGATGTGAATCATTTGTACCTACGTCTAGACCTCAAACGAGCACTTATATATGCTGATATGGTGGACCAAATGTTAAGCATGATAGAGCATCAAGAGAGCCCAACATTAGAATGCAAGTGGAAAGTTTTCAAAGAAGTAATTTTCTCTTGTGCGAAGGAATGCTTTTCGGTGAAACACATGTCTTGCAAAAGGTCTAAGAAGGGTAGCACCAAGAAGAAATGGTTTGACATGAAATGTAGTCAAGCCCGAAAACACTTGCTAAGATTGGATGCAATCAAAGACAAGGAAGTTTACTTGGAATGTTCACACACATACAAAGCACTTGTTCAAAAGAAGAGGAGAAGGTGGGAAGTCGAAAAACAACTTCTTTTAGCACAAGAGAAAGCACATGCATGTGGCAAGTTTTCGCAAAATCTAAAAGACAAGTGCGTTGAGAGCTTTGGTGACTTGACTCTTGAGGATATGTATATGAATTGTAAGAACCTCTATGAGCAACCCAATGTTGATAAGATGGAGTGTTGTAGCTCCCTTCCGTTTATGTCTCCCTTCTTTACCATTGAAGATGTATGCCGCGCGCTTGAGAAACTTGCTACTCGCAAGGCAGGTGACCTTCAAGGTGTCAAGGCTGAAACGATTAAATGGACAAGCAAGAAAACACGATATTGGATATGCGATATGTTTAACCTTGCACTTCAGTATGGCATGCCTCATGATTGGAGTGCAAATTGGATCAAACCTTTGCACAAAGGAGGAGATGTAAACAATGTGAACAACTATCGCTCTATAATGGTTGGTTCTTTGATGGCAAAGTTATTTGGATGTATCATGGAGATGAAGATAAGTGAATGGGCTGAAAAGAATGGCAAACGTGCACTTGGCCAAGCAGGTTTTCGAAAGCATCATAGCACTATTGATCACCTTGTCACTCTTCGAGTTCTTATGGAAGCGTCTCGATTGAGAGGAAAAAAGTTGTATTGTTGCTTTGTGGATTTCAAGAAAGCTTTTGACATGGTACCGCAAGGAAATCTTTGGAGACGTATGCAAAGCCTTCAAGTGTCGAGAGAATTTATGCATGCAGTCTTTCGCATCTACCAAAAAGTGATATGTCGATTACGTATGGGAGATGGAATTTCAGAATTTTTTGCAAGCACTATTGGTGTCAAACAAGGATGCCCACTTTCCCCAACCCTCTTTGGGCTACTCATTGATGAATTGGAATGCATGGTTCTTGACTTTATGCAGCAAGAAGGCATACAAGAGGTTAAGATCGGAAATGCGGTGATCATGCTTTTTCTTTATGCCGATGATGTAGTGCTCTTGGCACATATCTTAGAAGATGCACAAAAGCTTATGAGTGTCTTGGAACGCTTTTGCCTACATAGCGGGCTGATCGTGAATGGATCCAAAACCAAGGTTATGCTTGTAAAGACCCTCAATGATGAAAATCCATGCATTGTATACAACAATGAGAAACTTGAAGTGGTAGATCATTTCAAGTACCTTGGCCTTGAGGTTCCATCCAATCATAAATGGAAGGATTGTGCAATGCGTCGCTTGGAAGCCGGAAAGAGGGCCTATTATGCATTTGAGAACATGTGCAATGCAGGAGAGATCAAGTGTTGGGCTCTCAAAAAGTACCTCTTTGACACATTGGTGACACCGGTGCTTCTTTATGGAGTGGAGGTGTGGGGTGGAAGCATCGGGAAGTCTACTTGGAAAGAGTTTGAGAATGTCCAAAAGCGTTTTCTCACCAACTTTCTCCAAGTCAAGACACAAACACCCTACATGCTCTTACTTCTTGAGTTCGGATTGCTTCCCATTGAGGTCTTGGGCATGCAAAGGGTTGTGGAGTACATGCGTAAGACACAACGTAGCCCTTTGCATCGACTTCCTAGAATCGCATATGAAGCAAGTCAAATGGTTCAAAAGACATGCAAGAGCAAAATACTAAGTTCGGGGTGGATGCTTGATATCAAGAAATGGTTTGGAAGATGGGATGCATGTCACTTGGTCAAGGATGCGTCGATCGACTCCCAAGTTAATGAGGCCTTCTTACAACGCCAATGTATCATGGCTTGGGAGAAATCCGGAGGTTCTCGCTTCAACCATTACACCACACACGTTGCCCCAAACTACAAATCTCTCTTCTTCTCGGAACGAGGTAACCGAACCCATTCCTACATCCTTGAGCCCATCCCGTTGAGTGCGATCCGCACCATTGCCTCCATTCGTCTTAGCTCCCATTCTCTACGCTGCGAAACAGGACGTTGGGGCACTGGCGAGGAGTGTCATCGACTTTGCACCTTATGCCCTCGTCAAGTGCGAGAGAGTGAGTACCACACACTACTTGAGTGCTCAGCTTTTGACCACATTAGGTCCTCTTTTCCCCATATATTAAGCCATGATCTCTCCCTACATACCTTCCTCTCCCAACCACGATGTGGACTCTCTATTGCGACGCTCATTTCAGCCATTTTTGAGCATCGAGAGTCACTTATGAACTCCACTCACACCACGTGACATGTTCATTTGGTCCCATAGGTCATATTTGACCTCCCAGGATGATAATAGAACTATCTATCTATCTATCTATCTGAGCCCACAAGTAATGAATCTGTACTCTGGAGTTTACCCGATATGATTTACTTAAATATTTCACTCAAATAAAGGCTTAACAGACTACAATGGGTTGGGAGAGACAGAGAGAGAAACTGGCCTCTTCTCCTTGGACCCTGGACGCTTCTTCTTCATCGTGTAGGCTAGATGACAGAGTCGATGGGATGAGGAAAGAAGCTTTCCCCCATAGAATCGACATGCTCTTCTTCTTCTAGACGCCGTGATGAGGAAGGAAAGGAATGGCAGAGATGCTCTTTTAGTGCATATTGAAATGAGGAAGGAAAGGAATGGCAGCAGAGATGCTCTGTTGATGAATGGCAAGTGCATATTGAAATGAGCAAGCTGCTAGAGGCGGGATGAGACTAAAATGGGCAGGAGCTTTCAACTTTATAAGTGAGCGAAGGGAATGGTCACGCAAGGCTTAGTTATCTGCAATCCTCACAAATAACTAAGCCCCGTTCATGGTCACATGCAGCATAGTTGCCTGGCAAAGCCTAAACAATGTTTATTTTGAACGTTGGGAGCATAGGATTCATGTTTTAGTGTCCAAAATTTAACACCACATAATGAGTCATGACAATGATGTGATCATGATCAGTCATAACACATACATATTGTTTTATAATATATATATATATATATATATATATATACTCTAGTATGACCGATCGTCTTCGGCGTGAAACTAGTAGTGTCAAATAAAGGCATGTTCCATAGTGTCACGTCCAAGTTGTAACATTCGCCAAGGAGAATTTTCTTCACATGAACTTTTGGGGGTGCAGAGAAACACAACATTGTTGTACAGACACATTAACACATTTTGAACATTTTGGCAGTGAAAAGAAAGATGCTTGATATCTTCTTGAGCTTGGCTTCTAGGACACTGACTTGAACCAATCTTTGACTTGAAGAGCCCTTTCTCCTATCCGCAGTCCTTGATGTAGTATTAGCCCGCTCAAGTATGAGTGCTTCACAGGTATAGGGAAACTCCGCACACATTTGAATCTCTAGCACCATTGTTTGTTGCTCCATTGGATGTTCCACTTCTTGTTCAGCTTGGCCCTAAACCCTTCATCAAATTCAAGTAGATGGTAGAACTTTTTGTAATCCTCCTCTACAAATGCGAGAAGGAGATCCATTTTTCTCTTTCTATTGTTGACCAATATGCAGCTTTGAGAAAAAAGTTGAATCCTGCATAGCCAGCTGATAAACTAAAACTGTTAGCAATTTCGTGAGGGTCATACACAATCCATTCATGTGGATGTCATGTCGTCCTTATCCGTGCTTTGTAGCACTTATGTGGCCTTATGTTGAGCTTGGCTCCTTAACTGAATTGTAATTGTCCAAATTAGATGGAGTCATGAAAAAAAATAGTGTTTAAGTACCTTCCACTTAGCTCTAACTTCAAACCAGTTTGTCCACATTGAGGTAGCAATGGTTTTATTTGATCCTTGATCTTCTTTGGTGAAGTGATAAGGTCCCATTGGGTCAAGGTTTTTCATGCTTTATAGTCCTGCAAATGAAACTAGTTAGTATCTCTTCTCAGTAGATTGGACCAGTAGTCATTATAAGAAATGGATCTTAGGATCCATTTAGCTACCATCTTGGTAGGTAAGTTTTCTACCACCTCTACATTTGTGCTTGCAACATATAGGCCAAGCTACTTTTGGGATCCTTGTCCCAAACTCATTACCTCCCCACAAGGACCTCCTTGCCAATTGTAGAGCTTGCTTAACTTGGTATTTGAAAGGCTTCCAACAAGACGAGCAGTAAATTTATGATGAAAGCAAGCAATGATTAAGGACAAATGTTCTAGCTGCCAAAGTAGGTTGCATAGTCATCCAGCTATAAAACTTTTTTTGAATTTATCCATCACCTAGTTTCACCTTTGTTCCAAACTCACCTTGAAACCCATAGAAATACCCAAGAGCCTAAATATTTGACCATCTTGTATGATCTAACAACATGCTTGCAAAACACTATTTGGAACAGTACTGCTAGAAGACTTAAACCGTGTTTTATCTTGGTTAATGATAGAGCCACTAGCAAGGCAAAAAAGTTGTAATCAGTTCAAGAAATCTCTCCACAGTTGCATTGTCTGCACACATAATTGCATTAGTGTCATCTGCAAATTGTTGTAAGCATATGTCCTCATCAACCTCTAGAATTTTAATCCCTTTAATTTTCCCTGAATGTGTGTATTCCTCATGTAGTGGAAATGGCCTATTAACTTTGAGAGTAGCGGAAATTAGAGAAGCACTTGTATGAAATTACTTTGTGAGCATAGCGGGTGAAGTTAATTGATGATAGCAACATAAACATAGCATTTAGCTAACTTGGCATGAAACAATACTTTTGCAAGAGAGAGAGTTTAGAGAACATGACAACAGTTGGGGACCGGATTTATGTGGAGTCGCGTCCCTCCTCCAACAAGCATTTTCATTATAGTTTCTCCCATCAAGAGAGACTTGTTACAATACAATCTTTGTGTTCCTTGTGACCTAGGTGATGCAACGAAGATGGAAAACTTCATGCGTCACGAGCATAACATAAACTTTGAGGAAAGCAGTAACTGTCCCAAGACCTCAAACACCTTCAAAGGTGGAGAGAGCTAGCAAGGAAAGAGGGTAGGGAAGAGGAAGAAGAAACATTTCATCGGAGAAAGAATTATTACCTCACTTATTATCACTCTTCTTGCTAGCATACATAATATCATAGTAATGAAAATGGATAAGATGGCAAGATTAAGCATTGAAGCATGGCTCTTGGTTGGATTTGCATTCCATAGCCAAGAGTGTTGGTGTAGGCTCTCAACCTCTCTACTTGCTTGGAGAAGGAGAGGGATCTCTTGCACTTTACACACTACACAATGAGAGTGTGTGTGAGTGTGTGTGGGAGAGTATACCCCTCAAGAAGCCCCCTAGCTTGCTTTGTTCGACCCCCCCTTGTAGCTCATCCTTGAAGCTCATTGGACCCCTCCTGGCCTAGCCAATCATAAGCAAGGACACATCAAGCAACAACGGTAGCCTTGGGATAAGTGTCCCCCTTTCCCCTTTGAGAGAGAGGACTTGATAAATGCTAAAAAAATTTATTAAATCTACTAAATTATCATTGGACCCCTTGGAAGGCCAACCAATAGGCTTTAGGCACACCATGAGGGTAACCTTGCTAGGGGCTTGACATGTGTCCTACTTGCCTCTTGGGAAAGGGGTGCCCTTCGGGGAAGAGAGTGATCAAGCAACCAGCCCCCCTTCTTGCATGGCCGCTCCCTCCTTGCAGGGATTTGATTTGACTTTTGTGACACCTCAAGTCCCTCAGCTGTGGGATAGGTGTCTAACCTCACTACCTATCTTATTACAGTTTTAGCGAGAACCACGATTAAATTGTCAATCCATGGGACGAAGCTGACTGGACTAGTGCATAGAGGCTACAAGAGGTTGTCAATCTCTTAGAAAACAACTAACAACTCGCATCTAACTCAAGCTACACTCAAGTGACTGAAATCACCAAAAGCCAATCGTTATTGGGACAAACAAATCACATCCGTTACAGCATCAAATGACATCCAAACATAACGAAACTTCTAAGACAAGTTTATAAGACCTAAGCACACATGCCTATGGTCTTAAACTCCACTTTAGGTCAAGGGAAAAAATTGCAATTATTTAACAGTAGTGGATTTTTAACCTAGTCGTTTTCGACCCAGAATGCACCTAAATGCTTAGCAATGATGCCCCCATACCTCGCCTATGCTTAGTTTTTTTATTTTGAAGTGTAAATTCCTACTTATGATGAAATGAGGCTGCGGGTCAGTGACGCCAAAAGCTATGAAATACTATGATATGTTTACATCAATGCGTAGAGCTCTTACCTACGGTTGCAATGCAACAAACGCGACTGCAATGTGACAATCGGGGAGGGAGTAGGAAGCGCAAGAAGGAGAGAAGTGAGCGTCATTAGCTCACACTATTCCATTATCCAAAACTTAACAATTACTTACAAAAATTGGCTTTTATACCTTAGCCAAGGTTTTTGGTGGTCAAAACTAATAATCTTGATGCCAGGTTGCTGATTACTGGCCAAAATATTTTTGTATGCCAAGTGAAGAATCCCGTGTAGAACACTTCCTTGAATGCCAGCATATTGTGAGATGGTAAAAACATGTATCTGACGTAGAATCCATAGAGGACTTCTTCGGAAGGTTGCCCACTGAGATCATAGCACAACCCTTTGTTACCCTCAAGGAATGACATCCAAGGGGCGCCTGCTTGCTCTGGCTCATTGAACACTTCGATGCAGGTGAGTAGCATTCGACAGATTTTGTATAACATTGCACATGACAAATCTGGTAGACTTTTAAAGAATGACATGGCACCCTTTAGTGTTTTCACCATGTACTCTTCCGTCGGTGGTCCCTTTTCTGGAGCAGGCAGTCTTGAGTAATTCAGCCAAGTTGGCCTCTTCTTTAGTAGTGCCTCGTATGCTTGCCAAGTCCTTACTTGTGGTACATGACAGAAAATTGGATCCTTTTGTAGGTCTTGCAGGGGCTCTTGTGAACAGAATCAAGTACCTTGGATTCTTGTTCAACCAGCTCAACCTCCACTTTGGGTGGTCTTGATCTATGCGACTTTCATGTCGGTGTAAAGCCTTTCTTTTACTTGTAGCAACTCCACTTTAATCAGAGGATAGGGTAGGGATTGTTGGTGTCATTGCGCATTGATTTGATTGGGAGTGAATTGTGTGACATTGACGGAATGAAGTACTCTTAGCTCCCAATCCATTGCTGCCTTCCACTGCTCATCTACCCCTTGTGTAATTTTTTCCTTCAGTGCATCTTCCTCAGCCTTTGAGAGCTGGACCATTGGCACTGTGTCTGCTTCGGTAATGGGTACTTGAAACTCTTTCTCGTGACTTAGCTCTATTGTTGGATGTGTCTCCATCTCAACAAATGACATTGAGGGGATTTCTATCTGAGGTTGCTCTAAAGTGCCTGCCTCTTCTTGTGTTTCTATCCGTCCCTCTTGCAATAGCTGGTTGACTCTTTCGAGTTCAGCTATTTCCTTCAGCAACTTGTCTTATCTTTGAACCCGCATTGAATCCAGGTCTCTGCGTTGAGACTGCTCCAATTTTAGCTCCAGCTCGAGGTCTTTATTCTTCTTCTTCTTTCAGCTTTAAAGCTTCTGCTTCTTGATAGATTTGTTCCAGGGATTCCGTGGGATCTTCAACCTGCTACCTCATGTGATGCTTGATTCTTGGTCCTTTAAGCTCAATAGGCACCCACTTTTTCGGGTCCTTTCCTTGTGCTTGGCAGCTCCGTTGGTAAGAGTGTTTTTCTCGTTCAAACCTGGCTTGCTTTTGTACAGGTTCCTTCTGGTGTGCTTCCACGGCTTTTCTCTTCATCTCTTCTATCCGCGCTCTCCTTTCCTCGTTATCCGAGCTTTCACTGATGTGCCGTTGTGGCGAGCTCTCAGCAAACTGTTCATCTGACTTGTATGATCTCTTGGCAGATCTTGTAGCTCGAGGAGAAGGTTGATTATCCAAGTGCTATGATCTGTAAAGAATGAGGATGCAAGAGAGCTACACAAGACAAGCACAAAGCACACAGAGATGGAAAGCTTCTTCTTCTTCTTCACAGAAAAGAGAGTACAAAATGACTAAGTGCTAAAGCTGAAAAGTAGCACATATGTACATGCGGTCACTAAGTGTGAACTCGCTAGAAGCGTACTAGGGTGGCACTATAAGTGTAGTCCAGCTGTAGAATCACTGGCAGAGATCCTCCGTGTCGGTCACCTAACGCGCCAGTGAGTAAATGCCGTAAGCGGCCAAGACCCGTAGTGGATGCCAGCTCAAGGTGTAGAGCTCGACATCTCAACACTCCCCCTCGAGCTCTGCATGTCGCAGAGTCCAAGCATAGTCCGGAAACGTCGAAGCTTCTCAACTCCGAGGGCCTTGGTAAAGATATCCGCTATCTGCTCCTCTGTGCTGACGTAGACCAAGTCGATGTCGCCCGCCAACACTCGCTCTCAAACGTAGTGGTAATGGACCTCTATGTGTTTGGTCCTGGCATGGAACACTGGGTTCCTAGCCAACTGCATGCTGCTGAGGTTGTCACAATGGATGAAAATCTGCTGGTCCACCTGCATTCCCAAGTCCTCAAGTAATGTGCATAGCCAAGCTACCTCGCACGCCGCAACTGCTGCACCTCTGTACTCGGCCTCTGTGCTCGATAAAGCAACCGTAGGCTGCTTTTTGCTGCTCCAAGTAACAGCAGCACTCCCAAAAGAGAACATGAAGCCACTCGTAGATCTCCTATCAACAATGCTACCTGCCCAATCTGCATCTGTATACCCATACAATGCTAATGGTGCATCTGCTGCATAGAACAATGCGTAGTCAAGAGTACCTTGCACATACCTAAGTGTGCGTCGTACTCCATCCAAATGTGGCTTCCTCGGAAGTTGCATGAACTGACTCTCCAAGCCTACTGTGTAGCTCAAGTCTGGCCTCGTGATAGTCAAGTAGATTAGACTACCCACAATCTTCCTGTACATGTTGACATCCTCAACAACATCACCCTTCTCTGCACTCAGCTTTGCATTCACATCCAAGGGAATAGAAATTGGCTTACAATCAGCCATACCATACTTTGACAACATGTCCAAAGCATACTGTCTCTGTGATAGCCATACACCCTTTGGAGTCCTGATCACTTCAATGCCAAGAAAGTAGCGCAACTTGCCTAAATCTTTCATTTCAAACTCCTGTTTGAGAAGACCCGTCACATGGTCAATCTCCATAGCATTGTCACCAACAATAATAAGGTCATCTACATATATGGTAATGACCACAATCCCCACATCACTCTCACGTACATAGAGTGAATGATCAGCATGAGCTCTCCTAAAACCAATACTGACAAGATACTTGGCAATCCTGTCATACCATGCTCTAGAGCCCTGCTTCAAACCATACAAAGCTTTGAGAAGTCTGCATACATAATCTGGGTAACCTGGATCGACATAACCAGGTGGCTGATCCATATACACTTCCTCTTGCAACTCACCATTCAAGAAGGCATTCTTTACATCCATTTGATGCATAATCCATCCTCTAGATGCAGCCACTGCTATGACAGCTCTCACTGTCGTCATCTTTGCCACTGGAGCAAAGGTCTCCTCATAGTCTATGCCATACGTCTGTGCATAACCCTTTGCGACCAGCCTTGCCTTGTGACGCTCAATGTTACCATCAGCCTTATGCTTGGTTTTATACACCCATTTACAGCCAATAGCTTTCTTGCCACTTGGCAATGGCACCAACTCCCATGTGTCATTTGCTTCCAATGCAGCCATCTCTTCATTCATTGCATCATCCCAATGCACATTTCCAACTACATCCTCAAAACATGTGGGCTCCACATCCTGTATCACCTTAGCCATGTAGGCTTGGTGATGCGCTAGATACCCATCATAAGTCAATTTCTGAACTGGATTTCTGACTCTATTAGATCTGCGCGGTCCTGGATCACTCCTTTGCCCTCTAGCATCTTCTTGTACTTTCCTTACACCAGGTGTCCTGACAGCCGGAATTCCAAATTCCTCATCAAGACTTTGTTCAGAACCATCTGAATCCATGTCTACATGTGAAAAACCTGATGATGCATCAACCATAAAGGGAGGTTCATCAACCTTTTCCTTTCCTTTTTGTGATACATTCCCTGTACCTGTTGGTGGAGTAACCTGTGTACGTAGTCTACCATTCCATGGTTTCTCAACAGAGCCACGAGAAGAGGACTCTTGTGGTCCACTCAAAACCTGTGACTGTGGCCTCACATTTTGTACAACCACACCATCTTTTACATCAGCCCCAATAGTGCCATGTGCATTACTGTACCAGCTGCTCATCTCATCAAAGACTACATCTCTGCTCACTCGTAATTCTCGTGTAGTAGGATTGTAGCACCTGTACCCCTTTTGTTCAAGGGAATATCCCACAAGAATACATTTCTCTGCTTTAGGATCCAATTTCCTACGCAACTTATCTGGTACATGCACGTAAGCTATGCAGCCAAACACTTTCAAGTGTGCCAAATCGGGCTTTGTACCTGTAAACTTTTCCTCAGGTGTTACATCATGCACCGCAGCTGTAGGTGTCCTGTTCATAATGTACACAGCTGTATTTACAGCTTCAGCCCAGAAATGATGAGGCATGTTCTTCTCATTCATCAATGCACGTGCAACCTCTGCAATGTGCCTGTTTTTCCTTTCTGCGACCCCATTCTGCTGTGGAGTATATCTGCATGTAAACTGCCTGTGTATACCATACATTCGCAGAAAATCTGAAAAATCATTGGAGAAGTACTCTCCCCCTCCATCTGACCTCAATGTCTTGATTTGCATATCTGTCTCCTTCTCAATCATGACTTTAAAGTCTTGAAAGTGACCAAACACTTCACTTTTGTTACGCATGAAGTAGACCCATACTTTCCTTGTATGGTCATCAATGAAAGAGACATAATACCTGCAACCATGTATACTTGCAGTATCGGTTGGACCCCAAACATCTGTGTGCACCATCTCAAGTGGCTTTTTACATACATTGCGCTCATGTGGAAATGAGTCCTTTGACTGTTTTCCAAACTGGCATGCTGCACACACTTTATGCATACCATCCACCTTGAATTTGGGCAAACCTTTTACAATCTGTTTTGATTGCATGCTGCGCAATCTCTGCTCATTGACATGGCCAATGCGTTTGTGCCAAATGTCAACATCAGCCACAACACCTGTGCCTTGTGCAAATAATGCAGCTTTTACCTCAGGCATGTCTACATTGAGCGTAAACATTCTGCCCACACATTTGCCCTCTGTGATCATCTTACAGCCATTCTGGAAATCTTCTACATAACAGCCATTTGGATTGAAGCGAACCTGCAAACCCTGCTCAACCATTTGTCTAACAGAAACAAGATTCTTTGTAATGTTTGGGACATGAAGTACATCTGCTAAGTACTTTGATTTCCCACTCTTCGTATTTAGAGGTATGTCCCCTACATGAGCAATGGGGTGAGCTGTGTCATCTCCTGTCTGCACATAGCCTGACACATCTGGTTTGCGCATATCTCTAAACCACTCTCCACGAGACGTCATGTGATTAGAGGCACCTGAATCCACATACCAAACATCATCTTGGGTGGAATTCTCTGCAGTCATTGTATTCATTACATGTTGCATAACAAACATGCGCTCGTTTATGCTGTCATCTGCATCTCTGCTAGTAGATGCATAGTTGCCCTGTTCTCTCTTTCTACTTGCTTTTCCCTTTGGACAGTCACGTGACATGTGACCTCTTTCACCACAAGTCCAACATTCTCTACTATCTGGAGTATGTTGCTGCATGCTTGATCCTGCACCACGACCTCTTTGACTCCCCCTGCCTTGAGACTGGTTTCCCCTGCCACCTGTATTGTTTTGATTTGATTGACCTTCCAGAAATTGGCCCCTGCAACCCCTTGGGCCTCGACCATGACCTCTACCTCTACCTCTGTTGGAGTTAGAATAGAAGGCCTGTTCAGAATTATTTCTGCCATGAGAAGAAGATGTGTCAAGGTTCTTCTCCTCAAGAATAAGCATAGAAATCAAATCTTGGAACACGGGGATGTCGTCTCTTGTATTCATGGAAGACCTAAAATGTACATACTCATCTCCTAGACCATCCAAGCATGCACGGACAATGTCATCGTCTTCCACTGAGACTTTAATAGATCCAAGAGCCTCAATGATACTCTTGATCTTCAAAGCATAATCATTGATGGAGAGGTTGTTCCTCTTAACCTGATTTAGCTCCGACTTTAGTTGAAGCTTCCTGGCCTTGGTGTTCACCTCGAACACTCTGCCTAAGTTTTTCCATGCAATGGCGGGGGTTTCAGCATCCTGTAGATAGCCCATCATGCCATCTGTGATGCTCATAGAAAGCCAATACATCACTTTGCTCTGGCCTTGTTGCCAGTCCCTCAAAGCTTTCCTTTGTTCTGCTGTAGCATTTGCCTCTGGAATCTCTGGTTCCTTTTCATTGTCTCCTTCTACATAGTCCCAATAACCTTTTCCTTTTAGGAAATTTGTTATTCTGAACTTCCATGCAGGGTAGTTATTTTTCTCAAGCTTCTCAGTAACAATCTGACTGAAACCGTCAGACATCTTGAAGCACTAAGACAAAATAGCTGCAATCTGCAAAAACCTGCAAATCTGCTGAACTTGCTATCGTGGTTCCTGTAACGCTTTCTACACTCAACGAGTGTTCACAATCAAGCGTACATACAACCACTGTACTTGTACAGTAAATCTGTGTATACTGCACTTTGGAGACCTGTTCAGAAACTTGTGCGAAAAATCTGGTCGTGGATTGCGAACGAAGGGATTGTGATGCTCTTGCTCTCTTAGCCTCTCTTGCCTGCACCAGGCTCTGATACCATGTAAAGAATGAGGATGCAAGAGAGCTACACAAGACAAGCACAAAGCACACAGAGATGGAAAGCTTCTTCTTCTTCTTCACAGAAAAGAGAGTACAAAATGGCTAAGTGCTAAAGCTGAAAAGTAGCACATATGTACATGCGGTCACTAAGTGTGAACTCGCTAGAAGCGTACTAGGGTGGCACTATAAGTGTAGTCCAGCTGTAGAATCACTGGCAGAGATCCTCCGTGTCGGTCACCTAACGCGCCAGTGAGTAAATGCCGTAAGCGGCCAAGACCCGTAGTGGATGCCAGCTCAAGGTGTAGAGCTCGACATCTCAACATGATCTGGGGCATGTGGCAAGTTGTCGGCCATGCCGATGGCATGGTAAGAAATCCTGGTTAAAACCTCTGGTGCACCCAGATATGTGATTTTTCCTTCTTTCCTTGTCCCTTTCAATGTGGACAAAACATATTGTGCGTGGTCAAATGGTTGCCTTGTGGTTGATTTGAGGACTTGCGTAAAGGTTGTGGCAACCGCATGATTGGGCGTTGTATACCTTGGCGGTCTTTTGGCAAGGAAGTGGAAATGCTGGTGGTATAACCTTGCGGACTCTTCCACCTGTTTGTGAATGAGGTCTGCAAATGTAGCCGCGGCGGTTTCTTTGGTGAAAGTTCCGGCCGTCTTCCTATCTCTTGCCCTTATTGTCATTCCATCTGTTGGCAGTTTGAGCGCTTCTGTCTATCTCCTTGGTGATCATCACTTCAACTTTATTCCCTTGTGGGTCAGAGATCGCGCAGTTCTATCTTCTTTGATTGTGGACAAAAGCTCGTAAGCCTTTTGGAAGTCCACTCCACACGGCTCTTGTTCATAGAAATCTTTGAGTCCTAGCCTTCTGTTGCCTTCTTTGATTTCGGGCTTTGCGGCGACATCATATACTTCTATGGGTAGAAGTTGTAGTTCTACCTGATGTCCCTCCTCACTCTTGAATCTTTCGGTGAACATTGTGGTGTTGTGCTCTTCACGCTCTTCCTTTGAGAGATAGGTCGCTTTTGCATTCTTGACTGATGAATCTGGGTCTAGCTGATATGCTGTTAGCTCTTGCAACTTTTCTTTTTGGTTGAGCTTCTTCTTGGCCCTCTCTGCTACTTGCATGGCTCTTGTTCAATGAATAGAGTGTCAAAGTTAGTAGATTTGACAAAATTTTCTCTGAAATGTCCTTCAGTCTGAAATGCTGAGAATTTTGGTCCAATTTGCTTCAAATCAATTTTTGAACAAGCATAAATGCATAAAAACATGTAAGGAACAAAATTATAAAGTCCGCACAAAAATTGCAACAAAAATAAATAATTGCGATTATTTACAACTGAGTAAAATTTTTAACTTTTTGTGAATTTGGCATTACAGGCTCGAAGTATATACCAAATAGATACTCTGAGTGAAATATGGGCTCATTTGGATGCATAGGATGAAAATGGTACCAAATTTTGGCTTTAGGTCTCTGAAACAGTAGATAGAAATTTGAGATTTTGAGCTCCAAATTTGTTCAAACTTAGCTAGTGGGCTTAGCACATCATGTACTTTGGATGTATGATGGCAAAATAGGAACATTCCCCCATTTTGGCATGAAAGTAAATAATCGCGATTATTAACTTTTCTACCAAAATCAACATTTTTTGGCACCACTTGGTTCTAAGCATTGTATAGACCTTGTATGTGGGATATGAAGTGATATGGATCAAGAAATGTAGTCCATAACTCAGAAATTGGCTTGCAAGGACTTCTTTGCGTTTTTTTGGCAATTTTCCAAGTTATATGTGATCATTTTGGCTCATACTTGAATTTTGGCATGTATTAGGTGTGTAAACATGATATGTGAGGTGATGATACAATTTTCAAGCAAAAATAGTGCAAAAGTAAACAATCGCGATTATTTACAGCAACCACATTTTACTTTCAAAACTTAAAATTTTTGACCTAAACACATTCTATACACCTAAAACAAGTCCTAAATTGAATATGATAAAGTTTGGTCTTGTCGGCATCACTTGGTGCTTTGTCGACTCTGAAATCTCTGATTTATGTAACTACATTGCTTGTTGAGTTGGTTTGTCACTTTTGAGGCTTTGTACTTATCTGCAACATAGTTGTGAAGCAACTCATCCAATTTTGGCCCATTTGGAGTCACTTTGACCTCGTATGTCGAATTTGATGCTTTGTAGCCTTCTAGCGGTTTTCTGCTTTTTAAGGGCTTTGCTTGATTGATTTCATGAAACCAATCATATACATTGTGTATAGACCTCGTAGCAAGCTGTCCATGGAGTCAGAACCGCATCTACCAAAAACCTAGCTTTTCTACTTCGTACCCCCTCGACCCTTGCCGGTCAACTGATGATATAGAAGGGTTCTATTATGTTAGGGCATGCTACAATTCAAATCCCATCTGATTTGGTTGAGCTGACAGGCCGCTATGATCAGTTTTTGGTCGTAGGTCTTTGTGCACTGCTCGGATTCTAGGGTTTTTTCTAGAGGTTTAGACTAGCTTCCGGCAGTACAAAATGGATCATTGATGAGTAAAGAACTTACACCCCATGTCTCGTGTGAGATGGCGCTGAAATGGACAACTGTAGGCTCCAGAAAAGACGCGCGAAAGAAGTCGAAAAGCTCTCTCTCCAAGGGCAACAAGTGGAAATGAGGTGATTTTAGCCTACCTTGGGTATCTATACTTGGACTTCCCGAACCAATTTTTCCCAGATTCTCCTGTTAGTCCTACTAGGCTGTGAAATTTATGTTAGACTCAAAAATTTTCCCAATCGAATTCCTGTAGCTCATTCTGCAAGAATTTTGCAAAAGTAGGTCTGGCCGCCTAATTTAGGCATCCCGCTTCCATCTTCCGATTTCATTGAAACCTGTTGTGCTTGTTCACTTTGTCTTTCTGATCACCACCGTACCGTGTCTTCAGTTTTTCTATCTGAGCTCCCTTGCTAATTATTATTAATTTTTGACCTGTTTATTGAGAAAAATCAAAGAAAATAACAAAATGCGCTAAAAAAGCAAAGTAAAAATCTAATAATTAAGAAAATCCATTGAAAAACATAGGTTTATTGTTTTTTATTGGATTTCTTCATTTTTAAGTCTCAATATCGAGAAAAGTAACTAAAAATTAATTAAAAATGACTATTTTTTAATGATTTTTTGATAATATATACACTATTTATACTCATTGAGAAGATTTTATCAGTGAATTTTTCCCTGTTGATGAATTATAAGGGCATTAGTAGGTAATTTTGCAAAAAATCACACATTAACATCAAACTTTTTTCCTCCCTCTTCAAACATTGCCCTTAATTACTTAGTCCCCTTCCACCCCTCCTAGATGGCATACTCCAAGACGACTATGTGCATGGGTTGAACAATCGTGTCTTATGCATAGCCTTGGTTGGCTCTACCATGCTTTGAAGATCAATGCAGTTCAAACCAATATGTTGTGCAAGAGTTGGGTCTTGAGTATTAACTTAAGGGTTTTTGATGTCGAGGCTTGCTGATGTTGTTTTCCAAAGAGAAAATTTTGTAGTTTGTGTGCTCTTTGCTTGATTGTACCATCAAGATGCTTTAGCACGCTGATTGCTTGAGCTGTTGGTATCACTTTTGACTGCTGTTGATCTTTTACTCGCCATTGATACCTTGGTTGGCTTGGTGTAGAATGGTGTGGTTGAGGTTTCTAAGGCTTAACTCTCCATTGCTTGATTGGTTTTACGGTTTGTGGAGAAGAGAAGTGCTCTTTTTTCTTCCAAATCCATTTCATGTTAGGTTCCTTTCTCGGAGATGCTCGTCTATGTGTTTTGATCTTTGGAACCGTCTTTGGTATTGTCGATGATGTTTTGGGCACCCAGATTTGAATCGGCTTGTCCTTAAGCTGTGCTTTTGGTACCCAAATTTACATGACTCCTTGCATGCTACTTGTAGCATTTGCTCGTCGATAGGATGGAGAAGCTTGATTGCTTCGTGGTTTTCTTTGTTGATGATTGCCTTTCCATTTCTCCTTGCTTGGTGCAACTGGAACAATGAGTTGTCCGCCTTTAGATGATAGCTTGAGCTGATTCGTATCCCAATCTGGTACTATCTTGTATGTCCGCATCCATGAGATTCCTAGAATCATTGTCTCATTCATGTGTTCATCTAGTAAGCATACAAACTGATGAGGGCATGAACATCCATGTACTATCACATTCAAGTTGACTACTCCCAATGTTGGTGTTGGATTCTTGTTGCATCCTTTGATTGTCGCTATTCCTGCTGTCAAAGACTGATTTGTTGCTTTCTTGTACGTGGAATAACTGACTGCATTTACTCTAGCTCCTGTATCGACCAATACATTTGTGGTATGGTTGTTGAGCTGTACTTTGATATGAAGGTCCATTCCATCTAACCATTCATCATCTGTTTATACGACATCTTTCGGCAATTCCCATTGTCGATCCTCTATTTCCAGAGTGTTGATGGGAATCGGTATCTGTTGATTCTTGAGAGCAGATTTTTGTTTAAGTACCCGAAGCCTAGCTTCCTCTTGGGCTTCATCAATAACCTGTTGTCGTTTAATCCTCCTTTACTTGGCTGCATGCATTCTTTCTAGCAATTCATTGGTTAGTGGAAAATTGTATTTCTTTAAATGACATCCACTAATCCAATTAGCCATTGGTTCACCATCTAGGGTGGATAGCTTAACTGCTCCACTTGGAGACACATCTTCAATGATAAACGGTCCGTTTCCATTTTTCTTAAACTTGGGAATGTGTTGCTTAAGGGAATAGATTAAAACTGAGTCCCCTTTCTTGAAGATTTTTGTCATTAGATAGGAATCAAAAAATTGTTTTTGTTTTTCACTTTTGTGCATAGATGTGAGCTACGGCAGTTAGCCTTTGCTCATCCATCTTCTCTAGATCTTTAAGTCTTTCTGACAATTCATGTCCAGTCCACTCAAGATTCTTTGCTACCCTTAGTGTCGGCAATAGAAATTCTATTGGCAGTATGGCATCAAGATCATAAACAAGGTTAAAAGGTGTAGCATTCAAAGCTGTTGTGAATGAAACTCGATAAGCCCATAGAGCAGCATGGAGATTCATTTCCCAGTCTGTTCTTCCTGAACTAACCACTTTAGTCAATACCGAGCTAAGAATCTTATTCGTATGCTCAGCTTGTCTATTTGCTTATGGGTGATAGGGAGCTGATTTGTTATAGATGACCATAAATTCATTAAGCAAATAATCGATTACCTCATTGAGGAAATGAGTTCCCCGATCATTGACAGTTTCTATTGGGAGTCCATATATCGTGAATACATACTCATATAAGAATGCGGTAGTGGTTTTGGAATCATTCTTTTGAGTTGCTTTAGCCTCGGCCCACTTGGTCAAATAGTCCATAGCTACAATGATATACTGAGCTTGAGTTCTATTAGCAGGTGGCTGTATTGGCCCAACAAAATCTATACCCCATTTTGCAAACCCTCTAGCTCCCATCATGGTCTTGAGGGCATACTATCTACTCGTGTTGGCATTTTTGCTCGTTAACAAGCATCACATCTTGAACATATTCTTTGGCATCTGCAAAAAGTGTTGGCAACCATATGCCTACCATTAAGATTTCTCTTGCTGTTGTCTCACTAGAAAAGTTACCTTTAGCTAATCCAGCATGTGCTTGTTCTATAATTGGAATATACTCGTCTTCATTTGCACAAAGACGCAAATGTTGATCCTTACCTCTCTGATACAATTTGTTTTCAATAAGAGCATAGTCTCTTGCTTCAGTTTCAATTGCTCTTTGAGGGCGTTTACTCATATCCTCGAGAAATGTTCAGCTTGATAAGTAAGTAACTAGATAGTTACTCCACTTAGGAACAGGTGACATTTGGAACAATGTTACATGAGGTATGGGTGTCTATTTTTGACATTGAGGACAATCCTTTACAAAAGAGCGAACATCACTCCTCATAGTCAGCCAAATTACTCCAAGTCTCAAGATCCTTTGCATAGTTTGGTCTTCAGCAAAGTGAAGTCCTACTATGGTAATATGTCCTTGACTTAGGTACTGGTTTTTCTCTTCAGGATTAATGCATAAGAGCAATATTCCATCTTGATTTCTTTTGTATAGCCTACCAGCTAGTAATTGATACATAGTTGATTGCTCAATTAATCCGATTGTAATAGGAAGTGGTATTTGTGAATCCACTTGAGCTATTGTCATCAATGATACCATGTTTTGTATAGCCTACCAGTTAGTAATTGCTACATAGCCGATTGCTCGATTAATCCGGTTGTAATAGGAAGTGCTATTTGTGAATCCACTTGAGCTATTGTCATCAATGATACCATGTTTTCCGACCATCGAGGTATCATTTTCACGGAGAACAAATAGGCATCTGGTAGATCATCGTCTACCCCTTTAGGAGATTCTCCTGAAAAAATCCTTGACAAATGATTTGCCCTTTGATGTGTAGTGTTCTTTTTTGCAACCACAATGAAATCAAATTTGAGAAGAATGATGAACCATCTCACTATTCTTCTTGTGTTGCATGGCTTGTTGGCCAAGTACAACAAAGCTTGGTGGTCCACAAAGAACACAAATTTGTTGGCTAATAGGTAATGTCTATACTTTTTAACAGCATAGATCATTCCTAATCCTTCCCTTTCTGTGGTAGTGTACCAAATCATCAGACAAGTTATGTTTCTATTAGTCACAGGTTCTTCCATTAGTGGTGGATGTGAATTATACCAATCTCCTTCTACCATTACTGTAGATGGACTACGCTTAGCATAGGGTGTAACAAGACATGCACTAATGCTTATTCATCTATGACTCCCTCGGGATGCATGTACTTTACAGGCACTGCATTATGTCCTGGATACGGAGGTTGTTGACCCAACACAGGTTGAGGTCTTTCCATACCCATCGGTGTGTTGGGGTGTAGGCCAGGTGGCCGTGGGAAACCACCCTTGTACAATTGATTTCCCCTATTCAATATAGGGAGAGAAAGAGGAAGGGTTGACTCTTCTCTTTCTTCTCCACTAACCTATACAGTGGCTGCCTGTGTATCTTCCCCTTCCCCATTTTCTCTTCTTCCCCTCTCTTGCACACACTCCGTACACGCACACGCGCACTCATCAATTGGTATCAGAGCTCAGGACATCCGACCCTGAGCCCCGGCTCACTGTGCACGCAGCGACCCTCATCAGAGTTTGGGGAGCATAGAAAGCCTTGGAAAATCAGAGCCAGTAGGTCGAGCATCACAGAAATCGAGGAGCAATCGAGCCTCGTAGCTTAGCTTGGGGATTTCGGGTAGCCTGTACCGGGCAGAAGGAGCCATGAGCAGTTTCGATAAGGGTCAAAGCTAATCGAATAGCTCAAGAGCTGCAAGCACACAATGGCTTGAGGCTCTGCACAGCAAAGTCGAAGCATTGCGAGCTTGGGATTGGTAGTGTTTGAACACACACACACACACACACACTTGGGCAAGGAAGGCAAGCAGCCAATCTAGCATGATTTCGAGCAGCCAAGTGTGTCGAGCAGAGAAAAGCCAGTGATGATCAAGCAAGACAGTCGGCAATTGGAGATTTGGAACAGTTGGGCATGGGGGCTCGAGGCTCTACACAAAATCATGTGATGGTGTGTACACACACACACACACACACACACACACACACACACACACAGTGTGCTTGCAGCTTTTTGGCTAGTGCTGGGAGCAAAGTGGCAAGGCATTTCGAGCATAGACAGTGTCGAGCATAGCGAGTTGCAATCGGGTGCACGACATAACTCGGCTACAACACCGGGCAACAATTGGGCAATTGGCGAGCTTGTGTACACACACACACACACACACACACACACACTGAATTGCAACCTCGGGTAATCGGGGCAGCATAAAGTGATTGCAAAGCTTCGAAATCGGGGAGCGACAGCGGAGACAAGCAATTTTCGGGCAGCTTGCACTTGAAAGCATGGCGCGGGTAGGGCTGCAATGCACAGTTGAAAGCCAAGCAAATACGATGTGGTGGTGGTGGTGAGAGCACACACACACACACACTCGCCTGGTCAGCCCTCTGCAATCAACAGGTTTTCGCCAAAAGACAGAATCGACAAAAGTTTTTTTTTTAAAATTTACACAGTGACTTTGTGTGGCCCCCCAAGGGAGCTGTCCCACCGAGCCTTTCAACGCGGCAACTAAGCCCGGACATCACTCGACATCGGCCCATTTCCTCAGCATTTCTCGCCATCGAAGCCACTTCCGCCCGGCGGCGGAAAGCGACATCGGCATCGACACCGCTCATGTGCACCGGCTCGACACTACTCATTCAACGGATCTCCGACATCCGACCCAGACACCGTGCGCTTTCCCACACGAGCGCGTTCCCGCGATCGACGACCGTGCTTGCAACATGCACAGGTGAGGTACCTCTATCATAGAGGAATGACACCCGGCATCGTCACCGAGCGCACCGATCGCCCTGTACGACATAGTTTACGGATACAACACCTTTGGCGGCTATTCGACTAGCATATTTCTGCTCGGCGGCAGAAATCGGCACATAGCGACACCGACACGCAGGTTACAGGCTACAGGGGGGTTTCTCAGCCCATTCACTCACAAATTCTCCAGGTTACCAGACACAGCGCTTTCACAGGCGATTTGGCAGTCATTTCGACAGCAGATTCTCTGCGGACACATGCGTTGACAGATGCATTTTGTTGTGAGCACACATAGTGCTACTGAGCTCTTTTGAGAGCAGATATCCCCGTAGGGATCACTTTCACTGCATGCAGCAATTCTTGGCGCCTGTTTGAGCGCGATTTTACTCATGTACGTTGAGTTGCGGAAACTGTCCACTATACTACGTGTGGAGCCATTTTTGGCTATTTTGGCAGTTTTTCCCGGCCTTTTCTGAGACTCGGACCGGAAGAGCCCTTTCTGAGACTGTGGCTAGTCCATTTGTGTCTGCATTAGCCTTTTGGAGGGTCGATAGCGTGAGGTTTTCTTTGAGCTGGGGTGTGCTCAAATGTTGAGACATTTTCGGTGATATAGGTAGCTGGAGTTCCCCTTTACGGTACCCTCGCCATAGGATATGTATCTGGACGGTTATTTATGCTTTTGACACCGAGTTGGCACTCACATAGCAGTTGTTTTGTGCAACAGATTCCCAGTTAGTGCAGTTGGCACATTTATATGCATTTTGAGTTGAGTTTTGACTCCTCATACAAAGGAGACTCTGTCGGATTTACTTCCCGCGAGTCGTGCCATCCATAGTTGGCACTTTTGAGTCTATTTCGGTTGAGATTTTACTCCTGATACAAAGGTTACTCTGCCCAAATTTCTACAGCGTCTCGCCATAGTTTGGCACCTCTCAAACCCTCTTATCAACGATGGATTCTTCTTCAGAAAAGGAGGAGTATTTCATTCGGAAGTTCGATGGCAGCAACTTCACCATGTGGAAAGAGTGCATGAAAGATGTTTTGATAAACAAAGGCCTCTCAGAACCGTTGAAAGAGCGTGCAGAGGATGATGATTATACACAAGCTCAATGGGAGCTTTTAGATGCAAAAGCCATGGCTACGATACGTCTACATCTAGCCGAGTCAGTCTTCTTCACTATCATCGGGAAGAAAACAACCAAGGAACTTTGGGATAGCTTATGTTCAGCATGGGAGAGCAAAAGTGCATCCAACAAAGTTTTTCTCATGAAAAAGCTTATGAAGCTCAACATGAAAGAAGGTAGCACAATTTCCAGTCATTTAAATGAGTTCAACTCCTTGTTCAGTCAGCTGACATCTCAGGGCTTTAAGGAGTTTGACGATGAACTCAAGTCTATCTTCTTATTATGCTCTCTACCCAGTTCATGGGATATCTTTTGCACAGCCATTAGCAATTCGGCTCCGAATGGCAAGTTAGAATTTAATGCTGTCACAGATGCGTTGCTCATTGAAGAGATTCGTCGTAAATCTCTCGATAATGCTAGTCATGGAGATGCATATATGGCTGGCAGTTCAACAAAGCCAAGAGGCCGTGATAGGAACAAATACAAAAGCAAAAGTAGAGAGCGGAATCCTCGTAGTCCTAGTAGACACATGAACCAAAGTAAAGACCGCAATGCCAAAAATGTCGAGTGTTACTATTGCCACAAGAAGGGTCATTACAAAAATAATTGTCGCAGTTTCCTAAGAGATCAGAAAAACATGCAAAAGGATAATTCAGGCAAAGGCAAAAATACAGTAAAAATTGAGGAGCTCAACATTGTTGAGTCTCCCATGCCTACCACTGTAGTAGAGGATGCTCCTCCTCTAGTGATGCTCATTATGACCACAGAGATTCATGCCGAGGTGACAACAGATGCCTCAGATGTTCTCATTTTCACTTCAGATCTCACTCCAGATGCTTTGGTTGCTTTAGATCTGCAATCCCCATACAAGGATTGTACATCCACGTCTATATCAGGAGGTAGGTTGTCTAACTAAACTTCCTCTATAGGAGCTCACTTTAGAGTTACGCTCCCATCATTGATCTCTCTAACTTTTTTCCATAAGTTTCCTGGCCAATCTTCCTCTACGAATGGAATTCCGTCTAAGGCATCTTTGCTGTCCGGCACTACAAGTTCTTGTTCTTTTGTTTCAAGGTGGGGTTCTACCATCTACCACAAGCTCTTGAGGTTTCCATACTTTTGAAACTTGGGTTTTTGTTTTTCCAGCATCTTTTGCGTGATTCTTACCAAATTTTGATTAGCTTCAAGCTTAGCTGCTTCTATGTCTGGAGAAGGATAGTTTTTCTATTTGTTTTCCATGTTTTGGCCTGCTTTAAGTCCTACTTGGTAAGCTTTTAAGGCTGCATTAATAGGCTCAAAAATTTTATCAACCAAAATTGATCGTTTAGATTTTACGGTTGTTTCTTTGATTTCACTTTCAAGTTCTTTCACCTTTTCTTGGAATATTTTTTTTTCTTTTTCCTCGATTTCAGCCAGTTGTTTTTGTTTTCTCAATTCATACCTTTTGCTTCTGCTTCTTTTGGTCTTTTGAGAGGCAGCTTTTGTGTTCTCCAAATCATCAGAAAAGTTATGTTTCTTTTTCTTGGTCTGAGCTCTAGTGATTACCTTGACTAGAACAATCGGTTCACTCTCAGATGAGCTACTAGGTATCACTTGAACTACATTTATTATTGTTTTTTTGACAATCTTCTGGGAAGTGTCCTCCCTTTTTGCAACATTGTATGCAATAAGCTTCAATTGGCTTGAGGTTCTTGTCAAGATCTAGGCATTCATTTTTCCAATGATCATCTGCACCACAGTTATGACAGCTTTTCGTTCTTTCCTTAATCATGGGTCTTACCATAGGAGGTCCAACACCTTGATTAGCTACATAATACATTGGTGCAAGCTCTGGTGGAGCATAAGTCACAGGTTCTTCCATTAGTGGTGGATGTGAATTATACCAATCTCCTTCTACCATTACTGTAGATGGACTACGCTTAGCATAGGGTGTAACAAGACAGGCACTAATGCTTATTCATCTATGACTCCCTCGGGATGCATGTACTTTACAGGCACTGCATTATGTCTTGGATACAGAGGTTTTTGACCCAACACAAGTTGAGGTCTTTCCATACCCATCGGTGGTCTTTAATCTGGTGCCATGTTAAGCTGATAATTGTACATGGGTTGTCCTTGTGACCTCATGGGCACGTACTGAACATTTTCATCATACTTTGGTCGGAAGTAGCACTCGTTGGTCTCATGGTTGGTCCATTTACCCTCGATTGCACACCATTTTTGTGGTCTAATTGGTTGTCCCAGTTGAGGTATTCCTTGTCTTGGTCCCCTCATAGGTGCTTTCTGCATGTTGTTCATCATGTCGTTCATCCTTTTGAGCATGTCTTCTATGACTGAAAGTGGTGCTGCAGCAGCCGTTCCCACTTGTGTTGGTTTATTGGATGCCGTTTTCTCACTTTGATTATCCTTAGGGACATCTTCTTCATTGAAACTATCACAATTGTCTCCTAAGTCAATAGCATCTGACACATGCTTCTAGGGTTGTATGCTTCATGCTATACAATATAACATGAAGTTCTTTGTTTAGCAGTCCCTCTAGAAACAATGATACTAGTCATTCTTCTGCAGGTATCTCTAGCTCCGGACATCTGGCAATGTACTGTTTCATTCGAGTTGCACAATCCCTAACAGACTCACCATGTTTCTGTTTAAAGCTATAGGTTTGAGCTAACGTATTGTGCTTGATACCCGTTTTGGAACAAGCAACTACAAATCCTTGAGCTAATGTGTTTAAGTCCACGATTGATGCTTTTCCTTCTAATGTCATTCCAAACCCCTTGAATTGAGTATGGAAATCAGATATATGTTCTGCTCTTAGCACTTGCTTAAAGCTTGCTAAGTGGTCATATGAATCCCTTGATCCACCGTATTTTCTGACCCATTTCTGAAAATCAACTGGTTTGACGCGTCTGTTTGGTTCAACTCCCAGTCTGGTCTGGCAGTTGGTCCTGTTCCGAGTCTTTCAAACCAGTCTGTTGGAAATAGTGACTTATGTAGCCCTGGACTGGCCTTTGTGTCACCCGGTTTTCTTCGTGATGAGGTGGTTTCTAGTTTCTTAATATTACTCTCAGACGATCTCTCACGATGTTCATCTCTTGGAATTGTTTCCAGTCCTTGTTCCAATATCCAATCCCTTATGGAATACCCTTGGTATTTGGTTTGTTTTATCTCCTCAGGAGTCATCATAAAAAAATTGTTGCTATAAAAATTCCTAAACAGGTAGGTTGTAGGTCTGTTGATCCCTTATCCTTGATCTTGAAGATATAAATGATCTTCATGGCCGTCAATTGTCCTGATTTGGCATGCGAAGTCCACAGAAGATCTTTTACATTTCTATCCTTTGAACAATAGACTTCAATCCTAGGATTATCCATACTAAGCCGTTTCAAAGGCTTCAAATCTACTTACTCGTATCCCTCGAATTCTAAGGTTGGTGGTCCTTCTTTTGCTGACATATTTGGGATTATGGTGTTTACTTCTAACCCCCATTTGTCTGTCATGTCAGGGTTTTCAACTTGTAAATAATGAGTTCCGTTTCGATCCATGTACATTTTTCCTTGTTTGTTTGCCCTAATCTCTTCCTCGAATTCAATACCATGGTCATCAATGTGAATGGCATACTCTTCGTTAGGATCCAAGTAAACCTGAGCTCCATGGTGATTAGTCTTATAAAAAGAGAGTATATGCTTGTAGCACATTGTCGTTCCGATTTCCGAGTGAGTTGAATAGGATGACATTTCAGAGGTTGAATCTAAAAAAGTGTCTGAGACTTCTTCAAGGATAGTGTGCAAAGAATTGCCTCGATTGACGCTTTCTTTGATAGATACTCTATTGGAAGTTTCTCCAAGTATGCCCTGATTTCCTAGTACACAACCAGATCTAAGGTTCATAAAGACTTATGAAGCCCTGGATAGAGTACTTACCTTTGGATTGACTTGTTGTCAATTTCTTCTTGACTGGATTGCACTTTCTATCAAGCTATCAATTCCTCGTTTGCAACCTGATTCTTGTACAAATTTGATCAAGTTAGCTATTCTTTTATAAAGACAATATAGTTTTTGCTAGCTGTTGTGATTGGTCAATGTGTATCACTGCAAATCGAGCTCATTGAGTCAATCGTTGCAATTTTCAAACTCGACTTTGGAAAAAATCAAAGGATTAATCTGCAACCTGGAAACTGAGTGAACATGTATCAATTTGGATCTGATTGAACCCAAAATTGCTCGGTGGCTTTGTATTATGCTGATCTAACACTGTACAAGTTCAAAAGTAAAAAATGGTGACTCTGTGTAGCAGTAGTAAATAATCACGATTATTTACTTTTGTCAGTTTTTTACACTTTTTGGCTTGGTTTGCCAAGTATACAAAATGTTAAGTCCTTGGACAAGTTTGGACAAAATTTGTTCAAGCTTATCAACTGTTTTGTGTCTGCAGACTCTGATTCCAAATTTCACCAAAATTGATTTGTGTGGTCTACTTGATATGCTTGACCTTGTGGTATACTCAAATTTGCAAAATTGTCAATTTTTGGAGCAGATGTAAATGATCGCGATTATTTACTCTGGCTATTTTTTTGCAAGTCGTCCCAACCTTTGCATAGATCTATTAAGCACTTCAACTTAAGGTCTCTAGCCAAGTTTCATCAAATTTGGACAAGTTTTGGTCAAATGTTCACCAATTTTTTGTTCGTAGACTGACTTTGCAAATTTGGTCACAATTTTCAATCCAATCATCCAAATCTTACCAAATTTGGTTTGTGGGCTTATTATAACATGGTAAAGCTAGTGAGTGATATGCTAACTTGGTCAAAAAAGTTGAAAAATGGGACAGATATAAATAATCGCGATTATTTTTTGCATCTTTTTGGTCAACTGAGCATGTACACGTGTTTATCACATCAATATAAGCCTATGAATCAAATTTCATCAAGTTTGGACGATTAATTTTTCAATTTACACTCAAGTTTTAGACAGTCAGTACAAACTTTAGGTTTTACCCAGTTTTTTGTCAGTTCGGTGATCCAAATCTTTTGTGCCTTTACAAAAGTTGTTTGTACACATGCAATGAGTCAATGGTATGAACTTTGGTCAAATTTGAGCTGAAAGTTAATAATCGTGATTATTAGCTTCAGGCTTGAAATGAACCAATTTTTGCACTTTTTTCAAGGACAGACCTTTCATGAGTTGTTTTAAGCCTATGAATCAAGTCAAAACTTAATTTGGCCTAAAATGTCAAGAAAAAATAAATAATATGAGTTTTGGCCAACTCTTGAAATTTTTACCTCAAAGTGTCCTTGAGATTACCCACTAGTTCAGACAACTTTTAAGCATACTCTCCACTCAGATTGAGTGGTTTGGAGTCTTTTCGTGCTATTTCTAGCCGTAGACCTAAAATTCTGCAACTTCTAATAACAACTCACAATGATTCTTCCAGAGAGAGCAATGTTCTAAAATCCACCTAGGATCCTACTTACCATACTCCTAGATTCTCATGCAATGGGGTTGTGAAAAGTGTCCACAAACACTCGTTTTCTTGTTTTTTTAAGTTTTTCGAGCATTGATCTTAAGACTTGTCTCATCTATCAATCATTCTCAAAATCCTAATCTAATCTACAATCCTTCAATCCTAAAGGCACTCAACAAGTATGATTACTTCCAAGCTACCTCTACACAACAAAAGACGACAATCTTAAGCTATGCGGTTTCTAAAAAGAAAGTTTTTACTTTAGGAGATCCTACAAGAATTTAAAGGATAAATCCACAAGACGCTCGTATTTTTCCCTAGTTTAGGTCTCTTCGATCCCCGGCAGTGATGCCAAATGTGGGATGGGTGTCTAACCTCACTATCTTATCTTATTGCAGTTTTAGAGACAACCACGATTAAATTGTCAATCCAGGGGACGAAGCTGACTCGACTAGTGCATAGAGGCTACAAGAGGTTGTCAATCTCTTGGAAAACAATTAACAACTCGCATCTAACTCAGGCTACACTCAAGTGACTGAAATCACCAAAAGCCAATCGCTCATCGTCAAACAAATCACATCCGTTACTACATCAAATGACATCCAAACGTAACGAAACTTCTAGGACAAGTTTATAAGACCTAAGCACACATGTCTATGGTCTCAAACCCCACTTTAGGTCAAGTGCCAAAATTGCGATTATTAACAGCAATGGATTTTTGACCTAGTCGTTTTTGACCCAGAATGCACCTAAATGCTTAGTAATGATGCACCAATACTCCGCCTATGTTTAGTTTTTTATTTTGAAGTGTAAATTCCTACTTTTGATGAAATTAGACCGTGGGTCCACGACACCAAAAGCTACAAAATAATGTGATGTGTTTACGTCAATGCGTAGAGCTCTTACCTGCGGTTGCAATGCAACAAACGCGACTGCAATGTGACAACCAGGGAGGGAGTAGGAAGCGCGAGAAGGAGAGAAGTGAGCGCCGTTAGCTCATGCTGCGTATTTCGTTATCCAAAACTTAACAATAACTTACAAAAATTGGCTTTTATACCTTAGCGAAGGTTTTTGGTGGTCAAAACTAAAAATCTGGGAGCTCTAACTAAAGATAGGCAATGACAGGTTAATACAATCTGGAATCTTGTAGCCCCGACTCATCAATTACAAGGTTTATCTAAAAAATAAGAATGAGAGCTCTAAAAAATGATATTTGTGGTGTCCGTGTTAGCTCGCTGCTAACATCAACTGTGGGCCCAGTTCTCACCACAAGCTTGGCCCTCGAGCCCTTCAAGCTTGGGTTGCGTTCCCACCTCAAGTACAACCCTAGCATCTCAAGCATGACAAGAACCTCAAGCATCTCAATTATCAAGCACTTCAAGCATCTCAAGAATCTCAGTCATCAGGCATGACAAGCACCTCAAGCTTGGGACGGGTTCCCACCTCAAGCACAACCCTAGCTTACCTAAGGTCAAAGGAGTTTTAACACTTACTATTGGAGGTCTTCAATGAAGCTAACCCTAAGTCTTTAAGATCCATTGGTTAGCGTTGCTCTTTGACATACCATCTCTCTTTTGGGCCCCTTTACCATTGGCCCCGTGTTGTTAAGATAGATCTATAAGCACATGTCTATATCCTAACCCTTGTTCCCGTTTATTCTCCCACATTAAATAATCAGTTTAATATGAGAAAATCATTTGGGTTGGTTAGATATTAGATTTTATGACACCTCGACCAACCAACCTAAGGCATCTAAGGCAATAGCAAAGAGCGGAGGAGATAAAGGGCAGCCCTGTTTGATAGATCTTTGGAGGATAATAGCATATGAAATCTCTTCATTAATATCAATTTGTGATATAGCATTACCAAACAAAATGTAAACAAAGCTGATGAATCTTTTCCCCAGGCCCATATCATGAAGGGATTGCATGATAAATTCTCACTCTATCATGTTATAAGCCTTGTCAAAGTCTACCATGAAAAAGAAAAAATCTTGACCTGAGTCAAGAGCATGCTCTATACATTCCCATAAAGAGATGATCGCATATTGAAGCTCTTCTATCTTTGTCTACAACTCATTGTCTCTCAGCTCATCCCAAATTTTAATTTCCAGAAGATCCACTCTTGAATCAAATAATTCAGGGTTGATTTTTGATGCCCTTCAAATCTCTAAGATTTCAAGTGTACTCTTGAGAATTCTATCATAAAATTGCCGCTATAAAGGGCATCATTTCTTTGAAATCAGTAATTCCATATAAATGCATGTTCCATAGTGCCGCATCCAAGTTGTAACATTCTCCAAGGAGGATTTCCTTCGCATTGAACTTATGGGGGTGCAGAGAAACATAGCATTGTCATGGACACCTTAACAATTTTTGAACCTTTGGGCAATGGAAAAAAATATTCTTGATAACTTCTTGAGCCTGGATTCTAGGACACTGTCTTGAACCAATCTTGGCTTGAAGAGCCCTTTCTCCTATCTGATGCAGTATTACCTAGCTCAGATATGAGTGCTTCACAAACATAGGGAAACTCCACAGACATTTGAACCCGTAGCACCATTGTTTACTACTCCATTTGATGTTCCACTTCTTATTCAGATTGGCCTTGAACCCTTTTGAAATTCAATCATATGGGAGAACTTTTTGTAAACCTCCTTTGCAAATCGAAGAAGGAGATTCATTTTTCTCTTTGTATTGTTGATCAATATGCAGCTTTGAGCAAAAAGTTGAATCATGTAGAGAACTTCAACTACACAGCCAGCATACAAATTAAAAGTGTTAGTAATTCCCTCGAGGCATGCACACTCCATTACTATGGATGGCATGCCAGATCCTTATCCTTGCTTTGTAGCACTTATGTGCCCTTATGTTGAGGTGACTGAATTGTAAGTGTCCAAACCAGATGGAGTCAAGAAGCAAAAATTCTGTTTGAGCATAATAGTGTTTAGGTACCTTCCACTTAGGTCCAACTTCAAACTAGCTGGTCCACATTGAGGTAGCAATGGTTTTATTTGATCCTTTGATCTTCTTTGGTGAAGTGATAAGGTCCAATCGGGCAGGTTTTTCCATGCTTTATAGTCATGCAAATGAAATTGGTTAGTTAGGGAAATTAATGGATCTTAGGATCCATTTAAATGCTAGCGTGGTAGCTAAGTTTTTTATATTGAGGATACCTACACCTCCTCTAGATTTTTGCTCACAACATATAGACCAAGCCACTTTTGGGATCCTTGTCCCAATCTCATTACTCCCCACAAGAACCTCCTTGCCAACTATTCAGCTTGCTTAACCTAGCATTTGAAACGCTTCCAACAAGACAAGAAGTAAATTAATGATGAAAGAAAGTAATGATTAAGGACAAATGTTCTAGCTGCTAGAGTAGGTTGCATAGTCATCCAAGTATAAACCTTTTTTTTTGAGTTTATCAATTACCTAGATCCACCTTTGTTACAAAATCGCCTTGAAACCCATAGTAATACTAAGAGCCTAAATATTTGACCATCTTGTATGATCCAACAACCTGCTTGCAAAACACTGTATGAAATAGGAGCAACATGCAAATTTTCTTTATGGCTAGTAGTTAGACTTCCGTCATTCCTTTTGAGAAGACGAGTGAAGTCCTTGATTTTTTTTCTTTTGAGCAAGTTAAACATGTTTTTGGTGGGTTTATCTATCTTACAAACCCAAAACTTCCTAGTATAGACGAGGGCCCTACTTGCTTCAAGGAGATCTTTTGATCTAAGTATCAGCTCTATAGGCTTCTTAAAAGGAGGATCTAGGCTAGATATTGCTTCTTCAAGTTGAAGAATTCTATTGGATATGACCATTCTTCTCTTAGCTCTTAAGCTACTCTCTTATAGTTGATCATAGTCTTTCGAATATTTTGGATAGTAGTTTCCCATGCCTTGAAAGGAGAATGATACATGAAGACATATTTTAGTATGTTTTTAACTCTTGTTCTAATGAACTTGAGCTTATACAAAGACTGATCTAGATGCACCTAGTTTGCTTTAAAATTATTTGCAACTCTACACAAATTAAACATGACAGGCTTATGATCTAGCAAAAGAAGGAGGAGTCTAACTTACAACTCACTTGCCATTGTTCTTGTAATACATCAACATACATGTACATTATGTCCAGTATGGCAGCCCTATAACATTGGCAATGATGCTTACTGCTCCATGTGCATCCTATATCCTCAAAAATGTCCATCAAGTTCAAACCTTCTATCAAATAATTCCATTATGTTTTCTTTTTCCGTGAGATCACTTGACCTTTATTTAACCACCTCTCAAAAACACAAAGAGGGAGTAGAGAAAGCTCAGCCATGGAGAGCTTGAGTAGAGCTTGCTGAGGTTGGAGAAAGTTGTAGCCAAGAATCAATCTTGCATCTTAAGTTGCAATTGGGAGCTCACTAGAGTGGGAGCTTGATTGAACACACAAGGTGAAGAGCATTTGGCAAGTAGTCAAGGTGGCAAGGAAGGTAGTTCTACCCAGCGAGAATCAGCCACAGCTCGAGAGGGGGGGGGGAGGTAAGCCTTAAGGCTCACGAGAGCCATTTGGGCAACAACATTCAAATCTTGAGACAATACGTAGGAGGCAATCAAGGGATAGAACAATGTCGAATAGTCAGAACAATAATAAGGAGCGGGCCAAGAATTGGCTGAGCAGCACCCGATGTAAGGGAGCAAGCTTATTTTCTTAGGATATAGGCTATTTCCATATTTAGCTAGCATGCATTGCTAGTATAGGTACAAGTTTGGGCACATGTATACGTATAGGTGTTTGCTCCTACACATTCCTTGCAAACTGAGTTCTTTCTCCCGCATCAGGTGTTTGTAACAGTATGTGCTTGTTTGCACATTTTGGTAGTTGTTTTTGAGAGCGTATCACTCTATGTATACCTGATTATGGTTTGTAGGAAGATAATCAATTGGCAAAAATTTTCTCATCACAATTGTGTGTAGGAGCTTTGTGCTTGTTTTGGCAGACATTTGGTTCAACATATATGCACACCGTGTATGCTTCTTGTGATTGATACAATTTTTGGTCGATTGATTCTTGGATTGGCCAACTTTTGGGTTTTTCCATAAGTTGATCATACTTAGCTTTATGTATCACACTAAGGGAGCTTCAACACTCATTGATATTTTGGACGACTGATTCCCGGATGTGTATGCAATGTTGTAGACTGAGTATGAGATTCCAATCAAGAGGTTCTCCGGTATTGTTAAAAATATGGCTGGTTTTTTGGATTTGTGAACCATTTTATGTCGTTATTATTGAGAGAGAAAGAGAGAGCACAAAAATAACCACAAAGTGTGTCCAATGACTACATGAGATGAGTTTATATAGAGCTCAACACCCCCACTCAAATGAAGGTCCCTAACTGTGGATGAAAAAACCCTTGGGGGATCAATGAAAAAACCCACAGCTCTATATATACTCACCGTTATATTAAATTATTTTAAATGTACATTTAAAATGTTCAAAGGAGCTACATCACTCTTGTTTTACAATGTGCCTTTTCAAGGGTCTTCTTATAATCCAAGATATAGACGATTGAGCTACTGCAAATTCTTTGGAGGAGCAACTTCAATATCCTTGAGCCCCCGTACATACTGCTTGATGTGATTTAAATTCTGTAAACAACATCAAATCAAGAAACATATAAAAAATGTGAAGGTTAGAAATAATCACTCCACATTTTTCCTTAGAGACGGTTCGTGACGCCACTCTAGAGACGACAAATAAACAAACATAATGTTGATGCAATCACATGTGTGCAAATATAAACAATGTTGACATAAAATAAACATGATGGGATCATGTACCATGGCATCATGTTCAACAAATCTAAGAAAAATTATGGAACAGTAACCATCATCATGGCTTCACGTACCATGGCACCATAGTTCTCACCATGGCATTAGAGACGCTTTTCAAAAAAATTAAAAAATTAAAATTAAAATTTGTGGAACAGTAATGATCATCATGGCTTCATGTTCCATGGCATCATGGTTCTCGCCATGGTATTAGTGATGCTTTCAACAAATTGCGGAACAATTTTTCTCATCATGGCTTCACGTAGCATGGCATCATGATTCTCACCATGGTATTAGTGATGCTTTCAACAAATTGCGAAACAGTTTTCCTCATCATGGCTTCACGTACCATGGCATCATGATTCTCACCATGACATTAGAGATGCTCACAATAACTTTGAAATGAGAATAATCATCATGGCTTTAGATACCATGGATTCAAAGACGCTTTCAACAAATAAAAATATTGAAATAGTAATAATCATCATCATGGCTTTGTGTACCTTGGGATCACAGTATTCACCATGGTATTAGAGACGCTCAAAAAAAACTTTGAAATAGCAATCATCATGGCTTTACGTACCATGGCATCAGAGACACTAGTTTTGTGCAAAATCTGCAAAACCTCAAGAGAATGACTTGTCAATAGATAATGGCTTGGTAAATATTGTCATCTCTTGAACCATGGATGAAGACGCATCATGTAACTTCATCCTGCATCAGCAAAATAATCAGTGTAATTACTTATGAAAACAAATGTATATGGTGGTCTGCAGGGGGTGACAAGTAGGCACGCCATGACTATGCCATATATGATCATAACAAAATAAAAACGTGTAATAGTCGGTTGTGATAGGCATGGATGAATACCAACATGAAGCAAAATGATTTTGTGCTCTCAAATATTATCATCATCTGATGCCATGCAATAGACCTTGCCACAACATTGATACTCAAGGAAGATTCTTTGCAAAATTTACAGCTAAGTAGACGAAAGAGTAGCCTTTTATGTCGGTAGGCATGTAACTCAAAGCAAGGCTAGATGATCAAGGAACTAGTTGTTCAAGTCATCACCCCAAAATATTAACCATGTATTTGCATGCAGTTGATGCCCGATGCTCAGCGCTGTTTGGTAACTGGATGAAGCCTCTATTCATGTCAAAAGCAAGATGGTCGTTGTATGGTTATAACTGGACGAAGTTGATATTCATGTCAGCGACGTAGCAAAGCACTACTTGGTAGTTCTATAAAAGCAAGAGGGGAGACTTTCACGGGGTTCATGCCCTCATCTGCTGCCATGCTCAGGGCATCATCCATCGTGATGCAGCCGTCTGTGTGTACCTCTTCACAAATAGTTAGTGTACCGAGGACTCCGAACATGACAGTTGTCTGCTTTATTTCGCACTGGCACTACTGAAGGGGCTGCAATAGATATAATAACATCTTGCATTGTTACTCAAATCTGGTCTTTCGCCATGAAATGCTACTCTAATTGCATCAAGTTCTTATGAAACAAAGCTACGTACGCTTGCAATAGATAATCAGGCTACCGATGATAAGCGCTTTTACGGTAAAAAATCAAAGCCCTCCTATTGACACAAACCAACTGGAAAAATAGAGATAGACAAAATCCAACCAATATTAGCAACAACTATAACTATTGCGCAACCCCGGGCGCACTGTTTCTCCTCACCGCTGCGTGATTCTCCTCACTGTTGCAAACTCTCAGGAGGTGGTATTTTCTTTTGAAGCATGCAAGTTAAAATAGATTACGTTAAAAATACCACTCTTTGAGGCGTTGTTGATTGGGGCACTACTAAAACTGGGATGACATAGCCATCGTGAGGCACCACCAAAGCTGGGACTGATGAAGCGGGGAGTTAGCTAGAAGAGAAGGCATGCTAGCCATCACAGTTGTAGTTGCAACACCCGCACCCACCATGCTTTCTTTGGCGGTTGGAACTTTGAGATTCCTTGAAAATTTTGTCAAAATTTTCATCAAGTGTTTGCCACTTTATACCATTGACACCTTGTGTGTGGTAGCTTGTTATCCGACTACGTCTGCCCTAGAGTCGTTGCTCTATAGATGCTTGGTATGTAGCATTTGATACAACCATTTTGTGAAGGTAGTGCATATATCCATTAGTGACCTTGGTGATTAGCTCACAGATTTCTTGAGACATTGGTTTATTGTTTGCATACCATTTTTTTGTTGTTTTGTTGTCCGATTCGTGTTATATGCATCGAGAACTCCGTAGGTGGTTTGCTCTCAAACGTGAGAGTGATATTGGCACAACAGGTTTTCTCAGGGAGATTGTTGTTAATCTTAGGCTAGAGATAAGACATAGTTTGCATAGATTTGGTGCATGTTTGAGTGGAGTTTGAAGAACATTTTCTCATGATCTTGAACCGGATGTACCGTTGGAGATTCAAGGGTATCATACATCCTTGAATTTCTAGGTCATGAATGTGGATTGGGTAGATGTGGGGAGTGGCTATATGGGTTAAAACGTAGCTATGAGCATAATAGTTTGATGTCCAAATCCAATGCATACACATGCTGCTGTTGGGAGAGATTCTTTGCCACTTATTTGTACAACCGAGCTTATGAAGCACTCTTCTCAAGATCAAATAGAAGAACGTGTTTTTTGTTACTCTGTGTGTCATTTTTTGTCAAATTTTGATAATGTTTAAAATGACAATTCCTCAATGATGCATTCTTCTCTCTCTTCTCTTCCAACTATGACACTTCTCTCTCACTGAAACATGCAATCCAGATTGCGAATGCAGGTGGCACTCAAGGTTTTACATGCAGTGTTCTCTGCAGGTGGGAGATGGTGCATGTATGCATCAATAGCACACGGTGTGAGTTTGGCGATTAGCTCACAATTGCTAGTGTTTTGGCAGAGTAAGGTTTGCCAAATTTGTGCTAGGTTTGTGAAAGGTTCTAGAGAGGTGATTGAGGTTGGTTTTGCCTCATGTTTATAGATGGTCTTCTGTTTGCACTCTCTTTGACAGTTGTCACACTTAAGCATTGGTGGCAGAGAGATTTTGTGGTTGATACGGTTTATGGATTGATAGAGATTGTCTTGCAGTTTTGCATCTTTAGTGCCATATTTTTTGGATAATTGGCATGTGTTTTTGGACAAGTACTTTTGCCTTCTAGTTTGCTACTTTGGTCTCATGGCAAGACAGGTGATCATTCAGATTGTGACCTGTGAGGGATGAGCAAGTTGATGGTTCAGACTTTGCATCATGGCAAGAGTGTATGCTTCATGCATTGACACAATGAGGTTTGCATGGACCATTGAGTGGTGATGCAGATGGACCTTGCGGGATGTCTAACAATTAGTGGTAGGATCTAGAGGAGATGGCATTATTTACTATCCATTTGCACCTTGCAGAGTCAGCATATGCTCTTGTTATGCACCAGCCTACTACAAGAGCATTGTGGTAGAGATTACATGTCATGTCTGACAGATCTGAGTCATCTATGACTCATGTGAGATAGAGGCATTTACGTCCACATCAACAGGTTATAACTTATCTATTGGCATTGTGATCATTTAGGTCACGCTAGGCGGTTTTGCTTTCGTCGTATGAGATAGCACAAGAGACATGGTTGTCTTGGAGATACAATTAAAGTTGTTAGCTTAGATGATTTGACAGTTGCAGGAGCAGATGCAGTGCCTGAGTACACGAGTGACGGGGATGTCACATTTTCTTTAGCTTTTTCTCCTGATGTTCTTATGTCTATGGATTTTCCACTTCCTTCATAGTGGTTGCTAGATGTGTATGCTATGTTGCTTGCCACTCCACATCGTGACTGGCTTTGTGGCTATTCTAGCAAGATGCTTGGCAGTGTACGCTTGACTAATGGTTCAATCCATGACATAGTTGGTGCAAGAGAGGTGAGACCGTCATTATCGAGTGGCCCATCATATGTGGCAGCAGACATGACAGTGAGTTTGATCTTAGTCGGTCAGCTCAAATATTGTGGATTCTATACTTTTCTTTAAGAGTGCTCTTTTACAATGAATTTGGGTTCACTGGTCCTTGCAAGAGCGATCTTTTATGATGCATTTGGGCTCACTGGTCCTTGGAGGTGGATCAGATTGGAGATGGCATAGTCTTATTTATGTTTGCTGGCATGTGTTGAGCAAGAGACGAGATGTGTCTCCTTCGCGAGTGAGCTCCACCATCCTCACAAGATTTAGTTGTGCAAGACATGCTAGTAGACTCTATAGAGACAGAGGTAGAACAATAGTGCTCTAGTGAGATACAGGTGGTGTCATCGGAGTTTGTGCAGATAGAGGTAGAGCAAGTCTGCTCCCTAGAGACACAAGCAGAGATGACGGACATGATGTTCTTTAATATACTCATGCTAGAGGGTGATGAGTCGATGCTAGGACACACAGTTCCCCCTATGAGTGAGAGGGACGTAGCCATCCCAGTGTCAACAGTGATGACACATCTATATGCGATGGGTAGTCTGATGATGCAGTACTGCAGATAGCGCAAGGGAGGCTAGGATAGCTAGGTTTGCACAAATTTTGTCAATGTTTGGGTGTCTCATCTACAACCTAATAGTGTTGAGGCCACACCTAGCAGCTACAATGGGAGCATTTGCCAACAGATATTTTCAATCGTACGGTGACTGACACTAGCATGATGTTGTAAGGACATGGGTCCTATGGGCAAGGCCATTGGCACAGCCAAATAGTGTGTACGCTAGGGGGAGACTATAAGATAGCACGGTTGGGTGGAGACTAGCACACGCATTACCACCACCCTTTCACTGGTATCCGAGCTATTTTTGCATGTGCATGTGACGTGCTGCTTCTCTCCCATGATCCGCAGACAGCGACGTCTCGGCTGTGCAGCAAAAAGAAGGCAGGCACAAATTTTTGTGTGCTATGCGCAAAGGCAGACAGGGATAGCTGGCCGCCTGTGCCTGACAAAGGCGAGTGACCAAGGCAAACTCGACTGGCATCAAGGCTCCGAAGGCTCCGTTGGCGTCGTTGGCTGCGTACGTAGGAAGGCCCTCTTAACCCTTGCATGAAGGAGGACCCCATCACGGCAAGAGGCCAACACTCTACCATCAAGCTATTAAGACTTGCTGTGTATAACAAGGAAAGATAGCATACTTGTGTTGACAAAAAAGCTAGAAGGAAAGAGAAAGCTTCAAACTTCAAAGAAGTAGTTTCACCCTTCCTTTTCACTTCTTGGATGAATTGGATGAAAGCAAGTTTGCCTCCAAAAATTCTTTTTTCCTCAAGGAGGTAGATTCAAAGTGAACAAAAGGCTTTACAAAAATGACTAATTTTTGTGAAGAGTCCACGAAGGTGTTCTTACGACAAATGACACATGAAAAATTACAATTTCCACAAGGCGAGGTTCGCATGCAACGCAAATCGCCGAGCATAAAAAACACAAAGACTTCAAGATTTACAAGGTACAAGTTGATGTTTTTTTTTTCTCTCTTTACAGTAGTGTGTGTTTACCATGGCCAGTGAGGATATCCTGCATACACACACTTTTGATTTTGAGCACGTAGATCAAAATCAGGGCACCACTGGTGCTGTCGACACTAATATGCATGACAATGATGATCTAGGAGATCATGGTCTTGTAGATATGGCTGTTTTCAAGACTTTGGAAAATCGCCAAAGCGTACTTGCACGCAACCTTTCTGCACTCAATGCAAATGTTACAAATCTTACTGAGCTACAAGTAATTTATGAATTCAATGACGGCTCAAGGAGCCACAAGTGGCACGATTCAAGGAAACCAAGCTCGCACGACTCAAGGAGTCCAAGAGACAAGTGCTTTAGAAGATGCAGAAGGTAGCAATGTATTGCTTAAGAATATCACCATTCCTAAGTTTCATGGGGAAGAGCGTGATCGCAACAAGGATGCGGTCAATACGTTCTTACACAAATGGAGTGACATTCATGGATTGAGACACACCCCGGATATAAAGACGGTTGTGGAAACAAGTCTATCTCTTAAAGCCAAGGTCTATAAGTGGTGGATGACATTTCCAATAGATGCTCATCCTCCGACCGTTTTGGGCTGCGTTTCAAACATCTTTCTCTAAAGAGTTTTTAGACTCCAATGAAGAAGATAAGATTTGGTTAGTATGGGATGCATGTTGCATGTCTTGCCACTCTCACACACAGTACCTTTCGAAGTATCTGAAAATCATATTAAAACTAGAAGGTTTAGATGAATTTCCAAAAATGCGGGGTTTTAATAGGGGTCTTGACAAAGACTATCGTCTTCATGTCAAGACCCAACATCCAAAAACTTTGGAAGAAGCCATCATTCATGCCCAAAGATATGATGATGACCAAGAGAAGAAGGGAAATGTTCTCTACTCTAAGAATAATTTTGCTAAGAGCAATGTGGCTAAGAGACAATGGCGAGGTAGATCTCCCACATGTGCCAAGAGGAATAAGAGACAATCTACATCTCCACGCCCACAAGAGGCTAAGAAGCCTAAGCAATCACGAGATACTCCATGTGGATCTCTCAAAAGTGCTGATTTCAAGCGTGCAAAGACACACAATTTGTGTTTTAGATGTCTTTCAGACCAACATAACAAGAAATATTTTCCTCTTTTGCAAGGCAAAGAAAAGTCCATGCACACGGTGCAACACCTCACATTAGATTCATCTCCTATATATTGTGTTGTAGAGGTTCTTCATATGGAAGAAAAGCACAAGTGTTGTGTGCCTACTTCTATGTGGCAGCCCACCTTTGGCCCCCATGATTTGATTCGCATGCATGGCACTATTAACAAACAATGTGTTCGTATTTTAGTGGATGATGATGCAACTCATAACTTCCTTAACTATAAGCTAGTCAAGAAATTGAAGCTTACACATACTCCCTGCTCTCACAAGCATGTGGACAAACAGATGTCTGGGAATGATAAAGAAGTATGGGACACGGTAGTTCAAGGGGTTGAGCTTATTGTTCAAGAACATACAATGACCCTTGACTTTCAAGTTATGAACATGGACCGTGCTGATGTAGTTATAGGACGGGAGTGGCTACATGGTTTAGGAAACACATTGCACACTTGTTATGAACACAACTCCTTATCCTTTATGGCCAATGGTAAACATGTACCATTGGCCAAGAAATTGAAGCTTACACATACTCCCTGCTCTCACAAGCATGTGGTCGAACAGATGTCTGGGAATGATAAAGAAGTATGGGTTACGATAGTTCAAGGGGTTGAGCTTATTGTTCAAGAACATACAATGACCCTTGACTTTCAAGTTATGAACATGGACCGTGCTGATGTAGTTTTAGGACGTGAATGGCTGCATGGTTTAGGAAACACATTGCACACTAGTTATGAACACAAATCCTTATCCTTTATGGCCAATGGTAAACATGTACTTTTGCTTGGTGAGAAAAATATACCATCTGCACCTCTTGTATGTACAACCGAGCTTTCTACTTTGCATAAAGCAGATTTAATAGATGAAGTCTTTTTGTGCTACTGATTGTCTCCAAATCTTGTGAATTCTCAAGAGTAAAGTGTTGTGAATGCTAGTAATGGTATGCAAAGTGCAATGAATTCTAACGATAAGCAAAGTGTTAACAAATCTAACGAGCAAAGTGCTATCAATTTTAATTCTATTGAGCAATGTGCAACTATTGTAAAACAAACATTACAAGAATTACAAGATTCTCCATCTCAGCATAACTCTAGTTTAATTTCTTCTTTTGCACTGCAAAAGCTGACTCACTTACTCATGGAGTATAGTGATGTATTCTCAAGTGATTTACCGCCAAGTTTACACCCTACACATGATGTGCAGCATGGCATAAATGTCTTGCCATGCACTAAACCAGTGAGTAAACCACCTTATTGTATGAGTGCTAAAGAAGCCAAGGAGGTTGAGAGTCAGTTTCCTGACTACCTCGCCTGTGGTTTCATTAGACCTAGCACTTCGCCTTGGGCAATTCTACTGATAAAAAAGAAATATGGTACTATGTGCATGTGCGTAGATTATCGCGGATTAAACGCCATAACAATCAAGAACAAGTATCCTCTACCTCAAGTGGATAATATGTTTGATCAATTCCATGGGGCAAGATACTATACAAAGATAGATCTTCGTTCAGGATACCACACCTGTGTATCCTTTTGCAAGATATCTCAAAAACTGCCTTTAGAACACGGTTCGTGCATTTTGAATTTTTGGTTGCGTCTTTTGGTTTAACCAATGCTCCAACTACATTTATGACACTTATGGATCGTGTCTTATGTCCCTATCTTGGAAAATTTGTTGTGGTTTTCCTTGATGACATTCTCATTTACAGTAAGACTGAAGATGAACACATAGAACACTTATGATTAATGTTTGAACAGCTACGAGCTCACACTCTGTATGCTAAGCAAAGAAAGTGCAATTTCTTTAAAACAAAGATACATTACCTCGGTCATGTGATCTCTTATTCTGGCATCAAGATGGACACTGACAAGGTCGCTGCCATTCTTTGATGGCCATGTCCCAACACGGTTGAGGAGCTTCAAATATTTTTAGACATGGCTGGATTTTATCGACAGTATATCCGTGATTATGCCAAAATCGTTGTTCCTATGACGGATCAACTTAAAGCAAAAGGTAAGACCTTTTTTTGGGAAGAAGCCCAAAAACGTAGTTTGAACAGCTCAAGGTAGCTATAGCCACTGCTCCCATCCTAGCAATCGTTAACCCACTTAAGCCGTTTGTGGTAGAGACTGATGCTAGTGATAAAGCAATTGGTGTGGTACTTCTCCAGGAGGGAAGACCTATAGCCTTTTAAAGTAAAAAGTTAGATAGAGCTCAACAAAATTATTTTGTCTATGAGAGAGAGCTCTATGCCATAATTCACGCTTTACAAAAGTGGCGACAATATTTATATGGTGCCGAGTTTGAAGTAGTTTTTGACCATGAGAGTATCAAACGGTTTACTACTCAAACGGACTTGAAGGGCATAAAGCTAGATAAGCAAAAATCCTTCAAGATTATGATTGTAAGATACGATATCGCAAGGGGGGATATAATGTAGTAGCGGATGCACTAAGTCGGATGCCTCATATTAATTCACTTGCTTTCAAGGAAATAAAGAGTGAATTTTTGGAGTCATTATGTGGCAAGTGTGCACAAGATCAATCATATGCCAAAGTGTGGAGTGCAGTTTTAAAAAGGGATCCCTCACACTTATATGTCTCTGTACAATCAGATCAACATGTCTCTACACGCGTAGATAAAAACTCCAACACACAAGCTCCCCCCCTACTCAGAAAGAGCTTAAGCAATGGAAGAATTTTTCCATTGATGATGGCTACTTACTCCACAAGGGTAGAGTATGTGTGCCAAAGGACTCAGACACTAGGCACCAAATCTTATTTGAGTGTCACGATAGTCCAAGTGCTGGTCATCTAGGTATTTGTAAGACGTATGCCTTAGTTCAACGAAAATTTTATTGGTCAGGCTTACATCATGATGTTCAAGAGTACATACTAAACTGCCAATAGTGCCAAGTTAATAAGGCAGAGCGCCTCAAGGTAGGTGGCCTTTTACATCCTTTAGAGATTCCACAAGGTAAGTGGAAGAGTATCTCTATTGATTATGTAGTAGCACTACCTACTACAAATCGTGGCAATGATGCCATATGGATAATTGTAGACCGTCTCACAAAGATGGGCCGATTCATTACCACTAAGACTACTGTTAAGACACCAGAATTAGCACGGCTATTTGTAGAGCATATATATAGACTCTAAGGTCTTCCAGCTAGTATCATTAGTGACAGGGATCAAAAGTTCAATAATCACTTTTGGAGACCTGTGTTTCAAAAGTTGGAAACTAAACTTAATCTATATAGACTCTATGGTCTTGCAGTTAGTATCATTAGTGTGACAGGGATCGAAAGTTCAATAATTACTTTTGGAGACCTGTGTTTCAAAAGTTGGAAACTAAACTTAATCTAAGTACGGCTGATCATCCAGAAACAGACGGTCAAACCAAAAGAGTTAATCAAGTGCTAGAGGATATACTACAAGCATACGTTAGCAAGAAGCAGACCAATTGGGATGACTAATTACCTATATTGGAATTTGCTTATAATAGCTCAAAGCTTGGCTAAGGAGAAGATACAACAAGCCAAGGATTCTCTCCAAGATCCTTTTGACATGCTTTGAGTTGCTAGACAGAATGTTAAGCAAGCTCAAGATTGATATAAGAAGTACGCAAATGAGCATCGTCATCTTGCTACTTTCAAAGAAGGAGACAAGGTTTTCCTCAAGGTTCCGGAGCATTCAGAAAGTCTACAAACAGGAAAAGTTGCTAAACTTTCACTACGCTATTGTGGACCGTTTACCATTATCAAACGTATAGGTCGTGGTCTATAAGTTAGCTCTTCCAGAGTACTCACGAGCTCATCATGTTTTTCATGTTAGCCGTTTACGAAAACAACTAGGAAAGAATGACAATGTCATTGACACAGGTGTGTTAGTTGACCTTATTGAACCGCCAAGCATCCCTCATGAGCCTGAAAAGATTTTGGATTCTCATGAGCTTCACATCAGACATCATGTCAGACGACAGGTGTTGGTAAAATGGCTAGATAGATATGAAGAAGGTTCTACATGGGAGAATGTCTGTGCACTTAAGAAACATTTTCCTACGTTCGTTTTCAAGGACAAAAACGATTCTCCAAGGGGGGGGGGGATGTAAGGACATGGGTCCTACGAGCAAGGCCACCGGCATGGCCGGACAGTGTGTACGCTAGGGGGAGGCTATAATATAGCACAGTTGGGTGGAGACTAGCACACGCAATACCACCGCCCTTGTAGATGCATTGTGGGGCTTTGGAGACTATACATAGTTTTTTGTGGGATCTACATGTAGCCCCTAGCATGGATATGCATGCTCATCTATCACTAGAGCCAATATAGTTGCATGTAGATCGATTGAGTGAGCCAATGGTTGTAGGTTGAGAGAGACTCTCACATGTCTGTCTTGTACATGGTCATTAGTTTAGGTTCTCTTTCTTAGAGGTACATTGGCCTTTGAGTGAGAGAATGTTGGGGCAAAGGCGCCTCTATGCCTTGCCTGATCGCCAGGCTATCGACACCCACCCACTTTTGTACATTGATATACTTAGAGTTATAAGGGACTGCTCACTCTTTCGAGTCTCCCCACCCATATCACTCTGTTCATGTGTGTCTTCTTCCTCACCGCACCGCACTCAGGCACTCGCACGCTCCGCACCATGCTCCCACACTCTTTGTACTTGAAGTGGGAGCATAAAAACTAATTAAAGTGTAATTGAAAGGGCTATTGAGGGTGATAGCTACCCAGTATCCTTCCTGAGACTTCTACCTTGAAGTAAACATATTACTTGTGATTAGAACTTATCCTTTTGAGATTTAGATTGAGGGTGTCACCAAAAGCTTTAAGTTCTTGCAAATAGATGTAGTCAAGATATAGGCTCGTGTCATTAATCCACGTTTTAATGCATTGGGCCCCGGAGGGATCATTTAATCCTTTGCAGTTAAGTGAGCACCCTTGAAGATTGGGACTTATCATTTTTTACCAGGTTTAGGGGGTTTAGTAAGGGGCACAAAGGCACTGTTAGGATCATTTTTCTTCTCTTTTTTTCTTTTGCTCTTAGAGGAGCCCGGCTTGGGTAGGGACTTCTCCTTATTGTGTGTCATTATAATGTCCACGGAAGCTTCAAAATATGCTACCATTTGTTGCTTTATGAGCTGATCTTACTCTTCTCCTTGTTTCTTTTGCTCTTAGAGGAGCCATGTTTGGGTAGGGACTTCTCCTCATCTTGTGTCATTATAATGTCCACAGAAGCTTCAGAACAGGCTATCAATTGCTGCTTGATGAGCTGCTCTTACTCTTCTCCTTTTTTCAAAGGCTTTGTCTTCTTGTCTCTGAGGGTTGACTATTTGTTGATAGCTTTTAATGATCTCTTCATCATCATCAATGTGTTCTAGTTCTTAAGAGAGACCTCTTACCTATCCATCAGATTGTGGGGAGGAGATAGCATAGTGCTTCTATTGGAGTTGAGTGTTGAGGTAGAAAGTCTTCTACCTTCTCTTTACCTTTGTCTAAAGACTAATCTACCCAAATGGGGACTTTGGAAGGCTTCTCACCTCTGTAAACCCTTCGTACCACTTGAACACAGATAGACAGGTATTCTTTATTATCTATTGTGCCTGACCAATCACTTGTAGGGCATCAGAGGGTTTGTCAAAAAAGAATAAATAATACTTATTAGGGAGATTTTGTCCATGGTTAGGCTTAATATCTCTGAAACCCCAATGCTGATTCATACAATATCTCTCTAATAGTTATTAGGAATATATTGTATGTGGTTAGGCTTTATATTTCTAAAATCCAATGATGATTCATCTAAGCCTTCAAAGCTTCAGCTGACGATTGAATCCCACGGCGCAATCCTATGACCACTCTCTCTTGCAATTGAGTGAACCATGTCTAAAGCTCATTAATTTCAATGATTATAGCATCTTCCCAATTGAGATACTGCTCAAACATACCTGCAAAGAATTGAGGATGGATGTTTATGGTGCCCACAGAAGAGGGGTGAGCTGAGCGGCACCCACAGGAGAGGAATGGACCTAAGCTTACGACTTGAGGATAGCTACATTGGAGCAACAACAATCATCGCAAATGTAGGAGTAACTCTTACAAGAGCACCTTGAGGTTCAATGGGAGATAGTGCATTAGGGTTTATAGTCTTGATGAAGCTCTGACCCTCTTACTATGGTACTGGCCTACTCGTGCCTGGGATAGGAGCAGGACCTCTGATTTGGGGGAATGAGTCCGAGACTTTGTGGCAAGCCATGGGCGCTCTAGCGAGGTTCTCGATGAGTACCTGGCCAGCACCTTGTGATCCTATAGTGGAAGGTAGTAGACCATTCCGAAGGGCTTCGAGTAAACACATCCTTTCCCCCGGCAAGGTCAAGATGAGGAGGGTGGCAAAGGGAAAGGAGGGGAGATAGTTGAATCTCGATTTTCTATCTACGCAAGGCAAGGTCAGGTTGAGGAGGGAGATAGAGAGAAATGAGGGGAGATGGTCGTCGGCGGCTTGCTTGCCAAGGGTAATAAGAATATATTGGGATAATACAGGTTTTTATTTAGCATAGGCCTAGTAGGTGTGGTTAATATGAGTTGGTGTGACAACAAACTGTAAACTATTGGAAAGGGTAAAGGCGTGACCGGCCCTTGTTAGCATGAGCGAGAGTGGCGTATTAACTGAAATCCTTTTGAGGCTAATTCTCTCCTTTGTAGTTCAGTGATATACTACTCGGTAGAAATGGTCCCCTATGCTCCCGAGTTTCTACTCACGAGAAAAGACTTCACATAAAAACAGATTGTCTGTCTTAGTAATCACTTTTGGGATTGGCTCTCTCCCTTCCTTTGAGCCCAAGTTGTAACTTTCACTTTTTTTTTTTTGAGGATTATTGAAATGTATTATGAAAAAGTAAAAGTTCAAAAAAAACTTCAGAGCTTTTACTTTTTCTTAAAACATTTCTTTCTTCAACCAAAAAAAAAATTCAAGAAGGGTAGCTCACATTTCACCCGTAACAACACAAACAGCATTTCTTGACCTTGCTTTTTACGGTCGAATTAATGCCTTCACAGTTAAGGTCCACTAAATTACAACCGAGATTTTCAATTTCCAACTAACAAATGTGAGAAAAAAAATTGAGGGGCCTAGAGCATCCCGCTGTTTTTTATTTCAAGAATGTTGGCTGAGGGCAAGCACAAAAGGAGAAATTCCGCCCCAAAATAGAGAAAAATAGTATGAAAATTGGAGGGAAAAACCTATTTTTTTAAAAATTTCCTCTTGGTAAATTCAAGAAAAGAACATTTACATGTTAAGAAATTCCCGAACACTGTACAACATAGAAAGTATTGGTAGGCAAAACCTACTGAAGTTCTCGTAGTGTAACAGTCAAGGCCTTACAAGAAGCTATATAAGTCACTCTCTTCTAAAGCTAACAATGAGAACTTGTTTTATAGAACACTAGTATGTGACCCGCGTGTTGATACCGCCAAAAAAAGCATAGTTATCTCTCGCTCTCTCTCTCTCTCTCTCTCTCTCTCTCTCTCTCACACACACACACACACACACACACTCACACACACACACACATACGGGAGGTCATATATAGGTAGGTGTGTATGGGTATCTACGTGCCCACGTGTGAGGAGAATGAAACTGTAGTCCTTGGAATCATTCTAGGAAGATAACAATGCCTCTCTCTCTCTCTCTCTCTCTCTCTCTCTCTCTCTCTCGTGCGCGCACACACATACACACACACACACACATACGTTGGGATAGATATAAAACATCTATAACTTCTCCAAATATGTGAAGCTAAAGTAGTCGGATGCAATGGCACCTAGAAGCTAAAACAACATTTTTTAGCCATAGAAGAAGCCCAAACGCATCCAATGCTAAGATTTTTAATAATAAAAGTAGTTGGTGGTCAGTCTAAAAATTGAGAGCTCGAGTGAAATGGCCTCCCCAAAACTATAGGCTAATGTATTATAAATTTAAACTAGGTCTTTTTGACTTCCCCTATCAACATTGCGAAGGCTCCCTCATAACTCTTTTCATTGAAGCAGAATGTGACACATGGTGCGTCTCTCCTTCCTTGAAAACTTTAAGTTGCTTCATATATAGTATAGAGGGCTCGAGTGAAATGGCCTCCCAAAAACTATAAGCTTAAGTATTATAAATTTAAATAGAGTACTAATGAATTTTTTTTTTACTTTCCCCTATCAAGATTGCTAAGGCTCCCTCATAACTCTTTTCATTGAAGCAGAATGTGACACATGGTGCATCTGTCCTTGTTGAAAATTTTGAGTTGCTTCATATATAGGATAGAAGAAAGGTGTGTAAAGAGGATTTAATTTTTTGACACCATAAATTTCTCATGATATATATCACGTATTGGGTTTTAGTTTAAAAAATCTATGGAGATGCCAATAGTATTGCTTGCCAATATCATAGTGTATTATTGATGACCTTTCCCACTCCTCGTCTTTCTGTCCCCCATGCCTAAACAACCTCATGATGTTGCACGTGCGCGCACACACACACAGTGATGATGCAAGCTCATAGACGACGGAGAGAGCACCTCACAAGTCACAATGTAGAACAATAGATCTTATTCGTTCTTCCTTTGTGTTCCTTCATAGCCCAAATATCCTCCTCGCCTTTGCATCTCGATCCCCCCCATGCCCTCTCTACCCATGTGCCTAGATTCGTCACTGATTTCTTCCTCCTCTATCATCAACCAATTAGGTGTGACAGACACAGAAGCAAAGAGGTTACTTTTTTGGAACCTCGTGCTAAGAGACACAAGGAGACAGAGAGAAATGTCTACACACACACACAGACATAGCCACACACACACACACACACACACACACACATAGCCACTTTCTCTTAGTAAACAATAAGATTTCCTTTAAAAGCCTTTTTTCAGTATTGTGCCCACCTGCTCCCTTGATTGTGGGAGATAGGCACTAGCATTGTGGCCAAAATAACCTTTTTGTTAGACCCATTTTCCTTTTCCTCTTTTTCTTTCCATGGGGCTCCACTTTTAAATTATTAAGGATTATTTTATATATATATATATATATATAAGTGGGTGGCCAAGAGAGCCACCGCCATCACACAAGGTGCCAAGAAGGAGAGAGGGGCCTCCCTCCCACACACACCTCACACACACACTCTCTCTTCACAGCATCTCTCTCTCTCTCTCTCTCTCTCTCTCCCTCTCTCCCCTTGGCTAGCAATTGGAGGAAGTCTCTCTCACTCTCTCTCTTCTTCACACACAACACACTCTTCCCTCTCACTCTCATGTCTTCCCTCAAGCTTTCCATGGTAGTAAGCCTCTCTCTCTCTCTCTCTCTCTCTCTCTCTCTCTCTCTCTCTCTCTCTATATATATATATATATATATATATATAGAGAGAGAGATTCCCTCCGTCTCTGATTAGCCAAAGCTGAAAAAAGCTAATTTTCAGCATATACGCACACACGCACATTACCATTCTCATATCTACCTTCGAACACCTCTCGAATCAGCCCATGAGCTCGAAAAAAACTAATTTTCAGCCATGATCGCTCATATATTTGTACGCATTTGCATGCATACACACTCCTCACAAGGGTCTTAACAACAATGATGACGACAATGACAACAACAACCGAAACACTCGACTATGGCTTCAGACAACATGACAAAGCAGAAGCGTACTCGGACGAGTGTCGCATCACCAAATTGAGCATCAACGGGTATCTGATGACCATCTCGCACAAGCCTTGGACGTTGTCTTTGATGGCATGACCACTTGACTTCCTTCATCCTTTCTTGTAATTTTAAAACCAAAATCTATTGTATATTCTTCCTCTCTCTCTAGCCGTGGATACCCCTGGTTAGAGGGAACTAACCAGTATCATCATCCTTAAATAATGCCAGATCAATGGTCTTCTTGGCAAAATCGGGCCATGTGCCAGGGCCCTCTTTGTCTGGCAAGTAATAAAGTGTGGAAGATTCCTACTCTCCACCTATATAAGGAGGGTTAGAGGTCACTCTTGGAGACATCATCATCATCACTCCATCAATCTCGGAGAGAGACATCACAAGAAAACAAACCACCACAAAGACATGATGCATGACATGAGATATGAGTGAGGTAGCACAAAAAATCCATGGGATGCACGACCACTCACCACATGCACTCATACAGAAATCATGCACTAAGGTAGTAGGCAATGAGTGTCGACTCCATTCTATTCTTGGGCACTCCTAGCACTTTCCATCGCTCATGATGCTATCGGTGTTCCCATTGACATGATGTTTTCTATAATAATATTTATGTTGATCCACTAACCTGCTAACTCTAGAGATTGCCATGCACCATATGGTGGTCTGTGCTCTATCGGGCATGCCCTACATCATGAGCTCTCTCCCACCTTTTGGATGTTGGTATCATCTCTTGGTCACCATTGTAGGTATCATTAAGAAATCCTTTTGACCTTCTCATGCTTTTGTGTCGATTTTCTTGCTCTCCCTAGCTCTCCATTTGGGGATATGCTTGCTAGTGTTCTTGCATGCCTGCTTGTCTAAGTTTTTGTCAAGTGTCTCATGCCACAACGCCTCCACTAGCCAGTTGTTCCTATCAGTAACCTGCGACATAAACCACTCACATGTGCCACCTATATCACCATTTTAACTGTGCTCTTTCTACTCCATGTATCATAAATTGTTTTCTTGATGGATTAGCTAGACGATGTGTCATTTTTTATCACCTTGGCCATCTGCATCTGCATTTGCATCCGCATCCTAGGTGCATCCCAAGCTAGGTGGTGCCCCTATTGTGTGTATGCCATGATGATGTCATTGGTGTGCGTCCATCGCACGTGTCAATCCAAGGGACTTGCCGATACACTGTGTGAGAGCCACAAATGGCTGCAAGCACACAACCAAACTAATCTAGCAAGCTCAAGAGAGCAAGGGTGTGTCGCTCACCACCCTATGCTCATCTTTGTGGAGGATTCCTTGCCACGATGAAGAGGAAGCTACCGTCGTGCCGCGCTCAACCGCCTTGCCCCGCTGTTGTGCCTTCGTAATGCTCTCTCTCTCTCTCTCTCTCTCTCTCTCTCTCTCTCTCTCTCTCACACACACACACACACACACACACACACACACACACACGCATACACACACACACAAGGAGATGAAGAAGAATATGGAGATGGAGCAAGAGCATTCTTCAATTGCACAAATGAGAGAATGAGTGATTTTTAGGTTTAGGTGACTTTTATATGAGCTCGCCCATTCACATTTGGGTGCCCATGCTTAGCCAACTAACCCTTGAATGTTCCAGTTAGAGTGCACCTCTCATCGACGATCACTCTACCCTTTTCCTATTGGACCGACAAACCCGGCCCATGACTACTGGAAATGGACGTTGGTGGGCTAACATGCCCCCCTTCCTGATGTAGATTCCCCCTCGGATTATAACAGTGCAGCATTGGGATCCATGATAGGACTACCTGTGTCAGAAGAAAAGAAACATTGTGAAAGCTCAAAGGCAGCATGTGCAGGCGTGCAATAAGTGAGATGCATACATGATATTCTAGGAAATGCAAAAAAAATCATGAATTGTAACATTGCCAACTAGAACAAGCTTAGTATCTGAATGAAATGCAATTGAGTTAAGGTCTATTAGGTTGACTCTAAGAGAGGTACACAAGAGCTAGGGCTAAAGTAAGTACTAGATTGTCCAACGTTAATTAATAAATGTCGACTAAAGAGTAGTTAACCCTAGGAATGCTCGTCAGGGTCTAAAGACTAGTGATCTTGTCACTTATACCACTTAAGTGTGATCAACATAAAATACAACGAAGTTTGTGCTATTTGCTTTTTCTTTTTTTCTCTCTTTTTTTTTTTGCTTTGTCATAGTTGCTACAAGTAGCTGGGGGACTCGAGGTCTCAAATACCAGCTTGAGCATAAACTAGATGGGAGACTCGAGGTCTCAAATACCAGCTTAACACATGGACTTCCACAACACAAGTCACACTTAGGTGGAATAAGCTAGAGAGAACTATATCCTCATAGCCTAAAACATTACTAAAATTACTACAATTAATAAACTATTTAAGATTTAAAGTCAGCAATTAAGTGGCCTAGTTTAGCGTAAGGTCTTGATACCTACTTAAATCCAACTAATAGACCAAACTCAAAGATAAGAACAAGGTACTAGAAGTTTAAAAAAATTATAGCATTTAAATTGGCAATGTCACAACTTCATAAATTTTATGCACTGTTAGAATTCAAATGACAAGATGCAAACATGTAAATGTGGAAGCATAGATAAAAGGAACTAGTATACCTGATATAATGGACACATCCATTGTCGTTGTCCTTTAAAGGCATCCTTATGTAGTCACAAACTGCACAATAGTCACCACCAAACATCCACCTTCAAGAGGCACATCAGTGGGAAAAAAGAACTTTGCTAATCACTAAAATCTAAAACAGAAACACTCCTATCGTACTAATCCTACCTACCCTCCATCACTCAGGTGATGAGTATCAAAGGTGTTTGATGACATAGGTTTCTGTTTCAGTGCACCGGCCTGTGACATGTGTAGGTATGGGTCAATGATTTTGACTAGTATTGTGCACACTCGTTTGCTAATTGCTCTTGCTCTTTATAATTTTTTAAATTTTTAATTTTAACTAGGGTGGTTAGTTACTATATATCTATATATATACAATCCCTAAAATCGGAAAGCTCAAGGGTTAGGGAAAGATGGGTAAGAGGGAAATAATTCAATACGCTGACGTGAATGAACATTCCCCCCTTCCTTGGGTAGATCATACTTTAAAAGAATGTCATCACCTTTTGGAACCAGTTATTCCAATTGGTAATAGGTGAGGGTTTTAGCCAATAGTTCTCAATTACCTTGGGTGTCTCATCAAGTTGCAAGGATGGTAAGGTACTCTCTCATGAACGAACTTGAAGTAGTGCATCAGGTAATAATTGAACAATGGGAGGTGTCGAATCTTTTGTAGCTTCATGGAGGCTGCCTATGGTAGGTGGAGGTTGTGTAGAAGCTTTTACCTCTATGGATGCATTACATGAGGAGCTAGAAGCTTCATGGAACTCCTCCTTTCCTGAGCTAAGCTGAATAGATTGGTTTTGCCTTGGAACCCAAACTAGCTCTAGAATAGGTGTGTAGCATTCTTTGATCTTTCCTTTCCCACATGGTCTGCCATCGGCTTTGGAATCACGAGGTTTGACTCACATGGTTTTGTAGGGGATAGGGAAGGACATGATTTACATTTAGGTACCCAAATTTGATCATTTCCATCATATTAGCCTTGGGCTTCTAATAGTTGTTTAGGAATCTAACATAATTTGGTTTTCACCTTCTTAACCTGAGTGGACGCCTTCCTTTGAGGTTTCCTTTGTGAATTAACTTGAACCATAGGGGAGTCCGATAATGATACCTTGGGGACCCATTGATATGTACCCTTGGTCAAATCATGTGGAGCCTTTGATGTGAACCATAGGGGAGTCCGATAACGATACCTTGGGGACCCATTGATATGTACCCTTGGTCAAATCATGTGGAGCCTTTGATGTAGCACTCTCAGTCGTAGCCATGGAAGTTCAAGCTTTAGAGGGTTGTGCTACTGACAAGGATGTTGTGACTTTTTGGATTGGAAATATTTTGTTGTTTTTTGTGTTATGAAGAGGTGAGATTTTAAGTGTTATTCCTTGAGCCGTAGGGCCATGAGTTGGTTTTTGTGTCGTGATATTCTCGGTCTTCCAATTGATATTACATTTGATTGCAGACATCCATTTGCACCCCAGGTTTATATTACCCTCTATAGTACCAACAGGCATGACCAAAATGCTTTGAACCACAGTTCCATTTTCATAAATAACAAGAGTGTGTAGGATTCCAAAAATAGTGGTCTTCTTCTTATTGGCACCCTTGACTTGGATGGTGCTTGTGGATAGGGGTGGTTTTCCTAGCTGACACCAAACTCTATAGGATTAAAAATTATGTTGAGCTCCTGTATCCAATAATGTGTTATATAGTACTCTCCCATAGAGGCTATTTAGTTCAATTGGATATCGTAGAGGTGGCTCAGATTCCAATGAATCATCATCAATGTCTTCAAAAAACGCTTTCGTGATTCCCAGACTAGCCTCTTATTGGCGTTGATAGCCGACTTTCGGAAATCAAAGAAAAAAAAACTCCTTTCACCCCCCCCCCCCCCGCCCTACGGGCATTGGATAAAAATCCTCTCTCTCTCTCTCTCTCTCTCTCTCTCTCTCTCTCTCTCTCTCTCTCTCTCTCATTTTCCCTACATACCCCTTCCCTAATATCTCTCTCTCTCCCAATTTACCTTCCCCGGCTAGGCAGAAGCTCTAAAAAAAACTCCTGACCCCTCTCTCGTGCTCCCTCTGTGTGAGCCGCATGGAAACCCCCCCCTTCCGCTCTCCGTATTCTTACACTCACCCTTACATTCACCCTCACATTACCCCCCCTACCACTCTTCCCCACCCCCCCTTTGGCCCGCTAATATTCCCTCCCCGACCCCTCCTCCCTCTTCCCCACCCGCTCGCCTCACCCTCCATCGGCCTCATTCCCCTCCCCTCGGCCTCATTCCCCCCCCCCCCCTCTTGGCCCACGGATATATTCCCTCACTCCACCCATTGGCTTATCCCCTCCCCCTCGTCCTCAAGCTCCCATGCAAGACAATGACCCCCCCCGCCCCCCCCCCCCCCCCCCCCCCCCCCCTCTCCCTCTCACCCACACATCTCCCATACCCCACTCCCCACCTCACCCCTCCCTCTCCCTCACACACACACTCTCTCTCTCTCTTATCCCAAAGCTTCACCCCTCCCTCTCCCTCACACACTCTCTCTCAAGCTCAGCGCGGATTCTCTCTCTCTCTCACCCGGGCGCTCAGGCCACGCAAGCAAGGAAATCCTCTCTCTCTCTCTCTCTCTCTCTCTCTCTCTCTCTCTCTCTCTCTCTCTCTCCCTCTCACGGGTAGCGTTGCATAGGACCACCCTCTCACACAATACACACACACAATCAATCAAACCCCCCCCCCCCCCTTCTCCCCTCTCTCCCATCAGTGCTGTGCGCGCAGGCACAGTCCGCATATTACACACACACACACCCGGGCCTCGCACCGTCCGCAATACACACACGCACACACACAATACACACACACACACATCGCACATACACTCTCTACCCCTATTTCCCCCCCCCCAATCCGCCTTGCGCAGAAACAGGCCGCCGGCCATCCGCCACCAATAAGAAAAAAAAACTATATATACATTATATATATAAAGCCCCCCTTCCCACGCATGTTTTCGCACACACATACCTATACAAAACACACACACCCGCCCTCATGCACGGATACATACACACACACGCATATACGCACCACACCACAAATACAAGGAAAAATGACTACGACATCAACAAACAAAAGAAGAAGGATCCAAAGCACGCGCCACCAACAACAAAAAGAGAAAATGTGCCGAAGGCATGCCCCGGCCGACTCTGAAAAGAAGTACGCTCGACATCGACGCACCGGCAGCACACCATTCATCGGCAACACGCAACCACGACGCCATCCCAGTAATTTATAGGTTATTTTCATCATTATTTTCAGTTTTCACCCAAGCCATTGTAAATTTCCATTTTTTTGTAAATATCCTCTCTCTAGGTGATGGTCACAAAGGCCCACCTAGAGATTCCCATCTTTTAATAACCTCCCAAAACAAAGCAAGGGTCAACCACACTGGGCCAACCACTTTCTTTGTCTCCCCAATTAAGCTTACCCTAACCACACTGGGATTACCATAATCCAAGCAGCCAACACCTATAAATTGGCACTGACAAGTCACTATCGGGGGGGGCAATTCATGAGGAACCAAGCATTTGGTAGAGTGTAGTAGGAAGGATTGACACAATCACCACCACGGGGAGGGGGCTTGTGTGTTGGGTTTGCCTTGGAAATTGCACAATGCGAAGGGAACCACATCCATCTCTCGACTCCAATGGTCGATGCACACACGTATGCACGCTCTTGGTGGTAAGTATTCACAATCATTGAGCCGCCTTAGAGAACGCACCAAGTAGGTTGCACCACCTCCTCCCCCTACCTCTCTACCACCGCGGCATGCCACCTTGTAAATATTGCAGAAATAATTCACCCTCACATCCCCAAGGGTTTTCATCATTTGCAAATATTCTCTCTCTCTCTCTCTCTCTCTCTCTCTCTCTCTCTCTCTCTCTCTCTCTCTCTCTCTCTCTCTCTTTTTGTCTCGGTGTGTAGGCTTGCGGTGTTCATATCATCGTGGTTTTACGTCCTAGCCGCTCAAAGCTAGGTGGTGACCCCTGTTCACTTTATCGTGGCAGGCTCGAGGCGCGCCATTCGGCCCCCGGAGTTTTAGAGGCCGTCGGGGTTCGGGGTCCGCTTTGCGTCCATCATTTGGTGCCCCCACGGAGGAGGGCTTTTCTAAGACCCTTCAGTTTACAATGCTGAAAGTGACGCCCACTATCAATCATGGACAAGTGGCTGAAAGAGTTCTCTAACTGGAGGACGAAAGAAGAGGAGACGAAGGAGGCACTAGCCGCCTTCATTGAGGTGCTACTGCCAAGCTGCAGTGTCATCAACGTTCAAGAGGTAAATTCTCCATCTTGTGTCGCTCGTTCTAACTATAAATCGAAAGAATCAGGTGGGATATTGGTGAAGTGCCATCACTGTTGTCAACCAAGGCACACGGTCGATGAGTGGCAGCAACGAAGGCAGCGAAAGGGCTGAAGTCATCTACATTGACATTCATCGCAAAGAAATCATTCACGTCAAGGAAGGGAAGCAAACGGTGAGGCCTCTTTTCCCTTAAGAAACTGCAGTCAAAGATATAACTCCAAAGTGGCCTAAAGGGGCTGCTCGAACCAAAGGCAAGGAGAAGATAGGCTAGCCTGGAAACACATGACCCCGAAGGGAGAGGCATCTGGCCAAGCAAGTGCTACAAAAATTACCTGCAATTGCTACTAGCCAAGAGGCTGGGAGTGGTCAGACGCGTCGCCATCAGCTATTGAACAAAAATGGACAAACCATGGGACCGAGGAATGTTACTATAAAAAGGGATATGTGAGGGAGAGACCTTATGCTCCCCAAGCTCCTGTAGCTTCCCCTCAAGTTCCACCTATGCCTAGATATCAAGCAGGCAACTTGCCAGGACCCGTAGGTGTAGAGAGACCACAACCGGTGTTGGGGCAACAACCACCCCTACCAGGATTATGACCAATTGGTGTAAGATACACCCCAACGATAACTGAACCAGAAGAAAAGGCTTTGGTGCCTATGCACGCATACTATGAGGATCCCAATGGATATGCGACGAACCCTATCTATTATCCACCGGAGGAACCCTTGACACCAGATCCATAGAGCATGATGGGGAATCAAGGACCTCCAACTGCTATACAGACCGTAGGAGAAGGAAGATATAACTTAGATGAACGAACATTGTTGTTCATAGCCAATGGAGGCATGGGCGGACAGAGACAGACTTACCAGCAACGGGGAGCTCAAGGAGCACCTCAACAACCCAAGGGCCCCTGTTACAAGTGTGGCAGAGACCATTGGCTGAGAGACTGTCCCCATGATGAAATCATTAGAGTCAATGCGTATTGCCCAGAATGTGGAATTACTCATTTGATTCCCGATTGCCCTAAAAACCCGAGTAAAGGAGCAAAAACCACCTTGAACCTGTTGTAAACAGTACCTTCTAGTGGAGTATCAGAAAGTGAAACAGTCATACCTGTTCAGGCAGTGACACGGGCCCAAGCCCAAAGAAGGATGAATGAAGCCATAATAGAAGAACCAAAGACGGATGCCCAAAGTTCAGAAACGAAAAATCCGAGAAGCACTTGGAAGGCAAGAAAGGCGCGTAGGAAAGCCAGGAAAGAACGAGAGTAAACCGCCCTATCCGATGAGTTGAAACATACAAAGAACAGGTTGGAGCGGTTAGAAGATCTAGCCAGCCTAAGCTCACACACCACTGCAGCCATAGCACCAAAGGAAATAGTTGAGCCCAAAAGTGCAGGATCAGGAGGATCTGTGCTAGCAGACAAAGTAAACGAGCAGCTGGATGCGCTTCTAAGAGCTTATGAAGCTCGGCTTTAAAAAAACCAGACCCAGGAGCAAAGATGGATGACATATCCATATGCGGAAATAGAAAAACAAAGGTTGGATATGTGTAAAAAGATGATCGAGACGGCTCAATCATTGATGGAAGACCCGTTGTGAAAACCGGCAAATTGCCATGATGTGCCAGTTCCAACCCCTATCCAACCAACAATAGAGAAACATGAGGAAACAAAGGAAAGACTCACTAATGAATATGAGTCCAGAGGAGAGCCTATCATAGTGCCCAATACCACCGAAGGGGCAAGTGACGGGGTCTGTCCTAGAATATCGGCAGAGATGGGAAAGGACGGTAATGGTCTAGATGATCTGTGGAAGCAAATCAGAGAGGCCAACGAGGCTAATAGAATGAATGACCACATGAATAGCACGAGAAAAGGAAATAATGTGATCCTACCTCCTATTGAAGAATTTGAGGCAAGATCACAAATAAACTTTGAGGTGCATTCACAAGGGGGAGACCAAGGATCTATTAGTTCGGGACACAGCCAACCAGACTCTTTGATAACTTTACCCTCTTACCTAGGAGAATACAAAGCTAAGTCGGAAGTGAGGGAAATTCCATCTCAAAGATGTTCTTCTAACAAGGTGATGGACTCACAAGGATTGATTGAGCTGTTAGCCACCCCGGTGGCATGCACAATCCCATTAGCAGAACTCCTAAAGCTAAGGCCAAACATGTGGACCACAATAGGAAAATGCTTGGAAAAATTTGGAGTAAAAAACCCCACCTTGAAACTACAAGAAGGAATCAGGGAGTTGAACAGGCCTAATCTAAACACTAGGCCGGTACCATTGAATAAGGTTGGAGAATATTGTGAGGGAGAAGACGGAAACACAACGCTACCCGTAGAATTCCAAGGAGTGGTTTCCAAAGCTATTCTTGACAGTGGAGCGGGAGTTGCTATCGCCACGAAGGAAGTCTGGAAAAAATGGGGAAAACCAGCTCTGAGGGCTACCCGAATGAAGCTGCAGTTGGCAGATGGTTTCATGGAGAAGCCTCTCAGACTCTTGAAAAGGTAATTGTCACTTCGTGCGGGATCGAGTATGAGCATACATTTGCAATAGTCGATTTCGACAAAAAGAACAATTATGAGATAATCTTGGGACGACCATTCATGCGACAACTGAAGATGGTCCAAGATTGGGGTTATGACCACATATACCTCAGACATGGCGAGACGACAACTAAAATACACTTGAAAGACCATAGTTACAAGGATGTAAACCAAACACCTGTGGAAGAGTTTGATTCAGCTACAATAGCAGGATCAGAACTACCAGCATGGTTGGGGCAACCAAAAGAGCTATGGATGTGCGGAGCTTCACATTGTGGAAGCTTTAGAAAAGAGGATTGCATCTTAGAAAGAGCAATTGAAGACAAAGAGTATATTCCGGAGCCATTCCCTAAAGATGCCTTGGAGCCTCTAGAATGGGAACACATACTGGCAACGTTAGATGTATGTACCATTACCGACAGTCCAACAACAAAATTTTGCGATAAGGATGGTTACGATGTGCTACCCTATTACATGGTAAGCGTGATGCCAGAAAAAGAGACGGTAGCACCTCCAGAACAAGAAGAGTTTTACAACTCTTCTGAGCAAGTGGAAGTAAATGATGAGGCAGATAATGAGTGTTCGGACACCTCCAGTGAGCGTGGGAATGAAGCAGAGAATATCAAGTTTTATGATTTTGCTAATCAACACCCTAGACGCCAAGAACGCTATAGGAAGAAAAGAGCCGAAAATAAAGTGAGACAGAACCTGATGCCCAGGATAAAAGGAAAAACTCACTATTTGATGCTTGTAAAAGCAGAGGATTGTGTGAAAGATCAAATATCAGGAAAATTCTCAGAAAATCGAAAAGAACGAACGCGAGAACAAGCGAATCGGGAAAGAAAAGCTCGGGCTCAAACAAAATCACAAAAATCTGAAAAAACAAAAAAAGAACCAACAAAATACCAAGAGTGGACCAACCTAGAGCATAAACAGAAATACCAAGAACTGAAACGGTCTTTGAGGGAGATCTGGACCACTGAAGAGGATAGTGATGGTAAAGGGGAGTCAGAAAAGGGCAACATGAACATACCACCTCACTATAGGAAATTTACTATCCAGGAAAGAAAAATCATCTTGACATCACCAATCAGGAAGAGAACCAACCAAGAATCTTATGACGGGCCTGAAAACGCAAAAAGAATAGACCTCGCAGAACCAGGTGAAAAGCCTCAGCCGGTCTATATAGCTAATGATTTAGAGCCTGAGGAGGAAGCACGGCTTACACAACTTCTAACGAAATATAAAGATGTGTTTGCTTGGTCCTATAAAGACCTTAAAGGAGTTGATCCATTAATATGGCAACATACAATTCCTTTAAAATCAGATGCAAAACCTAGCAAACAACGTCCTTATACATATAATGACACATTTGCCAAACGAATCAAAGAAGAGATTGATAAGCTGATGGACGTAGAGTTCATCTATGAAATTGAACATACAGACTGGGTTTCACCCATTGTGGTCGTTCCCAAGAAGAATGGAAAATTGCAAGTGTGCGTAAACCTCAAAAAGGTGAATGCGGCAACCGTAAGGGATAATTATCCCTTGCCAATTACAGAACATGTCCTTGAGCGAGTGGCCAGGAAACGGGCTTATTCCTTTCTGGATGGGTTTTCAGGATACAACCAATTGGCAATAGCAAGGGAGGATCAACACAAAATAGCTTTTGCTACAGAATGGGGGATTTATGCATATCGAGTTATGTCATTTGGCCTAACAAAGCACCAGCCACTTTCCAGAGGTTAATGACTCACGCTTTCAAGGAATACCTAAGAATATTCTTAGAAATTTACATGGATGACCTATGTGTACACTCTCTTCTGCGAGAAGAACATATTGACTATTTGCAAAAAGTCTTTGAAAAGTGCAAAACATATCGAATCTGTCTAAACCCGGAAAAGTGTGTATTTATGGTTAAGCAAGGACGAATCTTAGGACACATTGTCTCAAGAAACGGCATAACCACAGACCTGGACAAAGTCAAAGTCATTGTAGACCTACCCAGGCCTACTAATGCAAAACAAGTGCAATCCTTCATGGGGCACTGTGGATATTATCGAAGATTCATATACATGTATGCGGTTATCGCACAACCTTTGTATCGTTTGCTAGTCAATTTCGAATGGACCAATGAGTGTGAGACTTCATTCCAAAGGCTGAAAGAAAACCTTATATCCGCACTTGTGCTAAAGGCACCAGATTGGGACAAGATATTCCATGTGCACATTGATGCTTCGGCATATGCCATTGGTAGCATTCTAGCTCAACCTGGAGACGGAACAATGGATTTTCCAGTTTGCTATGCGAGCCGACAGTTAAACAGTGCAGAAAAGAACTACACAACCACCGAAAGGGAATGGTTAGGAATGATTTATGCTGTGAAGAAATTTCGGCATTATTTGCTTGCAAACAAATTTGTGTTCTTCACGGATCATCAAGCTCTTTTATACCTAGTAAATAAACCTTGCAATACAGGGAGAATCGTACGCTGGTTTATTATATTGCTAGAATTTGACTTCACAGTGGTGGTCAAAAAGGGGAAAACTCATCTGCGAGCTGATCATCTTTCAAGAATAAACAACGGGGAAGCCCCTCAAGGGGTAAATGATGACATACCAGATGCTTATCTTTTCAACATCGAAATGGTACCCAAATGGTCTCAGGAAATAGTTAGCATTCTATCCTTTGGAAGTGAGTTTGATAATACAAGATGTAGAAACAAACAGCGAACAATTCTACAAACAAAAAACTTCCAGTTGATAGCAGGACGGCTGTATCATCTTGAATCTGACCTAATCCTACGATTATGTATAAATCCGAAAGAATTCAAGTGCTACCTAGAAGAGGCTCATGTCCAAGGTTGTGCATTTCATTGTTCAACAGTGAAAACACACCAAAGACTGAAACAATTAGGAGTTTATTGGCCAACTATGTATGCGGATACACATTCTTACGTTACCAATTATACAGTATGTAGTGCCAAGCGACCAGTGGATCACGCAACATTGTTTCGGGTGAACATAGCACCTGCATGGAGTCAATATATCATTGACTTTCTAACCACCAAGACATTCCCTGAGAAAACTACAAGAGCACGGGAGAAAGCTATAGAGCTGGAAGCTCGTGACTTTCAGTTAATTGGAAATCAACTCTATAAACGGGGCAAGGACAACCAACTCCGAATCTGTGCAAGTGAAAGCGAATACCTGCTGATTCTAGAACATGCACATAGCGGAGTAAGTGGAGGCCATTTTTTGGGCGATAAGACGACGAAAATTGTCTTAACTGCAGGAATCTGGTGGCCTACATTGCACATGGATGCCGAAGAGTTTGTCAAACGTTGTGATGCATGTCAACGCACCAAGGTACCAATCAAAAGAGATGAGATGCCATTAAGGCCAATGATGGGGGCAAGGGCATTTGCAAAGTGGGGAATTGATTTTGTGGGACCTATATCACCCCCTGCATATCGCACCCATACCCAATATATTATTGTGGCTACGGATTATCTCACAAAGTGGGTCGAAGCCAAAGCAACACAAAAAGCTGATGCACGCACCACGGCTCAATTTTTGTATGAGAATGTTTTTGTACGTTACGGGTTACCGATAGAAATTGTCAGTGACCGTGGAACACACTTCCTCAATGAAGTCATTGAATATCTACTAAAGGATTTCATGGTCATACATCGAAAATCAGCACCATACCATCCACAGGCCAATGGGCAAGCGGAGGCCACAAATAAAACACTATGCACGATCCTCACTAAAATAGTGTCACATTCAAGGATCAACTGGGATCAGCAGCTACACTCAACACTATGGGCATACAGGGTAGCTTACAAAACCTCAATAGGAACAACACCATACAACATGGTGTTTGGGCTAAACGCTATACTACCCATAGAGTTTTTAATCCCAACTCTACGCGTAGCAACAAACTTGGAATGGTCAGGGCATGAACTCTCTTCAAGAATTAATGATCTTGAAAAGCTAGATGAACTCCGCTTACGAGCGGTCGCTTCGATCTATGCTAAAAAGAGAAGGCAAAAGGAGTTTTTTGATAAACATGTGCGTACCAAAGAGTTTAAAACAGGAGATTACGTACTTGTTTATACATTGAAGCAACATGCCAAGAAACTGAAAAAGCGAGGGATGGGACCATTTGTGATTCATGATCTATCACAAAGTGGGGCTGTCAAGCTTGCTACATTAGCAGGTGAAGAAATGCCAAACTGGATTAGTGGGTGTCGACTAAGGAGATATCACCTTCCACTCACACAGGAGATGCTCCAACAAATTCATCAAGGAAAGCAAAGAATGAAAGAAAAAGAGAGAGTACGGGAGGAAGCTCAAACCGAAGCACAAGAACGCATTGCAAAAAAACGGCTTCTACGACAACAACAACAAAGTAAACCACCATTGAGAATCAATGCCATTCGACTCATGAACTTGGAAGAAGACACAGTCGAGCCAATAATTACAGTCAAGGTGGGCAATGATCAAGTTGAATCACCAGCCTTGCTCGATTCGGGTGCTCAAGCAAATTTGATCTCTTACGGATTATACCAACAGCTCCAAGTCGCAGATCAACTTCATCCTACTCCCCAAGTGCTGGAAAGTAGCACATCACATCCATTGAAAACATTAGGGTGGATTATATTGCATATACAGTTACATCAATATATTTACCCACACAAATTCTATGTGGTGACAGATGAAAGCACACAACAACCAATGCTGCTAGGGCAACCTTGGCAAAAAGCATACAATGTCCAAATAGACTGGAAAGCACAGACGGTCAAAATCCAGCACGAAAACGAACAACAGGTGGTAGCTTTTGCTCAAAAGGAACATCCGGATCAAATGCAAGCCATGCAATCACTGGAAACAAATACCAAAGAACAAATAACCTCAACGATCAATACGAAACCTGAGACCAACTACCAGCTAACGGCCAACCATGCTCATCACAGACAGCTGAAATCACCGACTACACTGCAAAAATCTAGACTACCACAACAAGGTAAACAAGTATGGATGCGGAAGGATAGAAACGCCATGAGGGGGAAAACACAATGTGACAACCGAATTCTAACAAAGCAGATCGTGCAACCAAAAACCAAGGTAACCAAGCAGATATGGATTCCAAAGAAAATGCTTAGCCAAAACCCTCATGTCACTCACATTTGGATAACAAAGCAAAAGACAAAGCAAATACCTACGGTACAAGCAACGATGGAAAGTAGACATCTACAGGTCAACCGGGCAAACAAATCTAAGTGGGTGCCGATGACAAATCACCAAGGGGCAAAGTTGGCCGCACCACACTACCAATGGAAAGCCAAGGCCATACGGCCCATAGCTATAACATCCTCCGAAATAGCTACGACTATATCAACAGTGTCGGCAACGCAGTTGCCTCTGACCAAAAAGACCATTAAACAAAGAGCAGTAGAGTTACAGCTGCTACTTGCCAAGAAAACAGGAAACCTCGACGGCGAATGCTAATAAGCATCTTGCTTATTCCCTTCTCTTACACAGCATTAATTTTTCCATGCATTGACCGAGTATGCATAAAATAGGGCCACATTAATCGGCCACGCATTAGCACGACTTTTTCAACCTATGCACGGCACATACTCCGAGGCGAAACCTTGTCGTCCAGGAGGACTCCGACTAGGAGGAGGGGAGGCATTCTCAATGCGGAACCAATAACAGAAATAGCAAATAAGGGCACAATTTTCGACTATTTTCAGGATTGACGTTTGATTGCGAAATTTTTTGGAGTAACCCAAGTATATATGCCCTTATACAGCATGAAGCTACAGGAATATGGGGCCAAACGCCAAATTAAGCCCCTAGGTGTGTGTATATATGTAGAAATAACCATTTTTCGGGCAAAATATTGATAAAACGGAGAAATATGGCCACAAAAATTGCATGAGAGTGTATATAATGTGTTGCGGTGATGTTTGTGATCTATTATGAATTATGGGGATTTTCTAAGTTTGATTTGCTATTTTCCTTTTAATTTTGCTAATTTTCGGCAGAAAAACTTCAAAAATACAAAAAGCAGGTGAAAAACAGTCGTAATGAAAAACAAAAAATATGGGGATGACCAGTGACTAAAGAACAACCTACGGTACAGTGGGGGTGCAATTATGAGACGGAAGCGGAAAGTGTGTTTTGGCCAGGTTTTGGCCGAAATGACAAATTTTTGGTAAACAGAGCAAATGGAGTCCAAATCAAGAATTTTTTGAGCCTAAACCGCATCTTGTAGAAAGATAGGAGCACATGTCAAATTTCATGAAAAATGGTTCGGGGACCTCCATTATAAGAATTTTTCACCCCATTTTTAGCTCATTCTCACTATTGACCTTGTGGAGAGAGCTTCTTCCACCTAGAGCGGATCGACCTTCCAGCAGCTTCTATGATGCGCACGTCTACCCGACCAGCTCCAGACATGAGAGGTAGGCTCACCACCTTGAGCTTTTCGCGCATGTTTGTCATTCTATCGCGAAAACTAGCGTAGAGATCACACACAAAGCGAGCGGTAGAGACCTACAAGTAGAAATGACGGCCTAACGGCTAACCCGAAAGCAACAAGACTTCATCAGCAGCTTACCCTAGTCTAGGAGACCCTTCCTGGATAGCCAATGGCAGTGGAAAAACATCGGGAAAAACCCTAATTCCCAGAAACCCGCAAGAGGCGACCAAATGGGAAATCGGCGAAACGGCGATCAAATGCTACCAAAATTTACGGGTAGGAGCATATCGACATGCTCGACAAGTCCATATGACCCGCATGACCAAAAAGTGACCCGAAGCGGCACTAAACCTCAGAAACGACATCAGACAGACAAAGCGTCAAAATGCACTTGTGGCCAAACCGTAAGTCCGTTTGCCACCAAACTTCACGAGCGGCTTTCCTAAACCATCAACAACCAAGTCCTATGGTGGTGGACCACCACAAATCATCAAACGTATGTAAACGCCTCCATGGGTGCTTCTAGAGCGACAAATTGCCAAATGAAGCTCCGGTGAAGCCAAAGTCGACAAAAATCATACGACAAGGATCCCCAAAGGATTTGGAAGCTATGAAGACCAACATCGAGGAATTTCATCGCCAAAAAGAACTCCAAAAGTCAGAAAACGGCTCAGAGGCTCTGAAGTCCACACAGGGAGTTTTTACTTACCCAATTGACTTTTTTGTTGAAATTAGGCTTAAAAGGGACTTAGGGGAGCAAAGGGCAAGCACTGGGAGCACTAACAAGAGAAAAATCACCAAGAGACATCCTACGCGTAGGATGTCTCAAGGGAAATTCTTGGCACAAAACCCAACAATTCTTGCCATGCACATGTTCTGAATGACATTCACAAGCCCTACACCAAATTTCATCACCTTTGGAAGAGATTGGACCTCATATGCATGGAAAAACGCAAAGATAGGGCATAAAGGCACTAAAGGGCCATTAACCTACCAAATCTTTTCCAAATCTCATGAAATTTGCACAACACATTCACATACACATCAGCTAACTTTCTGTGTGGTGGAGCAAAAATGAAGAAAAAGACATCCTACGCGTAGGATGTCTAATGGACCTTTTGGGCATGAAGGAGAAGTTTTGTCATTTCAGAAGTAATAACCTCATCAACAAGAGCCCATATGTCAAGCTTGAAGCCCTTCTAATCACTTTTGACCCCCAACACCTTCAAGATACATTTTTTGAGCCCAAAAACACCTCATAGAGCCCTACAGGCATCAAATATTATCCAAATACAAATCCAAGAACATGGCTATGTTCCACAGGTCAAGGACAACCCACTGATCAAGTTTCATGCAGTTCTGAAGAAAAATACATCCTACGCGTAGGATGTCTTAAGCTTAGATTTAGACTTCTATGCAAGAAATGACATCATAGGAGCTAATACCATGATGCAAGAGACCATATACCAAGTTTCAACCCATTTGGACATCAATTGCTTCCTATGATGGACAATCTACCAAAATTGTGACTTAAAGCTTAAATCAGCCCTAAAATTCACTTTTTGACATCCAAATTCAAATCCAAGCTTATAACCATGTTCCATGAGCCTTACACTACCTACAAGTCAAGTATGAACCAGTTCTGAAGAAAAAAGACATCCTACGCATAGGATGTCTAGATGGATTTTTTTGGTCAAATTTGCACTGTGAGCACATGCACAGCTTCACAAGTTCCTTTTGAGCTATGATTTCAATTTTCAAGTCATTTGGATAAGTAAAACTCAGTTTAGCAGCTGAAAAAAAAAACGCTAAACTTTGGATTGCTGAGTACAACAGGGTCTATGGCAGCCTCGAAGTCACCGGCAAAGAAGAAGAGAATGACAATCAAAGACTATCTGGACGAGGTGGAACCATTTGTCATTCCACAGGGAACATTAAAGCCTACAAGCACCTGGATACAGGAAGATCTACTAGAGTCAAACAACCTAAAAATCTACCAAGGAGTATTCAAGGACAATGACGGAAATATAATAGAGCTGCCAATGCTGCCAAGGGAGCTCAATGAATTTGTCCGGAGCAAAATGGCCGGCTACTTGGAGAAAATTGACCTCCATAACTATTTTGAAGCAATCCCAGCAGGGGTGGACGTCAAAAGAGTATGGGAGTTCGTGACCAGCATTAGAGAAGATGGAGTGGCCAAGGTGACGGATTTGCACGGCAGACCCAACACAGAGATCATTATTACGGAAAGGGTTGTCGCCCATGCACTAGATCTCTCCAATCAGGGAGACAGTGTGACAAAGAGAAGGGATGAAGTAAAGGTGTACAAAGAGAAAAAGGCTAATTACACTTTTGAAGACATCGCCAACCCAAAGGTGGCGATCATGAGCCAATTGTACAACCAATACTTTCACATGTGCACGAAGAGGCCGCAGAAGTACAGGATGCCGCCAGGTGCAATTGCCACAACCTTTACTTGGGCAATGACGAAGGGCACCCCAAAGATAATCAATTATGCGGCATACATACAGGACAGCCTCGTAAAGATGGGAAACAAAAAGCCAACCTACATAGTGCCAGGAGAGATGATAACCAAGGTAGTTTATGCAGCACTACATGCCAAGGGAAGGTGGCCTGACCCCCCATCTCAGAATGACTGGCTAAAAATAAAGGAAGACAAAGAAGACGAGCCACAACGAGCACCAAGGGTGGCTACAAGGTTGAAGAGACGACTGGAGCCAATGGAAGAGGAGCACCCTGAGCAGAAGAAAGGCAAAAAAGAATCTGCTCAAATGTCAGCCAAAGAGACTCGATCACAAAAAGCGGCTAGACTCGAGAGGCTAATGGAGAGTTTCCGAGGAGAAAGAGCCCTCAAGGGCGATCTAAACGAATTATGGAAGCCATCCCTTGAGTCGATGTCCGGATCCTCAAGAAGAGTGCAGAGGGACCGCTTCGAAGACTATATCAAGAATTTCGAGATTCTTGATGCTGCGGCGGAAAACATTCCACACATCCCTTTCACCGAGGAAGAAGTGGAGCAAATACGGCAAACGTTGCTAGATAAACAAGAAAACAAGGAAAGAGAAAGAAAGACGAAAGCAGATAGGGATTTCAAGGGCAAACCTACAGCTTTACCAGGTAGCCCTAAACCTAGCCCACCGCCATCACCACCTCCTAGCAGCCCTCCTCCAGAAGATCAGAAGGCCGGAGACAAGCAAGAAGAACACCAGGATGAAGAGCAAGAGCACAGGATAGAACCTGAACACAAAGAAGAAGCCAAGCCTGCATCTGAACAAATAAAGCTCGAGGAAGCATACTATGCATTTTTAGACCTGCTAGCTGCAGGCTATTCAAAGGAAGAAGCCGCCACAGTCGCATTCGACTTGGCAAGGACACGAAGTGAAGAACAGCTGCCAGGCATCCGGCTAGTTGAACTTAAGGAGATTGCTACCGACACGGTAGACCTGCACCCGCCCTCGAATGATTGGGATGTGGTGATGACAATGCTAGCTGGAATAAGGGCACAATCTGTGGCATCAGACGAAGAGTTGATAACTCTAAGAGCCACTGAAGTAAAGACCAAAATGGAAAGAGATCTACTGCAGGCAAAAAGCCAAGGACACAAAGAAAGAGAAGCTGACCTCCAGGCCAGCCTAGCCACTGCTCTACAAAACTGCCAAACAAAGGAAGAAGCAAATGAGGCAGCGGCAAAGAAATTGCAATCAGCTGAAGAGGAGTGCCTGCAACTCAGCAAGTCATTGCGAGATGCAGAAAAAGAAAGGGATAATCTGACACTCCAGCTAGCAGAAGAAACAAAAGAAGTAGAGGCCTCGAGGAATGCTAAGGAGAAGGCGGAAATAGAACAAGAAGCAAGCCTGGATGAAGTCCTTGAGCTCAAGGACCAATTAAAAGTAAAGATCAAACCATCCAGAGGCTGAGAGCATCGCCTGCGCGAGTTAGAGCTACAAGCTCAACTCAAATTATTTCGGAGAGTCAAATGTATGAAGAGAAAATGCAAGAACTCCAAAAGCAGTTGACTCTCGAGAAGAAGCAGAGGGTGATCATGGCTGAAAGTTCTATTGCAATGCAAACCAGATTGGAGGACAACCAAAAGGCCCTACAAGAAGAATTGACAAGCATCAAGATAAAGCTCGAGGAAGCAGAAAAAAGTAAATGCTGAACTCAATGACCTCCTCGTGACTATGGGCGGCGAAGCAGAAGCGGAGAAGCAGACACTCCTCACGCAAATAGAGGAGTTGAAAAGCCGACAACAAGCAGAACCAGAGAGCTCAGGGCCATCTCCTCTCAAGAGCCCCAGGATCTAACACAAGAAGAAGAGGAAAAATTGCGAAAAGCAATAGAGGCAGAGCTCAGAGAGAGCACCAAAGAGGCCTTGGAATGGGAACAAAGGGTTTTCAAATCAATGACAATTCAGAAAATCGACGCCAGCAATCTCAGGCGTGAATGGCTACAACCCTCTCTCCCATATCCATTGCTTAAATATGAAGCGGCAACAATAATCCAGCGGATCAGAGAAGAACCAACGGTCCCTCTCTACAACGCAGACACCTCGAGGCCAGAAGGAGTAAGGCTGATAGTAGATTCTCAGCCCAAGTGGAGGAAAGCTTGGCTTACCAAGTACCCGCAGTACCTAATACACTTGGTAGAGGCACCTAAACACATTAGGGACAATCTCAGCTTCTGTCCTCTACCAAGGGTTAGGACGTGGAAAGCACACGAAATCTTACAGAGAAGCCAACCCACTTGGCTGAACTACCCAAAGCTGCCAGGCGTGAAGGCAGGTGAGAGAATAAGTGTACAATACATGGTGAAAACCCTAACGGGCGCCATAAAGTTGTTCACTGGCTCACCTGACCTTACATGCATCATGATGAGAAAGATCTGCAGGACCATCCTAGCAGTGTTTGAAACCTTCAAGCCAGGACAGGTGACTGACAGCATATTCTTCTTCTAGGACACATTTAGATGTGCGTATGAGATGTCAGGTCAACCTTCCAAGGAGGTGATACATGCATTATATCAAAGAATCATGTTTCTCCCATCTTATCACCTCCAGGCGTTTGAATTAGCTTTCTACACGGGGTTCTTTACCATGCATACAGACATCTTTGGGCCAACAATGCTGAATCTACATGCACGGTACGAATCGCTGCTAAAGATGCGGGAGACCATAAGGTGAAGCAAAAAGTTCAAGGTCATGTCGGGGACGACATGAACAAGGAGGGGGGGGATGTTAGAAGCTGCACACACCCCACGGCATCTAACTACTCGACGGATTATTATTTTTTGTAATTAGTCATTCATTGAGGAAAACCCGGTTTTTCACCTTGTAAATATTGGGACTTATAGAAGTTTCCAGATTGTATCCTAGTTTTGATAGTTAGAAGGAGTAGATGGATGATTTTGGAACTTTAGGGTTTGAGAAGTTGTAAGGTATATATATCACTTTTTGACCTTAATGAAGGACCTTTTGTCATTTTAAACAAGTTTAAGTTTGTGAGTGAGCGTACTGTGTAGGTGAGAGAGAGTGTGAGCTTTGTCTTGACGCTACGTGTGCTACGGTGGTCGGAATCGAGTGCGGAGAAGTGCAGCGTGTTGCCCCCGACTAGAGCTACGAGCCGATACCAACATTGCGCGCATACGGTCCAGCTTCGGGAGCTTCTTCTACGAGCTTCATCGGCTGTTTGGGTGAGCATATGTTGTCCGATTTTGCATTGTAGCATATCCACACGTTCACATTGAGTAGAACCACACATTAGGCACTTCAGATTTCGAAAACGAAGACCTGCAGATTTCGGCCAGATATCCTACGTGTTTCTGCACCGGGTGTTTTGGGTCGTGACTTTGGATCACAGACCTTAGGGAGAGTGGCCTGGCTAGGCAATGTGGACAGGGGATCCATCTAGGGCTAGGGGCTAGGAGCCTACCCTATAAAGGGAGGTTGGGAGGAGGATCACCAGCAGCCTAGTGCCTAGTTCATTACACCTACCCCCTCCTACATGCCTTCCTTCCCTTTTGTTTTCCCTGTAAGCCCTTGCCCTTTTCTTTCCACACTAATACATCAATTTTTTAATATCTCCCAGTTGGTAACCCCTACTTAGTAAGAATACTGGTAACTCTGATATTTTATTTAGAGTTTCAGGAGATTCCTTCCAACCATCCTTATGTCAGCCTTCGCACTCAATTGATTTCTCTAAAAGGGAGAAGGTTGATTCGAACTCGCACAAATATGGAAGCTACGCCGTGAGATCACTATTGTAGCCAACCCACCACCGACATGAGGCTGGTGAAAAAGGCAAGCCATATAATTAGAAAAAATTCTTGAGCATGCTCTACACACCTGACATAACTCAACATCGCAAACTCTGCTCGTCTGTTTCCTGCCTCGACGCACCTCACAGGCTCGCAACGGCACGGTGCCTCCCGGGCCTTCCTCTGTGATTACACCCCCCCCCCGCCCCCCCCCCCCCCCCCCCCCCCCCGCTCGCATCAACTCAGATTTCTTGTTTTATTGATTTTACCCCTACTTGGTCCAACATGCAAATTTCAATTGCGAGTGCTAGTTTCTCCCTAAAAATAGAGAGCCACTTAAAGTTGGCCACATGGCGGCACATGATTAGTCGGCCATGGGTGCTTGACTTGGCTCTTTCGACTTGACATCAAGAAGACCACCTACATGAATTGTCAATGTCCTACCAATTCTGAAGAAACAAAATCCGAGGGCGAGATGAAACAGGAGGATGGCGACGATGTCTCTTCTCACTCTGAGGAAGTTTCTCCCCTTCTCCAACCTCCTCCCTTGCAGGCGGCACCCATTGATCAAGAGAAAGGATCCTCCGCCTGCTGTAGAATTTGCCTCGAATCCGAGGCTTGCACTCCAGGTAAATCTTGCACAGCTTTTGAGGTTTCATTCCTCCTTTTTTTGGTGCTTGCTGCACCTTCCTTGTCTCCAGGATTTCAACAATTTATCTGTATCATGGTCTCTGCAGGCACTGCTGCAGAGAGAGTCTCTGCATGGTATGTTTGCATGCTATATGTAATATAGTAAATGGGTTATGTACGTGCATGACTGCTTGCGTTGCATATTGCACATGTGTTACTTGCTGTTATACACAGACAGGTATGCGTGTGGTTGTAGAAACATTTTTATTCCATTAAAGGTGGCGTGTAGCACTAATGAATACACATGGACACCACCTATGACTTTTAAAGGCAGAAAGAAGCGGTTGTGAAGGTTGATAAATGTTTGTTGACATGACTCTTCATGTCAGAGGTCAAATCTTTGCAACTGATAAATAGATAATTTTACATGGCATTTGGAAACAGTTCAAGTTTATTTTTTCTCAAATAAGAATTATGTCTTTGGAAGAAAGTAATGGTGGATGCAATAAAGCATTGAGAAAATAAATGGACGGCTTGAATTGCAACATTGTGTTTATTGGTATCAAAGCATCTTGCAAGTTTTGCATCGATTAGATGTTGTGATAATTGAGGGAACTCCTCTGTTGTACAAACATGAGTCGAAAACTCTGAACTTGGAGAACAACTAAGAGACTTAGATACCGAGAACTCAAGCCAATTGAAAATATTGATTTGATTGCGTGTTTGAAGCGTGACACAAGACTCCTATATATAGGAGATGAACAGGCACATTTGAATAGTCCTATCTCATAATGTAAAGACACATCCTTTAGGTTCAGAGTCACATTCTTGGATGAAATACTGCAACCATTTGATGTATAGCCGCAAGTATTGGATGAAGGCCTTTTCATCACATTAGAGTGATTGTTACACGGTTTTTGTGTAAATTGGCTTACAACACCCATTGCATAGCTCAAAGTTTGCCTCGTAATTGTTAAGTAAATGAGAATTCTAACCATTTTTCAACCCAAGATAACATCCTCAATGTATTGACTGTCATTAGCTGCATTAGCTAGCTTCACATTTTGATCCAAGGAAGTGTCAATTGGTTTGCAACCTGTCATGCCATACTTTCTCAAGAATATTGAATGCATATTGCCTTTGTATCATCTAAATGCCCAATACCGTATCAATCCTTTTAATGCCTAATAAATATTTAACTCTCCAATATCCTTCATGTAGAACTGAATAGCCAAAAAAAATATACTTCACTGCTTTGACTCACTTTCCAACCTTTGATTGAGAGACACCCAATTGAGATTGCACGTCCCTTGGTTGGTGACTCTTTGTAACATGTATAAATAGTTCGCCTAATCATTACAATCATAAAGTCTCAAGTGCGACATTCCCTACCATTTAAAATGAGAGCCTTGGTAAAAAAAAAAGACTTTTGATGTTGATAGAATGCTGGAAAAGCACCGACTCTTCAAAAATTTCAGGATTTGAGCTCTTGGAACTTTAAGGTTATGTAGCCTTTTTGTCTTTAACTTTTGCTGCTAATGGAACCTCTTAGCTTTTACCACTAAATCCCTTGTCGTTGCACGATTCACATATTTCTTTGCTAAGTTTGGCCTCATGAGTAGAAGATTGCTCCACTAAAGGAACCACGGGGTTGAAAACTTCAATTAAAATCCTGTTGTTGCAAAGCGTCTTCAAAAAAGAACACTTCATCTCTTGGAAACGTTGGAGAAGAAGGCTTTGATGAAGAGAATTTATAAAAGAAACGAGGTTTTAAAAAAACTAAAAAACCAATATAACACTTAAAACAAGAAGCCTAGAAAGATAAGTCAATGATCATAATTACAAAACTTAAGAATTTATATGTTATATGATATGACAAAAACTAAGAACCTTCAGTCTACGGTCTACAAGAAACTTGCTGTCAGGCATCTCCCCAGTGTGCAAAATGTGTTGGTAGGCACTACAGACCAATCACCTGTACTCCAAGAAGAAACTCAGAGTCAAACCATCCTCCCTTGGGCAACCACCCCTCGGCAGTGCCCTAAGAGCCTCCTCTAGCTCCTCAGTCTAGAGTAGGTGCTCAAGCCCCTGCCTTTTCCCTTCAGTCTTGAAAAAAAAAAAGGTACGAAACTGAGTTTCTTCTTGTCCGAAACGGTGAGGAAACAACGTTTCCGTTTTGGGCCCCCGAAACGCCGTTTCTTGTTACTATGAGAGGGAGCTCCCCAAGGCTGTATTTAGAGGCGCTTAAAGCATACAATATGAAAAACTGACATCCCGAAAGCTTTGCAAGCCAAAACAGTGCCCAAAAGTTGCTTTGTAAACCGTGGAAGTGTGGTACAGTGCCACGTCAATAGTTTTACGATTTGTGGATGTCTGTATAGCAAGCCATATTAGCATGGATTCATGGTTGGTCTTGTTTTAAAAGGTTTTAGGCCCCTCGGCCACCCTCTTTAAGTTGGTGAGGGTTAGGGTTTTAAATTTTTTAATAACCCTGACCCTCTTGGAACCCTTGCCACGTCACTAACTTGTGACATACCCCCCTCTTGAAAGAAGAGTTAGTGCCCTCGATTACGCTTGCAAAACAGACAAAAGAGAAAAACTAGCTCAGTAGACACTGACTCTTAAGTACCCATCCACTAGACGACACACATCCAACACTTACACAAAGACGACTGCCACTGAACATTCACATCATTATCCCCGTCGAGATGTCAAATGAGAATCATGATCATTGTAACATATTTAGCAATCACATTCACACCGCGCTGATCTTTTCACGGATGTCTTGATCTACTAAATGTAGTTACTATCACATTCACATCACTCGTCAGGTGAAAGAGAGAAAATGCTGCGATCATTTCATCTCGTCAACACATACTCAAACAATACACACGTGATCATAGATAGAAGGCTTCAACAAGTACAAACCACTGAGTTGGCTATCTCTAATTGCCCGTTTGTCTGTGTGTGAAACGACGATGGGAATTTAAGTTGAGTGCCTATATTCTCCCACACTACTTTTCGTGAATTTGGGGTCTCTATTTGACACTATAGATGTAGGCATGTCCTGTAGTCTAAAAATTTGTGAGAAATAGTTTGGCGAAATGGTTGGCTTTAACTATCTTCTTTACCGGTATGAAGTGAGCCTACTTGCTGAATTTGTCGATGATGGTCCAAATACCATCACACCCACATTGAGTCTTTGCAAGATCGAAGATGAAATCCATTGCCATACTTGTTAGAGTTACACCACCGTTGCTTCGCCATTTTGTATGGCTAGTGATTGTCCCGGGTTGGCCACCCAGCGCACATCATATAGATTGCATGGGCGGACACTTTAGCACGTGTCCGGCCGGTCATTTTTTGAGCCTGGCTGGGTGCACACATTTTTAGCCAATTTTGGGCTTTTATGTTTTTTGCACCAGTTACACATTTTGCCCTACCTCAACCTAAGATTCTATAAATAGAATGCTTAGGGTCTTGTAGTCATTCAGATTGTGTATTGAGAGCATCATTTGCAGAGCACTTGTATTCTCTCTCTCTCTCTCTCTCTCTCTCTCTCTAGCATTTTCGACGCGCGTGGCTCACATCCTCTCCGTTGCTCACTCTCACATGGTATTAGTCGCCAAGCACGGAGCATCTACATCGATCTCCCACCCAAGGCCTAGCGCTAGCAAAATTGCAACTTTCCATCGCGAGAACTTGGAGTTTTCAGCCTAGTGTTTTCTGGACCAGCAGCGTTTTTTTAAGATTTGCCTCGCGTTTTTGCATTTGGCTGGCCCTGATCCGCATCCCTCTACAGGCGCTACCCTCCTAGCAACAAATCGCAACATAACAGCTTGCGTTTTTTGGAATTGCCAGCGTTTTTGAAGACTTGCTGCGTTTTCATTCACACGCTGCCCATACGCACTTGAGGAAGCGGCCTTTACTCACCTGGAGAGTCTTCTACTGCCAGGCACTTGCAGATCTACACCTTGGACATGTATCTACACCCAATTGACACCATTTTGGTACTTATTACTTGCTGTTTTTTTCTCTGTTTTCAGCCCGTCGACGGCTAAGAAGTGCGAGAACCCCCTCCTCTGACACTTTGTGACGCTCTTGTATTGATCAGTGGCCTACAGGCACGCTGAAATCGCTATTACAGCAGCGTTTTCAGCATCCTTTGCAACGTTTTTTAGGGCGGACAGCATGATGAATTTTTACATTTTGTGCGGTTGATCACTCCCTTGCTCGTCAAGGACACCATCCAATGGTTGTTTGACGGCGGGGACCGCTCTTGTCCCGACGGACCATGCTCTTGCTACATCGCAGTCAAGTACTTGGGTTGTTGACAGTGGAGCCACCACTCATGACTCCCCAAAAGTCTTGGTTTAGCTCTCTCAGGGAGACTCATGGACAAACCATCACTATGGGTGACAACCATGAGATTCCAGTGTCTCACACAGGCCAGATTACCCTCTTTCGTTCTACCTCAGACCCGAAGTTCAGTTGTCACGTGACACATCCAACCCTATGTGTCCGTGGACAAACTACACCATAATAGGGTTTCCGTTAAGTCCAGTCAGTCTAGATTAGAAGTGATCTGGCACTTTGTGAGTCTATTTGTAGACCGTGCATGCCCAGTCACTTAGCATAGATGCATATCCTCTGGTTGCACACAGTATGATCATCAGTATTCCCATCAGAATCCATTAGAATCAGTTAGGGGATTTTTCCAATGCATTTAGCCTATTTTCCCTATTTTTGACATTTTTCACTTATTAATTTAAGTGACTTTGTAACAGACTTGGACACTCCAAGTCAAGAATCAATCGCGACAGCACCAAATAACCACTTCAAAACAATTCTCAGATCACAATAGATTTACACTGGCCCGGCGGAGTTCCGTGCCTAGAGATATTGGCCCCAAAGACTGGCGCCCCTTTCGGTATTTCTTTATGTATTAAAATCAATATTAGAGTACAAAGAGCGGTTAGGGTTTCACTCAGACTCTGCGTCCAGATGCTCTGAGAAGTGAGGCCCTCACCGCATATTTAAATGTTTCAAGGGATGCGCAAAAGCTTGAAAGCAAAAGCAAATTCTCTCTCTCTCTCAATGAGAGTTGAAATAAAGCAATTCAACTCTCTTTCTCTCATCCAAAATCCTTGCGTAACAAAAAGCTAGGATTTGCGTCGCTCATTTTTAAATTTTTTCTTTTTTTTTTCTTCCACCTCCGTGATTTCCAAAAATTAGGGTTTCTGGCAGAAATTAGGGTTTTTGTTGTCCGTAGCCACGTCATCACTTTGTGACATACCCCCTCTTGAAAGCATTGTAATCGACCGCGATTACGCCTGCAAAACCGACAAAAGCCATAAACCGTCTTAGCAGACACTGACTGTTAGTACCTACGTTCTAAAAACACACATCTAGCACATGTACAAAATCGACAGTCACATCTCACGACATCACAAGACATCACCAGACATCACAGGACATCACATGACATTCAACATTCATTCGGATCTTAGACCATGATTTATCGGCAATGTAGCTAGCAATCACGTCTCGGTCCAATCGGGACCTCATCGATGTCCGATTGACTAACCCCTATTGCAACCATGTCTATTCGAGATCAATCAGACCAAAATGCTGCAGTCATTCCGTCTATCAGTTCCTGCACTCAAAAGAAGTCAAGAACAAATCAGTATCATTATCAGGAATTCCATTTCATAAAGTCATCCAACAGAATACTGTCAGCTCTCAATATCCCTGAAGCTCAAAGAGACATCAGTGACTTTAGTATCAAAATCAATGCAGCTGTTGACAAAGGAGCGGAGTAACTCCCCTCTTGTGCATCCCATTGCACCAGATCTTCGGCCAAGCTGAATTTCTGGGTTCCGTTTGGAGTAGACTATGCTAAACCAAAACATCGAGGTAAAGTTTCACAATCTGAGGAGTATCTGCTAGGTCCTCCTCCTCCATCCACTTCGCATCAAATGCAGGATAGTTCTTGACCTTAACCAAGAACCGCCTTCGGACTTTACCTTCGTATCCTTATGTGCCAACTGTTCAGGAAACAAGGATCTCCTCGTTTTCTTCCACTTCGGGTTGCTTATCAGGCTCCCTATCATTAGGCACATCACCCTTAACAGGTTTCAAGAGACTCACATGCAATTCATTGTGAATCCTCCAAGTATCTGGCAGTTTCAATCGGAAGGAGACATAATTTATCTTTTCAGTGATCTGGAAAGGTCCGTAGTATCGCATACTAAGCTTTGGAAAAAGCATGTCCTTTCCCTTTTTCTTTCTTAGGCGTGCCTTCTCAAAACGTAAGAGCACCCAATCATCCTCCTTCAATTTCAAGTCGCAACGATGGTGATCCGCTGCCTTTTTTTGTCGTTCTTCAGACTTCTGCAAAGTCTCACGAACCTTGGCAAAAGCTGTATCCAAATCTTGCGAATATTCATCCGTTGCAAATATCTAATCTTTCGTGCTCAGGAAGGATGGAACCTTCACAGCACTTTCAACAATCTCAAATGGCGTCTTCCCCGTCGAAGAGTGTATCTTGTTATTGTAGGCAAATTCCACCAAAGGTAAGTTCTTTTCCCATTGAGTCTTCTGATCCGAGATACAAGACTTCAATAAATCTAAAACCACTGAATTGGCAATCCCAGATTGCCCGTCAGTCTGCAAGTGGAACGATGACGAGAACTGCAACCGCGTGCCAATGTTCTCCCAAATTGCCTTCCAAAACAAACTCATAAATCTAGGGTCTCTGTCGGAGACAATCGTTTCAGACGTGCCATGTAATCGGAAAATCATCGTGATCATTCTGTGTTCTCAGGAGATAAAAAATGAAATCCATTTCAATATTTTCCTAGGGGCGGGTGGGTATGGGTAAAGGCTGTAACAATTCCTGTGCCTTATGTCTGTCAAACTTGACCTTTTGGCATACTGCGCACAAACACTTCCACATCCTTTTTGAGTCTCGGACAAAAGAAGTATCTCTCTACCCCTTCATGGTGGTAGCAATGCTGCGGTGACCCGTAAAAGGTGGACATTTGCATTCAGTCATAACCTTTTTCCGCAACGGCTGTGTAACTCACAACATAGTCTTTGTCATCAAGTAGCCTTCCCGAAGGGAGTATCCATCTACTGTCTCCCCATCCCGTATCCGTGTGAAAATATCTTCAAAATCTGTATCTGTGGCATACTGATCGACCATATCCTCGAAGCTCCTATGATGTATCGCGGAAATAGCCAGAACCAACGGCTTCCGAGACAAAGCATCTGCCACCACATTCTTCTGTCTTTGCACATGGACAATCTGGAAGTGAAATTGTGACAAGATGTTCGCCCACCGCATCTGCTTTTCCGAAAGCTGCTTCTGTGGCAAGAAGTAGCGCAAACTCTGATGGTCTGTAAAGACAGTAAAATCCGCTCCGAGTAGGTAATGCCGCCACTAAGTAAGAGCATGGATAACCACCAAAAGCTCTTTCTCATAAATCTGTGCTGTCATCTCCGGCCTAGAGAACAATCGGCTCTCGTAAGCAATGACATGGCCTTCTTGCATCAAGACCGCACCCAGACTAGGACCATAAGCATCACAAAATACTTCAAATGACTTCTGCAAGTCTGGCAAAGTCAAATCTGGTCCTGTAGTCAATTTCTTTCTCAATGTCTGAAAGGCAGTCACCTCTGTGGATCCCCACAAGAAAGGGACTCCTTTTTGTATCAAGATATGCAAAGGGGAAGCAATCTCTGCAAACTTTCGAATGAACCGTCTGTAGTACGAACACAGTCCCAAGAAGCTTTCAACTTCATGGACATCTTCAAATCGGGCCAATCACGGATAGTGTCCCATTTGCACTCCTGTTGCTGAGACACAGTGTCCCAAAAAAAAAGTATCTCTGAAGCATATGATCTCTGTGTTCTGCTTCATTCTTGGAGAAAACAATGATATCATCAAAGAAAGTGCCAACAAATAGCCTGTACTCTTGAAAAATCCCGTCTATCATCCGGTTAAATGTCGCAGGAGCATTGGTCAAGCCAAAAGGCATCACCAAAAACTCAAATAACCCAAAAGTCGTCCGAAAGGAGGGTCCCTGTAACCTATCGAGTATATCATCGATCCTAGGAATCGGAAATCTGTTCTTGATAGTGATTTTGTTGAGAGCGCTATAATCGATGCACATTCTCCAAGATCCGTCTTTCTTCAAATCCAACAACAGTGGAGAGCACTATGCTGGACAAGACCCTTTTCCAAGAGGTCTTTCACTGGGTTCATAATCTTTTCATTCTGTACTCGGCTCACACGGTTCGGTGGCCGGTTCGGTGGTGTGCTTCCAGGTATCAGGTCAATGGTCTGATCTTCAGGCCCTCTGAAAAACAATCAGCATGAGTGTGGAGAAAAATCTTGGCGTTCTTTTGATCAGGTCAAAACATATTCAACCTTTATCCATCGTTCAGTTCTCTCCCAAAAGAATGAGTAAAGAAACTGAAGTTCATCAAGTACAATTCTCTGAGCCCTTCATTTATCAAAGTCGCTTTCTCGGCCCGGTAGTCAACCACGGCGTAGTTCCTGTGGTACCAAGGGATCCTGAGTAGAACGTCACTCGCGTGCCCTAAACACCTGTCATTGCAAACGAAGTTTGCCAATGCTCGGTGTAATGGCAACATCCCATCCGGTTGCCAGTCGAACTACCTCCGCCTGTGGCGTCAGTTTGTCGGGCGTAATTCCAAATCGAGCCGCCAATTCCAAGTGAAAAGAAGTTGGTCTTGGCTCCTTCAAAAGAGCTTCCTGATCCTTCACTCTGCCCCAAAAGCGGCAAAGTTTGTACTTTCATTCATTAGATTCGGTGCAGGTTCCACGCTATGTGGTACCAGTTCTGCTTTTCTATCTGCCTTTTCTGCCACGTTCCTCAGCTGCTCTCAAACTCTCAGGCCTGTCGTCGTCTTTATCATTCTGTTCTTTCTGTGCCTTTTAGGGCACTTCGCGGAGATATGTCCCTGTTCCCCGCATCCAAAGCACTTCCCCCCTTTGATGAATCGAGCTCGCTCCTGAGGAGTAAGCTTGGGTCGTGCATCCTTTTTCTTTGGGTTGCTCTTTTTCTTTCTACTTTCATATCCAGAAGTCTTTTCGGCTTGTTGTGTCATGTTCTCATCTGTGGGGTAAGTCAGACTGCCAGAGTGAATGGCAAAGCCCCGCTTCGCATGACTCATCAACTCCTGAATAGAAGCTGACTTCTGTTCCAAGCAGTGATCTCAGATCTCTGTAGGTAGACCCAAGGTAAACCGCTCAATCTGTTCTCTGAACGAGATCTTCTTGAATGAAGAGGCGGGTAGAAAAGAGCTCCAGAATCTTTCACAATAAGCATTGATTGTATCTTTCTTGGTCATCCGAAGATGGTTCCAAGCAGCTCGTATATCTCGTTCATATTCTTGCGTCAACCAAGAAGAAATAAAAAGCTTTTTAAATTTCAGCCATTTAACTGGCGCGGTCTTGTTTAAAAGAAGCGTGGACCACCAAGTACGAGCATTCCCCTTAAAGTAAGAGGCAACTCTCCGAATCTTGGAGTGCTCTGAATAACGTCCTCCCGCGAAAGTGATGTCAAACTGCTGTATAAAAGACAAAGCATTCGAAGCATCTGAGTATCCTGAAAAAGTATCAAACTTGATCGAGTGGCCACCTTCCTTAAACTCTCGGACTTTCTTGCTTTTATCTTCGAGAAAGTCATATTGGTTGGCTTTGTAAACATTCTTCTTGTTCGCATAAAAGTTTCCTGTCATCCGAATCTGAGCTGTCTGTAGACGAGTCCTCAATAGAACTGTCAGTCTCTGGGTGACATTTAGCCTTCTTTGCCTTTTTCTTGCCCTTTCCGAAACTTTGTTTCTTGCTTCGCTTTTTACCTTTTCTGTCTTCTTCGCTCGAATCTGAAGAGCTAGAAGAACTGTCAAAAGAAGAAGAAGAAGAACTGGGTACTCCTTCAAATCGAACACGCTTCTTCTGTTTCTTTGCCTTATCAAAAGTTGATTGACGACCCAAATATCGCGGGAAGTCAGTGCTTTTCTTTTGCTTTTTGGCTTTCTTTTGCATCCTTGCGTAACAAAAAGCTAGGATTTGCGTCGCTCATTTAAAAAAATAAAAATAAAAAAATTTCCACCTCCGCGATTTCCGGAAATTAGGGTTTCTGACAGAAAATAGGGTTTGCAGGAATTTTAGGGTTTTTGGCAAAAATTAGGGTTTCTGCTGTCCGTAGCCACGTCATCACTTTGTAACAGACTTTCCAACAAAAGTAGGTAGGGCAAATTGGGTAAGAAAATATATAAGCAAACCAAAGCTAGCATTCTTTGGCAGATGAGCAAGGAGCACAACAGGCCCCAGGCATCAGGTACTCCCTCTCTCTCAGCAAGAACCTCTACACCCCTTGGCGTTTTTGGTCATACCTCATCGTCCACATTCAGCCTTGGCGTTTTGTCACCACCCACAGTCCCCTAGCCCTGGCGTTTCCAGTTTCCCCTCATTGCCAACATCCTCTAGCCTAGCGTTTTCACTAACGCCAGCCAGGCTGCAATCCTCTAGCGTTTTCAGCCTTCAGTCACAGCAGACAGAGCAGCGTTTTCAGCACCGATTACAGCAGCCAATTCAGCACCATAAAATCAGCAGACTCAGCGTTTTTGTCAACGATTTCAGCCTCAAGAAAACGCAGCCAAGATCAGCGTTTTTCAGCCCTAAAACCTGCGTTTTTCAGCCACCCAAAACAGCCCCAGATTTAGCAGATTTTCAGCCATTAGAAGGTCACAGATTTCAGCCCTTAAGTGGCCGTCATCGTCACCGACATAGTCACAAGTTGCATCAGTTTTCCATGCATCATCATTGTACCACTTTGTGCAATCAATCGTAGACTACTCTCGCCAACGAGAGTGGGGCCTTCGGAGGAGGGTTTTACGTCTCTGGTGTCGTATCTCTTTTCTCTCTTTCTCTCAGTCTCATACACTTGCACGCACAATATCCACTCACTTTGTTCGTGATCATAGCACTCTCCATAAAGAACGGAAGGCTCTCCCTTCCATAAGAACTAAAAGGAACCTTGAGCAAATATGGATCACTAATCTTGAGAAAATACAACATTCATTCCGCTGCACCTTACATTGGTATCAGAGCGTGTGAAGCTTCGGCTAAGCAAGGCTCAGGAATCTTATTCACGGCAGGCTAATAAGCATCGTCAGGATGTTTCGATCAAGGAAGGAGATTGGGTGTGTTTAAGAATCATGAAGCAACGTCTTAAGCAAGTTGGAAAGAAGTGTCCAAAGTTGTCGTTTTGTATGTATGGTCCATTTCCAGTTATTAAAAAGATAAATGAGGTTTCAATGAAATTGCAGTTGCCTAACTCATGGTCAATGCACAACGTTTTCCATGTTTCTTGGTTGAAAGTGTTTCAGGGGACACCTCCAAAGGACATTTCGGAAGAAGAAGAACCGGAGATCATCGATGAAGCTGAAGTCATGGAGCCGGAGCAAGTGTTGTTGCATCGGTTTCGCCATGGTTCGAAGAAGCAAGTGCGACAATATTTTTTGAAGTTCAAGGATCGAGGAACCCATGAAGCGTGTGGGTAGACGAAGAGTTCTTCAAGGATTATCCAGAGTTGTTGGCAGACTACAAGGAAGCCATGTAGCTCAGTACCAGTACCTCACTTTAAAAAGGAGGGGATGTCACGTGACACATCCAACCCTATGTGTCCGTGGACAAGCTATACCATAACAGGGTTTCCGTCAAGTCCAGTCAGTCTAGATTAGAAGTGATTTGGCACTTTGTGAGTCTATTCGTAGACCGTGCATGCCCAGTCACTTAGCATAGATGCATATCCTTTGGTTGCACACAGCATGATCATCAGTATTCCCATCAGAATCCATTAGAATCAGTTAGGGGATTTTTCCAGTGCATTTAGCCTATTTTCCCTATTTTTGACATTAATAAGTGACTTTCCAACAAAAGTAGGTAGGGCAAATTGGGTAAAAAAATATATAAGCAAACCAAAGCTAGCATTCTTTGGCAGATGAGCAAGGAGCACAACAGGCCCCCAGGCAGCAGGTACTCCCTCTCTCTCAGCAAGAACCTCTACACCCCTTGGCGTTTTTGGTCATACCTCATCGTCCACATTCAGCCTTGGCGTTTTGTCACCACCCACAGTCCCCTAGCCCTGGCGTTTCTAGTTTCCCCTCATCGCCAACATCCTCTAGCCTAGCGTTTTCACTAACGCCAGCCAGGCTGCAATCCTCTAGCGTTTTCAGCCTTCAGTCACAGCAGACAGAGCAGCGTTTTCAGCACCGATTACAGCAGCCAATTCAGCACCATAAAATCAGCAGCCTCAGCGTTTTTGTCAATGATTTCAGCCTCAAGAAAACGCAGCCAAGATCAGCGTTTTTCAGCCCTAAAACCTGCGTTTTTCAGCCACCCAAAACAGCCCCAGATTTAGTAGATTTTCAGCCATTAGAAGGTCGCAGATTTCAGCCCTTAAGTCGCCGCCGTCGTCACCGACATAGTCACAAGTTGCATCAGTTTTCCATGCATCATCATTGTACCACTTTGTGCAATCAATCGTAGACCACTCTCGCCAACGAGAGTGGGGCCTTCGGAGGAGGGTTTCACAACGTCTCTGGTGTCGTATCTCTCTTCTCTCTTTCTCTCAGTCTCATACACTTGCACGCACAATATTCACTCACTTTGTTCGTGATCATAGCACTCTCCATAAAGAACGGAAGGCTCTCCCTTCCATAAGAACTAAAAGGAACCTTGAGCAAATATGGATCACTAATTTAAGAAAATACAACATTCATTCCGCTGCACCTTACATGAGTTCAATGGAGGCGCTTTACGTTCCGGATATGGCCTTTAACCTCCTCTTTGTGTCGAGTTTGGACTCTCAACCTACATAGTCTAAAGGGACGCGTCTCGAGGAGTGGGGAAGGGGGACGGGGCTCAAATGGATTTTTAGTGTAAAAAAGAGGACAAGATGGCAAGTGGGAACGGGAAGCCCAAAAATAGGCGTCCCCTGTGACTGTGCGAGTCTCAGGGAGCTGACATACACTTTGGGAATGACACAATGACCATTTCTGATTCTACGACAGGTACTATCCTTGCACGCAGTGAGCGCGATGATTCTCTATACTGCCTCATTGCACTTCTGTCTCGGACCACGGAGTCTTCTTCTATATGGCATGCACGATTTGGACATCTATGCTATTAGCAGCTTCTGCAGGCTGCTAGGACCTCTATGGTGGAGGGTTTACCAGCGATACGCTCTTCATCAGTGTTAAGAGTTACACCACCGTTGCTTCGTCATTTTGTACGGCTAGTGATTGTCCCGAGTTGGCCACCCATCGCACATCATGTAGATTGCATGGGCGGACAATTTTAGCAGGTGTCTGGCTGGTCATTTTCTGAGCCTGGCTGAGTGCACACGTTTTTTAGCCATTTTTGGGCTTTTATGTTTTTTGCACCAGTTACACATTTTTGCCCTACCTCAACCTAAGATTCTATAAATAGAATGCTTAGGGTCTTGTAGTCATCCAGATTGAGATTGTGTATTGAGAGCATCATTTGCAGAGCACTTGTGTTCTCTCTCTCTCTCTCTCTCTCTTTCTCTCTCTCTCTCTCAGCGTTTTCGGCGCGCGTGGCCTATACTCTTTCCTTTGCTCACTCTCACATGGTATCAATTGCCAACAACGGAGAATCTTAATCAATCCCTCCTCCCAGATGCTAGCGCTAGCAGATTTGAGCCCCTTCATCGCGGAAAAACTGCAACACGCAGCCTAGCGTTTTCTGCAGTGATCAACCAACGTTTTTTATATCAGCCTGGCGTTTTTGCACTTGCGCCCCTTGATCTACATCCTTCCCTAGTGCTTCCCTCCTGCAGCAGAACCGCACCAAACCGGCACCAAACAATAGCTAGCGTTTTTGCAACACCTAGCGGTTATGGACAGATCTGCATTTTGCAGACCTTGCTGCGTTTTTTCGTGTTTTGCTGGCGTTTTTGGTGATTTGCCGCGTTTTACACAAAATGCTGATCTTGTGCACCTACGGGAGCGGCCAAGGAACACCCAGGAGTCTGCTACACTGCCTGGACCTTGCAGATCTACACCTTGGACAGGTATCTACACCCAATCGGCACCATTTTGGGTACCTATTTCTTGCTGTTTTTTCTCTGTTTTCATCCCCTCGATGGCTGAAAAGTGCGAGAACCTTCTTCTCTAACGCTTTGCGACGCTCCTGCACTGATCGGTGGCATACATGCACGCTGAAAATCTCTATTACAACAACGTTTTCAGCACCCTTTGCAGCGTTTTTTGGACGGACAGCACGTTGAATTTTTACCTCTTGTGCGGTTGAACCATCCCTTGCTCGTCAGGACACCATCCGGTGGTGGACTGCTACAGCCTTGGGAACGGTACCTTCATCAACGACTTGCGATCTTATCAATCTACCTTTGGGACTTCTTTCTGAGCACACGCCATGTCGACTCCAAAGCAGAAGGGACAACAACAACAGTCCTAGTAGGGGGCCACTACGTCTTCTGCGACTACGGCCACTTCCACTTCTCCGACTACGTCGACATCTGCCAACGTTACATCCAACAATTATGCCCTTACCGAGTTTGCTAAGGAGAAGAAGTTGGATTTACACAACTATTCTGTGTGGAGGACACGAGTCCGCACAATTATTGCCTGCCATCGACTCTGGGAATGGTTGAATGATTTCATCCATTCGGCTACTCAGCCTTCCCTTCTCTGCGCCACTCAGGCCTAGGTCGATGGCAAGCAACACAGGGTTGCCTTTCCGAAGCAAAGCATCCAACAAAGTTTCGGCCCCACTTGCACTGGTTCACATTGATCTACGTGGCCCGATGAGCACTCCTTCATTTTCTGGCTCACAGTTTTTGCTTGTGCTTGTGGTTGATTTCAGTAGGTACACTTGGGCTTGGTTCCTAAAGCTCAAGTCGGAGGCTTTCAGTTTCGTTCGAAATTGGAAGACAATGGTTGAAAAGGAGGACTTGCACGTCAAATGTATTCGCACAGACAGAGGGGGTGAGTTCACCTCGAAGGACTTTGCATAGTGGTGCAAGTCAGAGGGCATCCAACGCCAGCTGACTACTCCTTACACTCCTTCCCAGAACGGAGTTGTTGAGCGGAAGAATCGGACTATCATGGAGATGGCTCGTGCGATGCTTGCGCATGCTTCTTTGCCCTAGGTTTACTGGGCAGAGGCGTGCAACACGGCGGTTTACATCGAGAACCGTTCTTCTACCTATGCTTTGCAGGATATGATTCCTTATCAGGCTTACTACACGCGCAAGCCCTCGGTCTCACTCTTTTGAGTTTTTGGGTGTCGGGCCTTTGTCCATGTGCCAAAGTAGAAGTGACGGAAGTTAGATTTCAAGGGGAAGAATCTCATCTTCCTGGGCTATTCACGAGAGTCTGACGGATACCGGTTTTACGATCAAGTCGATCATGAAAGCTATGGAGACACGTTTCAAGATGACTGATCTTGGGCTTCTTCACTATTTTCTTGGATTCGAGATTTTTCAGACACCAAACGGCATCCTCTTTCTCAGCGGAAGTATGCGAAGGCTATCCTGGAGAGATTCCAGATGACAGGCTGCAGACCGATTGACACTCCTCTTGAGCCCGGAGAGAATATTTCGCTTCACGATCCTGCCCACGGATTGACATGGAGCAGTACAGGAATGTTGTTGGCTGCCTCGTATGGCTGACTTATTCTCGACCAGACATCTATTACACAGTTTCTGTCCTCAGTTCCTTCAACACCCGACCTCGTTAGCGACATTGGCAGTGTGCCCAGCGTACTTTGCGGCACATCAGCGACACCTTTTGGACCATGGTGTCTTCTATGGTCGCTCCAAGGGTTGCACCTTACTTAGTTGGTTCGTGGGCAGGAAATCTAGATACTCGGCGCTCTACTACAGGAGTAGTTTTCACACTCAGCTCGGGACCCATTTCATGGAGCAGTAAGCGGCAACCCACCGTTGCTCTATCTTCCACAGAGGCGGAGTACAGAGCAGCTTGCTATGCTGCTTGTGAGGCCATATGGCTACGGAGATTACTGGGAGATTTTTTTTTTCCCCAGACTACTACTACTCGTCTTTTGTGCGACAATCAGAGTTGCATTGCTATTGCCAAGAACCCTATCATTCACGCTCGGACAAAGCACATTGAGGTGCAGTACCACTATGTTCGGGAGCGGGTTTTGGCTAGAGATCTTCATTTGGAGTGTGTCCCTACAGCGTCTTTCTTTGCAAAACATTAGAGAGAGAGAGAGAGAGAGAGAGAGAGAGAGAGAGAGAGAGAGAGAGAGAGAGAGAGAGAGAGAGAGAGAGCTTGCTTGTAGCTGATGAGCTTATTATAGTGGATTTTTAACTTCTTTTGTAGGTGATGAGCTTATCTCCCCTTGTCTTTGCAAGGGCACGCAACAGTTTGTTCATCGTGAATGTCTTGATCATTGGCGATCAGTGAAGGTGATTCACGTTATTGCCAAACAGTACCACATTTCTAATATGTAGATAACTTGTTCTGTCTTGTAGGATGCAGATTTGCAATTTTGATGTATCTACATGTTTCCCTAAATTGTAGCATTTATGGAATTGGGGCATTGCAAGTTGTTTCATCTAGTTTTCAATGCTGGAGATCAAGGTTTAACGTAATGTAAGTTTTTGGTTAGTTTTCTCATAGGCAAGGCAAAGTCACCATGGACAGCACTTTTTATTCTGTTTTGGTGCTGTAAGAGCTCAGTGCTTATAAATAGCAATTTTACCTTTTCTAAGAAATGGAGCATTTACAGGGAAAGGAGTATTGAAACAAGAGGGAAGCATCCTATATTTCTCTTTTGCTTGACTTCACTTTAATTGCCTGCATTCACTGTTGTTGTAAGAAGTGCTATAGTCTCACACACCTCTTTTTCTGTCTCCCTGTTTGTTTCATCTTTTCAATTGATGTCACATTGTGCTCTGGCTTGTGGTTAACATTTCTTTTTTAAAGTTACTAGCATTTCAAGTCTTCAAATATAGTGTGTCTACATCTTAGAAAGAGGAGTTTTTTACACACTAGTGTTGTGCAAGCATTTTAGCAGCTTTATTGTCTTAATCTTTACTTCTTGTTTGAATATAGGAAGGCTTTGCATTTTCTCACTGCACGACCTGCAAAGCAATGTTCCATCTAAGGCCCCATGTTCCTGAGGATTACTCTTGGCGTAAACTGAAATTCAGATTCTTTGTTGCACGTGATATTATTCTCATCTTCCTTGCAGTGCAAGCTGTAAGTATGGCATGAAGTTGAGGTGCTTTTAACTGAGTGTTCTACCCATGATATTTATGTAAGTTGGCCAACAGACAATTGCTACATTTGGTGTGCTAGCCTACCTGTTGGATTCAGATGGCCAGTTCCGGAAATCTTTTGATGATGGATGGGACAGGTTGCTGTCTGTACACCCTGTTCCTTTCTACTACTGTGCAGGTAATTTGTTACTCTCCACTTTTACGCAAGGAAATTACAAAGATCAATTTAAATCCACCATATAGTCATACACAATATTACATAGATTGTATCCCTCAAAAATCTCTAATTGTTTATGAATGTGTGATTTTGCAGGAGTTTTTATGCTCTTTGTTATTTTGGGCATAAGTGGCCTAGTGGTACATTGCTCATCAGTAAACCGTGGCGATCCTTGTATGGCTGGATGCCGGCATTGCTGTTATGGCTGGGGAATATTAGACTGTTTTCCAGCATCAATGGAGGCTTGTGGTGCACTTCTTGTCATTTTTGTGGTCATCTTTGCCATTTTAGGCATTGCTTACGGTCTTCTAGCTGCAACTATGGCACTACAAAGAATATGGCAAAGGCATTACCACATCTTAACAAAGAGAGAGCTAACTAAGGTAAACCTGCATACATCTTTTTACATCATTTTCATGGAAATTTGTGACTGTGTTTCTTGTGAAAATACTATAAACTTATCTGTAACGGTGCCCATTCCAATTCTGTCCACTAAACTCTTCATGGCGCACATTGTATGGTTGCTGAAGTTGGAGGAGCGCGTTCTACTTGTGTTTTTGTGTGGTGTACCTGTGTTTTGCTGGTTCCCTAAGTAGGCTGACCTGTACATGTAAGATGTAAATGACAAGATCTTCACCTTTCTTCCACTTGATCTCTTGACACTCTACTTTAAGAGGTTATGATGGAGGAGCATGCTTATGTTCTTTGGAAAGGATCAAGACCACTCAGTCCTCACCTGGATTATGTGACGAGTGTCTAGAAGATGTCAACAACGATAGGATTTGAAGGGTTCCACCGAAGTGTATTCTAGATTTCTTTACACCTTCCCAACTTTAGAGCCAACTTCGGAAATTACTAAAAAGCTTTCTGTCTGGTCTTGGAAATCTGTATCACACGTGAGAACATGGCCAATAAAGGAAAGTGAACTCTTTACTACTTAAAATAGCTTATTTTGGACTGGGCACTAGCTAGATGCATGCCATCGTGGTTCCTTTTACTGTGGTATTATTAAATTATTTGTTGTTACATGGATGTCACTGGTTTACTTCATATTTGGTTTACGTCATACGAGTAGTAGTGGTCCTAGGAAGCTTTTGTTGAGGCAGGATTTGCACATGCATGTAGTTGGTGTTCTTTTGATGCAGTAGCACAAGCTTTCCTAAGACCAACTATGTGTACAATCGCATTGTGAGTGTACTCACTTAATCTGTCTACAACTCGGCCCTTGCCATAGAGCTTCTGAGAGCCCTAAAGAAACTGAAAAAGCACCTATTTAGAACTCAGGTATACAAAAACAGCTAATGTGGGGTTTTTATAAAAGCACTAGCGTGGTTGGTTTGCCATGTCATCAGTTTGTACAGTGGCATGGAAGCATGCTGCCACGCCATTAGTCCATACAGTTGCCATGTCAGCAGTTCAAGGATGGGGGTCAAGCAGTCAGGTTTGACTCGTTTTCAGGGTACCAAGAGGCCCATCGAGCCCTGAGTTCATATAGTAGTTTGACGTTGCCTTTTGGGCAGGTCGGTTCTCGGAACGCTCCAAGGTGCGAAGGGCGATAACTTACTTGAAAGGAAATGCACAGACATGGTGGTCTACTCTGTTGTTACACAGAGAAGCACCTAAGATGCGGGTAAAGTTCAAGAGAATTTTCACGTCAACTTGGAATCAGAAGAATATGAAGAAGATGTCATCACAACTTGGCATCATCTGAGAATGACTAAGAAAGACACATTGGATGACTACTGCCAGAGGTTTTGGGATACCTTTTTGCCAGTGTCTTGGTTTCGGAGGAACACTTTGAGGGACCAGATTGCGCGGTTTTGCTGTGATTTGCCAAAAGAGATCGACAATATTGTCTTTCAACAGAAGTCTGACTCTATTCACTTATGGGACATGCCAAGATAGGTTTTGGAATGCATGCCAGCTCATTGACTTATCCTACAGAGAGGCTGATGTCCACCTCAACAGGGCAAGAGTCTTCTAGTGAAGAGAATGAATAAGGAGAACCGTAGGAAAGTTGATCAGAGGATTCCAGGGAAGTAAGGGAATCAGATGATAGTGCATCCGAGGGTTCCGACGGACCAAGGGAACCAATGCAAGTTTATTAGAAGATTCCGGAGAAGAAAGGGAATCGTATGATGGTGCATCTGAGGGTTTCAACGAAGCAGGGGAATCAGCTGATGGTTCCTAAGAGAATTCAAACGATTGAGATTGAAGTGCCAGCGGACAGGGGAGGTCAACAAGGCTACCAAGAGGTCCCAGGGCACAAGAAAAGAACATAAAGGGAATAAGCTGGTAGATTAGAGAATTCCAAAGATCCAGATTGAGGTGCCAAGTATAGGGGAGGCGAGTGGGGCTACTAACAGGTCACAGGGCACAAGAAAAGAACAGAAAGGTAAGCTAGGTCTATCGGATAATTTGGTCAAGGGTACATTTTGGCCCGCAATGCAAAGTGGATGGAGGAGGAGAACATGGCAAATTCTCTTCAGAGAGGAGAACATGACAAATTCTCTTTAGAGAGAGTTGAACCTTGAAGCTTTTGGATTATTAGCAATGTCTATGGCAAAAGTTACCGATGAATCAGCAGGTTGAATTTAGTGCGGTGTGCACTGTGGACTACACAAGAGGGGAGCCACTCCACTCCTTTGTCACAGATTGCCTAGATTGAATAAAATCACTAATTTCTCTTTGAGATTTTAGGGATACCGATAGGTTGACAGTATTTTGCTGAATGACTTTATGAAATTTGTGTACTGAATTGGAAATTTCCTTGAAGACTTGTTCTCTTTCATGTGTGTATTGTTAGAGACACGTAGAGAAAGATGAAATGTCTAGAGCATTTTGTCCGATGAATGATTTGAACTTAGTGCATCTAGACATTTGTTAGAGATCAACGATATCTGGATGTGAAATGAATGATGAATGTGATTCTAGTGCATCAAGATGTTTATCTGGATGAGATGACTGGATACTCTTGCGAGTGCATCAAGAGTTCCGGAAGGATGAGACGGTTGCACAATGATCTAGGTGCATCAAGATTATATGATAGTAACAAGATTTAGTAGATCAAGACATACGTGAAAAGATCTGTGCGGTCTGGATGTGATTACTAAATGGGTCACAATGATCATGATTTGTATCTGAGAACCTCGACAGAAATGTGATTAATCAATGACTGATGTCTTCGTGAAAGTGCTGGATTGGTGGAGTCTGGTGCATGAGGACATAGAGTTAAGAGTCTATTGAAGAAAGTTTCTGTCCTTTGGCTGTTTTGCAGGTGTAATCGAGGGCGATTACAATTCTTTCAAGAAGGGGGAATGACACAAAGTGATGATGTGGCATGCCCAATTAAAAGAAAAATGGCCGAGAGGACCAGGAGAAACAAAACCTAGAAGAACTTGAAGATTTTTGGGTGTGTGGCCTAAAACAAGGGGTCAAGATTTTAATCCTAACCCATAAAATCCTAACCCAACAAGTTGAACCAACCTAGGGAGAACCGACCGTGGGGTCTAAATCCCAAAATACTCAAAAGATTGACGTTTGGGTTGCTGCCCGTAAAACGTACTGGCCGCTGACGTGGCATGGCTGTATGGAATGCTGATGTGGTAGACTATACGGAAGTTCCATGATTGTGCTGATAGTGCCATGGTAGGTTATACGGATTTTTGCTTTTTACGTTGCTGGATTTTGGCAGTTTTACATGGGCTTTTTGTGAGTGGTGCTTTTGAACTGATGCTTTTGCGGCTTTGTTTTTGGGCATACCTTATACTGTTTATAAGCGCCCTTTGGGCCACTCTTCCGGAGAGCATGTGGACACATAGTCTCGAATAGGGAGTGGACCCTCGGGAGTTGTGTTTGCGAGCATATTATTAAAGAAATACTGGAAGGGGAGTTACTCTTTGGGGCCTGTCACAAACGGGAGCGCATAACAATATAAAATACATTCGGATAAATAGGATTTATCACTTATTACTGAAGCCAAAGGATATAGAGAGAAATAAATAGAGAGAGAGATAGAGAGTGAGAAGATCGACACAGTACTGGGGACCAGAAGATGGGCTGGTCCCCCCCCCCCCCGTAATAGTATCTTTATTACTGAGGAGAAGTCTATACAAGCACTTGAACCGAACGTATTACCACGTTCGTTCTAGAATAAGACTTGATGGTTCCCGGAAGCCTCAGCTTCCGATTCCCAGGGCAAAACCCTATTCCAAGGAACTTCCGTTCCTTATTCCAATTCCTCGAGAATCAAGGTTCTCGCCTCTGGATCTCACCTTCCAGACTCAGGGCATGACATCCTTGCAACTCTTTTCCAACTCTCTTTCCAGAGTCCTCTTCCCACAGAACAACTCTGCTTTCCCGGACACGAAGTCCTTACTTGGGAATCCCAACTTCCGGATCATAACTTGAGAGACTACCTCTCTCCGATCCGTGGATCTACTTCCCAAACTCGGGTACGAAACCCTTGGGCTGATCTGGCTCTAGTTCCTCAGAGCGCTTTTCTCCTGCAGAGGCTCATGCCTTCCTCTGCTCCTACTCCCTCACGAAGAGGAAGTACACCTGCAATCAAATACTCAAAGATCATAACATGAAAATCGTTACCTTCAAAGTCTCGACGCTCGAAACGCAACTCGATTCTCGAAAAGCAATTCCCCGGAAGAGATCTCTACATAGAAAATTCCTCTCTTCCAATCCTACACACAAAAGAGGTGTGTTCTCGGGTTCCTTCTCATAAATCAGCCCCGTCTACGACGTTTATGGGCTGAAAACAGAGAAAAACAGCAGCTTGTCGCGATGGAAACACGCTCCGTAGGCACTTCTTCGCGAGGGAACTCGCGCACTGGGTCTTGGCGACATCGGGTACACTTGGAACAGCCATGGGCATCACCGGCAAACGTCTTCTTTGCGGGTGAACTCTGCAGCAGCATCTCCTTCTTGTAAAAACTGATCCTTCCCTCTGAGTGAGAGCATGAGATGCTTTTATAGCTCCCGGCCACGGGCACGAATAGTTTTTTTTTTTTTTTTTTTTTTTTTTTGCGTTGTTCCGCCAGAAAAAAAAGAGAGAGAGAAAATGCTGGCTGACCTGTTGCCTTATTTATCGGATGGCTGCCCACTTATTAAGTGGGCGGCCGGTCACCTTTAAAAATGGTCTGAACCTGTCCAAAAACTCAAGAAAACCTTATAAGTTAAAAACAATGCTTTCACAGCACTTGCTAGGCATCCCTGGATGCAATCACACGCACAGTTGCAATGCAGACATAGACTTCCTCGCGGGAAAGCATTCGCTTTCCCGAAAAGCAATTCCGCTTTCTCAAAAAGCATCCGTTTTTCCTCAAAGTTTCCTCTGAATCCATCTTCATTCAAGTGCTTGCCTTTCCTTGTGCACAATTCTAACACAGTTCGGAATTTCCTCTCGACTATGGATATTCCCTTTCCGACGCACCCGTCACCCACCTTGTGACGCATGAGGAATACCCATCACCTAGTCACTTCCTACTGAACTTACGATACAATCTCCTTCGCGATGCTCTGTCACCCATCCTATGACGCATCAGAGATGTCCGTTCCCGGATGTCCAAAAACTCAAGAAAACCTTATAAGTTAAAAAACAATGCTTTCACAGCACTTGCCAGGCGTCCCTGGATGCAATCACATGCACAGTTGCAATGCAGACATAGACTTCCTCGCGGGAAAGCATTTGCTTTTCCGAAAAGCAATTCCGCTTTCTCAAAAAGCATCCGTTTTTCCTCAAAGTTTCCTCTGAACCCATCTTCATTCAAGTGCTTGCCTTTCCTTGTGCACAATTCTAACACAGTTCGGAATTTCCTCTCAACTATGGATATTCCCTTTCCGATGCACCCGTCACCCACCTTGTGACGCATCAGGAATACCCATCGCCTAGTCACTTCGTACCGAACTTACGGTACAATCTCCTTCGTGATGCTCTATGTCACCCATCCTATGACGCATCAGAGATGTCCGTTCCCGGATGGTCGGATACTGCTTCCCGATGCTCCCTGTCACCCATCCGATGTGACGTATCAGAAGTACCCGTTCCTGGTGGCCTTACAAATATTCCCATTCACAATGCTCCCGTCATTACTTTGAACGACGCACTAGGAATACTCTGTACTCGGATGTCTCCAGTGAGAAAAACCCTCTCACTTACAATTCCAATTCATTTAGAATTATTTTTCCTGTTGTTCCAAGCGAGAAAACCCTTTCACTTATAAATCCAATAATTCATTTAAAACTATTTTCTTGTCAAATAAAGCCAGTTTAGCATCATCCCTCACTTATAAACAGTTGTCCTCAACTGTAGAGGTCCAACTGAACTGCCGGGTAGAAACCGGAAAGATTCCAAATTTTGCTCAATGGTGAGTTGAGTTGGTAGAAATCAATCTAGGTATCTGTCCTTGCGCATAATCCTGCGTTGTTAGTCCAGAGATATTAAACCTCTTGTGTCCTCCCACATAGGGAATGCCCAAATCTCGATATCTTCCTTCACAAACAAAATCTGCGATCACCTTAAAGAAGGTTCTTGTTTCGGGCCGTCGCTCAACTTAGACGAATGGTTCCAATCCGAAGATTCCTTGTGCACGACGGCACTTCCTTCCAATCTTTTCCTCCTGCAAGTTATTATCACCAACAGTGTTTTCCTGATGCCCATTAGCGTCTCTTCCTTGCAGAGGCCATCCTTGCAAGCATCTAGGACTCCTCGCAAAATCTTAGGCAGATAAAATTCTAGCCATATCATTCCGTGAACATAAGTTCAAACTCGGCCCACTTAAGGGCGAACACGCTTTAGATCTCAATGATGTTCTCCCATATGTGGTTAAGGTAATTCTTACCATTTTTAAAACGGTTGGCGAATTTTTCTCTTACGAACATAATAGTTCGAATTTATTCCAACAGCGTGTAAATGTTACTTGACCTGCTCATGGAGAAACATATACCGCAACCAAAAGTTGCTACTGTAATGGTAAAAGCACATAACGTACTCAATAATCAACGACCATCAGAAAACCTCTTCTCCGTAGAGAAACTCAAATTCCTTCTACCGAACACATCTCAAATAGAGATTCTCGTGTCGGAATATCCTTGCGTGCAAAAAGGCGCTCAAGAGAGTATAACAAACTCCCGTCCAGTTCCTGAAAAGGAAGTTGGTTCATCTCATTCCGTTCAGCAGAAAAAAAAATCAACTGGTAGATGACCCACCTTGGCATAGGTGAAACCGGCCTGTTCAATCCAAAAAGGGCGGTAGACTTTACTTCAAACCTTGATTTAGCTTTCACCCATTATTAGTCGTCTATTATACCTGCGCTATAGTGACACAAGAGAGGGGAATGGGATACAGATGCTAGAATGCACCTGTATGAGAAGACCGACACCAGATTGGCCCCTAACTTAGGCGCCCCTTTCGGTATTTCTTTATTCTTCCAAAGAGGGAATAAACGCTGTGGATCCCTACAAGCTGCCCCGCACAAACTTGGCTGAATTTCAATTGTTTCGGCGGCAGCATAACTGTACTAGGACCCCTCACAGTCAGTATTCCCACGCATTGAGTGACTTTCCCGACGCATACGGGCACTTTGCAAGACCTGGCGAGAATCTGCAGCACGCTGAATTCTCTGTTTTCAGCCCCGAAAATGCGCCAGATCGCCTGTACAGCGGTCCCCTTGCGTCCCGGAACCTCCTGGGGGTATTAGGGTCCGTTTAGGGCCAAAACCCTAAACCTGCAAAAATACACAGCAGGCTGTAATTTACTGTTTCGGGCTCCGTTTCGCGTGCCGGTCGCATCCGTAGCAAGTCCTCGAGCTCCCGCACCTGTAGGGCTACTCGCCCTTTGAATCGGACGAGATTTCTGGCGTGAAACCTCTCCGAATTCACCTGTACCTGCGGGGGGATTAGCCGCTAGCTAATCCAGTACCTGTGCAAGAGGCTCTTGCCTCGGCAATCGCGCATGAACCCATACAACTGTACATTGGTCAAATGAAGAGCCCACTAGAGGGGCATAACATACTGCCAAAGGGGAGAGAGAGGGTAGTGCGTAGCGTGCAGGGCATCACTCTTGGCACCGCACTGTGCATAAGAGGGAAAGCAAGCACTCCATAGCTCTTAACCTGTGACAAATTCTGAAAATCAGCCTCCTCTCTCATTTTAGGCGCCCCCTCTCTGGCCAGGAGTAGCAGAATGCTCACAGAGTGCCACATGGCACATTTTCCGACTTTGGGCATTCCCGGCTAAAAATATCTCAACTGGTGCGTCAGTTGACTTTGCAGCAGAGCAAGAAAATGTTCCCTTTGTCATTCCGGAGGTAATGACGTCAACACATTTTCAGGTCCCAAAATAGCAGTTCCCTAAATTTTAGGAGATGTTGCCATTGTATCTTTCTAGGTCATCCGACCCTCTTTGTACGCTGCGGCCACGTCCAGAACTGAAATGTAGCCTCTGTAGCAAAGGATTCCACTTTGGCTAGTGAATGACCCCACTTGGCTAACCATAGTCCTTGTCCAACCTTAGTGCTTTCTTGCCCTCAGGCCTGGACTCCCTCTGAACAGTTCCACACTAGCTATGCAATGCAGGGCAGTTAGATTTCCCGAGGGGTGTTTCCAAAAGGTGAAAGTAAATAGATAATAAGAAAGAAATCAACAAAAAGGATAGATAGTAGTCACACGCTGGTGACATACCCTTCTCTTGAAATCTCAAACGTCCTCGTTTGCATCTATGTCGTACATGCTTACTGTCAACACTGATGTATTCAACACCTGTCGAGACATATACGACACATACATGCTCATTGTGAACCCTGGTGTATTCAACACCTCGTCGACTCATGTATTGCCTGCGTGTGAACCCTGTCCCAATGACATAGTGGTAGCTTCGTACTCTGCCATTGCTTTGAGTCACCAACTTTCCAATGACAAAATGGTAGCTGCACATTTTGCCACTGTCTTTTAGTACACGTTGGATCCCGTAACACTTTCGAGCATACCCAAACCGACAGTTTAAGAATGCAGTTACACATGTACTCTTTAATAGAAGCAATTACTGTATCCTTGACAAACTGACAAGAAATACTCACTTCTATAGCACTAACCAAACTTTTGGACATTCCATAAGAGCAATTGCCAAACTGACAATCTGTACAGCTCTAACATTCATGTAACAGGTATTTCATTTGAGCTCACTTTAAATACCATGTACATCATTTGTTTCAAAAGCCATTGTCACACTGACAATCCATGTAGCTTTGAAACTCATGGGGTCAAGGTAGGTTGCAAACCGAAGGCTTCAAGGTAAAGTGATAACACAGTTGGTGACTCTGCAAGTTCACCTTCTTCCATCCACTTAGCATCCATTGGTGGATAGTTTCTGAACTTTACCAAGTAACGCCTAGCAACCTTGCCTTTCACTTTCCTTTCTTTGTGTGCCAAAATCTTTTCCGGGACCAAGATCTCGTCAAGTTCCTCGACTTCCGACTGATCTTCAGCTGGCATATCTTCTGGCACATCACCCACATAGGGTTTGAGAAGACTCACATGAAACGCATTGTGAATTTTCCAACTGTCAGGCAATTTCAGCCTATATGCAACATCGCTGATTATGTCGCATACTTGAAAAGGCCCATAGTAACGCATGCTGAGCTTTGGAAACAGTCTTTCCTTGCCCTTCATCTTCTTTAACCTTGCCTTTTCAAAGCGTAAAAGCACCCAATCACCAAGTGAATATACCACTTCACGACGGTGACGATCAGCTGCTTTCTTTTGCTTTGCCTGAGTCTTCTCTAAGGCCACTTTGACCTTCTTGTACATTTCATCCATGTCCTGAACATACTTATCTGCTTCAAATATCTTGTCCTTTGTGTGCAGTATGGGAGGAACTTTCTTGCCACCTTCAACTATCTCAAAAGGTGCCTTGCCAGTTGATGAATGCACTGTATTATTGTATGCATACTCCACCAATGGCAAATACTGCTCCCACTTTCCTTTATGCTCAGACACATAATACTTCAGCAGATCTAGGACAATAGAATTTGCCTCTTCTGACTGCCCATCTGTTTGAGGATGAAATGACGAAGAGAATTTGAGCGTTGTGCCCATATTCTCAAACAAGCCTCTCCAGAACAAACTTGTCATGCGTGGATCACGGTCGCTAACAATCGACTGTGGCATGCCATGATACTTGAAAATATTGCTCATAAACAAGCGTGCCATCTGATCTGGCTTTATCTTCTTCCTGACAGGAATAAAATGAGCCTGTTTGCTGAATCTGCAAATGATGGTCCAAATACCATCGTTTCCTGTCTGCGTTCTCGGAAGATCAAAGATAAAATCCATAGCAATACTTTCCCATGGTTTATCTGGAATAGGTAGTGGTTGCAATAACCTTGGTGCCTTTTGCCTGTCAAACTTGACCTTTTGGCATATTAGGCATTCTCGCACAAAGGCATCCACATCTCTTCTCAATGTAGGCCAATAGAAGAATGTCTCAACCGCTTTAACTGTAGCATCGATGCCACGATGCCCTGCATACGGTGGGACCTGACTCTCTTCCATAACTTTGCGTCGCAATGGCTTTGTGACACACAATCTACCATGCATCATCATGAACCCATCTTTGAGAAGATAGTGTTCATGACGTTGTCCTTGCATTAGCTGCTCGAAGACCCTTGCAAAATCTTCATCATTTGCATACTGTTCTCTCATATCATCAAGTTCATGATGATAAGGAATTGACACAGCTGAAATTTGTGGCTTCCTTGACAAGGCATCAGCCACAACGTTCTTCTTGCCTTCCACATGCACAATCTGAAAGTGGAACATGGACAAGATATTTGCCCATCGCATATGCTTCTCAGATAACTTTGTCTGTGTCAAGAAGTATCGCAAGGTCTGATGGTCCGTTTGGACAACAAAATCTGCACCTAGCAGGTAGTGTTTCCAACTTAAGAGCGCATGAATCACAGCCAGTAACTCTTTCTCATAGACCTGCATGGTCATCGCTGGCCCTTGCAAAATTCTGCTCTCATAGGCTACTACCCTGCCATCTTGCATTAGCACTGCGCCAATGCTACTACCACAGGCGTTGCACTGGACCACAAATGACTTCCTAAGATCTGGCAACACAATGACTGGATCTGAAGTCATCTTTTCTTTTAAGAGATTAAAAGCTGAAATCTCTTTCTGTGTCCATCTAAAGGTGACTGCCTTCTTTTGAAGAGCATGTAAAGGTGAAGCAATCTCAGCGAAATTTCGGATAAACCTTCTGTAATAGGAGCATAGTCCCAAGAAGCTTCGGACATCATGCACCGTCTTCAAATTTGGCCATGACTTGATCGCTTCAACTTTTGCAAGATCCATTGTGACACCATCCTTTGAGACAATGTGTCCCAGAAAATGAATCTCTTCCAGAAAAAATTCACTTTTCTTTACATTGATGAGCAACCTATGACTGCGTAGCTCTTTGAACACAATGGCCAAGTGATGCCTATGCTCCTCTTCATTCTTTGAGTAGACTATCATGTCATCAAAGAATGTACCAACAAACTGCTGGTGTGGACGGAAAATTCTGTCCATCATCCTATTGAACGTAGCAGGAGCATTTGTGAGACCAAAGGGCATCACTAAAAATTCGTAAAGGCCAAACGTCGTTCTAAAAGCAGTCTTGTGCACATCCTCTGATCTAATGCGGATTTGATGGTACCCACTTTTTAGATCTATCGTGCTAAACATAGCTGCTCCTTCTAATTTGTCCATAATATCATCAATTCTAGGTATAGGGAACCTATTCTTGATGGTATTCTTGTTCAGTGCACGGTAGTCGATGCACATACGCCATGAGCCATCCTTTTTCTGCACCAACAACACTGGAGAACAGAATGGAGATGAATTGGGTTGAATCAGCCCCTTTTCTAACAGCTCCTGTACTTGGCCCATTATCTCTTTCTGCTGAGCCGCACTAACCCTGTACGGAGGCTTATTTGGTGGGCTACTGCCTGGCACCAAATCTATCGCATGGTCCTCGGGTCTCTCTTGCGGTAATTGAGACGGTAATGAATCGGAAAAGCAGTCACTATACTGTTGTAAAAACATTGACCTTTCTTTATCTAGCACAGATAAATTTGATTCATCACAATCTAACACTTCACGTGCAAAAACCAAGTACGCAGAAAGATGCTTTTTCATTACAGAAGTAATAGCAGAAGCTGATACAGTGGGAATAGACTCCCCTTTAAGCTTTACATCCAGAATGTGAGTCTTTCCCCTGCTCTGTACAGTGATCTTTTTGTTGTAGGCATCCATGATTCCCTGTACACGAAACAACCAAGGAATACCTAGCAACACATCACATCCGTCCAGTGGCATGATGTAAAATTCTTCAGCATCTACATAGGACTGGATATGTAGGCGCAATTTTCCAATGATAGGTGTCACAGCCTCTGTATGGCCAGGACATGCCAAACCTGCCTCTACTGTATACCCCATCTCTTCAGGTCTGATTCCCAACTTTGAAGCCAATTCTGGGGAAATGAAGTTGGCTTTGGCACCTGGATCAAAGAAGATAAGCACTGTTTGATCCCTGACCTTTCCCCATGCTCTGCAAAGCTCACTTGCATCTGAATTTGGCTTGTCGCCCACCATATCTGGCACTAGACCAGCCATGGGCTTCTTTCCTTTCTTGTCATCAGAATCAGCTGGCCTTTTCTTTGTAGGACAATTGTAAGCAATGTGGCCAGGCTGCTCACATATAAAGCATTTGTTCTCTGTCCTCAGGACCTTCTTTTGCTCTTCTGACTTGCGAGGAAAACGTCTTTTCCATTTCTTTGCTGGTCCCTTTTCTGATTCAGTCGTAGCTTTATCTTTCCCTGCGTTGGCTGGCTCTTGAGTCACTTTAGGAACCTCATTGGGAACGTGCTTCTTGGCTGAATTTTTCTTGCCTGATCCTGCCTTGACGCCAGTGTTAAATTCACAATCTTCTCCCTTGAGCAAACCATTGCCAGTGTTTGCTACCTCGATGAGTTGCGTCAAAGTAGTGACTTTTGTCTTGGTACAGTACTTTCTCAATCCTTTAGGTAGGCCACAACAGTATTTTTCAATCTGTTCTGTCAATGGCACAAACCTATAGGAAGTTACTGGAAGTAGAGCTTTCCAAAACTTCCGATTGTAATCATCCAGATTCTTGCAAGTAGCAGCATTAAGCTGGTGCCATTCTGTCATGACATCTGCTTCAAAGTCATTAGATAACCATGCTGCTGCAAAAATCTGCTTGAAATAAATCCATGTGGACGGAGCTTGCCCTTGAAGCAATAAAGTTGTCCACCATTGTCCCGCATTCCCTGTCAAGAAAGTGGCTGCCTTGCGGACCTTTGAAGCCTTTGTAAAGTTTCCCCCTGCATAGGCCTTGTCAAACTACTGGAGGAATGAGAGAGCCTTCTACCTGTCATCAAACCCTGTAAAGGTCGTGAATGACACACCTTTGCCACCCTCTTTGTACGGAGTTGGCCTCTCCAGCGGCGTCAAATTGTCATATGGAAGTGACTGAAACATGGAAACACTGTTAGGGTTCATTTGTGTTCCCTGGCCGCAATTAAGTTGACCTGGAAATGCCATATTTGGCTGCTGATTTGTAATTCCAGCCATACCAAAATTTGCCTGTGGCATCCCAAATTGGCCCTGAGTGCTCTGAAACCCTGGTAGCATGCCCGTGACACCATACATGGGGTTAGGCATCATCGTTTGAGCACCCCCAAACACTGTTCCTGGCGTGTAAAACTGATTTCCAGGTGCATGACCAGCCATGCTCTGGAATACCGATCCACCTCCAAAATAGCCAGGGTGTACTGAAGGTGGTGGGAAGACCTGTTGCATAGCCTGTAGGTTGCTTCCCTGCCCATTAGAACCAGCTATAGGCTGCTGAAAGGTGGCGGGCTGAACTGGTACAGCCTGAAAGACTGGCATCTCAGCCACCTGTTCTTGCACCTTAGGCACAGGTTGTGGAGACTGCATGTTCTCCGTCAAGTGTACAGGTGTTTCCATTGACTCTGCGGTATGAATCACCTGTGCTCGAGCCTTAACAGGCTTTTGAATATGATCCAGTGACCCAACTTGCTGAGACGGAACAGGAGGTTGCAGAAAGGCTAAAAACCTCGGGTTCTGCATTACTTGTGTGAACATAGCCACAGCAGTAGCCAACTGGGTCCTGAATATATCGTCATCTGTCTGTGGTGGTCTTGAGGACTCACCCACTTCATGTGTTTGTTGACCCTGTGAAGAGGAAACCTCTTCAGTCACATCATCTGGTCTGTCAGCCATAATTGCAATTCCCTGTGTCTGGTCTATGATCCCCTGTGTCTTCAAGCCCAAAACTGACCAAGGCTCACTTCTATGGGAAAAAGTGATTTAATTCCATCGATGGAATCATGAAACCCGCCTGTTCAATCCAAAAAGGGCGGTAGACTTTACTTCAAACCTTGATTTAGCGTTCACCCATTATTAGTCGTCTATTATACCTGCGCTATAGTGACACAAGAGAGGGGAATGGGATACAGATGCTAGAATGCACCTGTATGAGAAGACCGACACCAGATTGGCCCCTAACTTAGGCGCCCCTTTCGGTATTTCTTTATTCTTCCAAAGAGGGAATAAACGCTGTGGATCCCTACAAGCTGCCCCGCACAAACTTGGCTGAATTTCAATTGTTTCGGCCCGATTTCGGCAGCATAACTGTACTAGGACCCCTCACAGTCAGTATTCCCACGCATTGAGTGACTTTCCCGACGCATACGGGCACTTTGCAAGACCTGGCGAGAATCTGCAGCATGCTGAATTCTCTGTTTTCAGCCCCGAAAATGCGCCAGATCGCCTGTACAGCGGTCCCCTTGCGTCCCGGAACCTCCTGGGGGTATTAGGGTCCGTTTAGGGCCAAAACCCTAAACCTGCAAAAATACACAGCAGGCTGTAATTTACTGTTTCGGGCTCCGTTTCGCGTGCCGGTCGCATCCGTAGCAAGTCCTCGAGCTCCCGCACCTGTAGGGCTACTTCCCCTTTGAATCGGACGAGATTTCTGGCGTGAAACCTCTCCGAATTCACCTGTACCTGCGGGGGGATTAGCCGCTAGCTAATCCAGTACCTGTGCAAGAAGCTCTTGCCTCGGCAATCGCGCATGAACCCACACAACTGTACATTGGTCAAATGAAGAGCCCACTAGAGGGGCATAACATACTGCCAAAGGGGAGAGAGAGGGCAGTGCGTAGCGTGCAGGGCATCACTCTTGGCACCGCACTGTGCATAAGAGGGAAAGCAAGCACTCCATAGCTCTTAACCTGTGACAAATTCTGAAAATCAGCCTCCTCTCTCATTTTAGGCGCCCCCTCTCTGGCCAGGAGTAGCAGAATGCTCACAGAGTGCCACATGGTACATTTTCCGACTTTGGGCATTCTCGGCTAAAAATATCTCAACTGGTGCGTCAGTTGACTTTGCAGCAGAGCAAGAAAATGTTCCCTTTGTCATTCCGGAGGTAATGACGTCAACACATTTTCAGGTCCCAAAATAGCAGTTCCCTAAATTTTAGGAGATGTTGCCATTGTATCTTTCTAGGTCATCCGACCCTCTTTGTACACTGCGGCCACGTCCAGAACTGAAATGTAGCCTCTGTAGCAAAGGATTCCACTTTGGCTAGTGAATGACCCCACTTGGCTAACCATAGTCCTTGTCCAACCTTAGTGCTTTCTTGCCCTCAGGCCTGGACTCCCTCTGAACAGTTCCACACTAGCTATGCAATGCAGGGCAGTTAGATTTCCCGAGGGGTGTTTCCAAAAGGTGAAAGTAAATAGATAATAAGAAAGAAATCAACAAAAAGGATAGATAGTAGTCACACGCTGGTGACAATAGGTCTGCATCTTCGTGTGTTATCCATGTACCCAAAGGTGTACATAATTCTTAAGCTGTGTTAGAGTTTTGATGAACCTAGGAAATTACCTTCCCTTCGTAAGATCCTTAGAGCGAAGACGCTCAACCTGACGATCCCTTGGCTTGATCTTAGAGCAAAACCCGCTCATTAAATAAACTAGGATTTCAATCCTTGGATTCTCGAGCACAGTCCGTAGTCGTCGCTTGTTCCTTCCCTCATAAAGAGAGTGTTCATTCACTTGTGCGAAAAGCACTACCATGTCCTCCTTTACCGGGTAGAGGGTGTTGGTTCATAAGGTACTCAAGCTTAGTGAAAGCTGTTCTTGGTTGAAATCTCGGAATGGTTCCTTCCTTTCTGCCGTCCTACCCGCAATAGCAGGTAATTTGTTGGTGAACTACCGGATACGAGATCAATAGTTGACCTTCCGGATATTTGAGCAAACCAATCCATCGCATAAAGCAATGTTTCAACTCAATTCTACTCTCATAAACACTCTAGAGTGATTGTCTTGGTTAGACACATGCATATCTCGTGCATAAAAGCAATACGCAGTTTATGAGTTCCTCAAAGATTTAACTTTGATCAAAGACCTGCCCTCTCACTTAAAGTTTGAGGGTCTTCTATTCAAAAACTTAGGAGTTAGATTGAATTCCCTTACTCCAAACTTTCTCCGGATAGCAACGTATCCTTCGAGGAGAGGTAACAAAAATTCATTGTTTCCTTGTTCAATGGTTTCCGTCCCACTGCGGGGATTAAAGTCTATGTACACTAAGGTGTACACTTTCAGCTTTTATCGCTGACTCCACCATCTGCTGCAAAAGTATCTTGCAGATGCGTCTACAAAATTCTTCATCTTTCCTTCCTCAAAGAGGATCAAGAGTGGAGCTACCTTGGCAAGAGTGAACCACTACTTGCTTGGACTCGCTCGTATTTCTATTGGGCAAATCGATCCCAATCTTCTTGGATGCCTTCCTCAGTGTAGAGGGAAAAAATTTGTTGGAAAATTCAGCCTTGAATTGAATCCAAGTCTTGTTGTAAGTTCCTTGCAGAGCTTTGATATACCACCAAGTACTTACAATCCCCTTGAGGTGTTTGGTCACAATACCTCACCTTCGACGCTTCTCAAAAATTGTCGTTTGCAAAGGCAACTTCAAACTGTCGAATGAAAGCAGTAGCTTTCAGGACATCTTCCCTTCTGTCAAAAGTATCAAACTTGACTGGAGTGTTCCTAGGTCTAAAGACCTTCATATCCTTCCCGAAATGACGGGATTTCTTGGCTATGGTTATGGTTTGATGTTCAAGGATATTTTCTGGATTCTGAAGGATCTTGAGCATTCGGCTCCTTGGATTCTCTAGGTTCTTGAGCATCATGCTCTTGTCGCCTTCTCAGAGAATCCCAAGTCTTCTGTCGACTTCTTGCAGAGAGAAAAAAAATTTCCCAACTCTGCGAGCTTTTCCTGCAGGATTTAGGTTTCCGCCTGCTTACTTCTCTCTTGGCTTGTCATGGCTTCTTCCCGTATCTTCCCAGAGTCGTCCTCCTTTACAGCGAAAGAGAGGAGACCATGCTCTGATACCACTGTCACAAACGGGAGCGCATAACAATATAAAATACATTCGGATAAATAGGATTTATCACTTATTACTGAAGCCAGAGGATATAGAGAGAAATAAATAGAGAGAGAGAGAGAGAGAGTGAGAAGATCGACACAGTAATACGTTCGGTTCAAGTGCTTGTATAGACTTCTCCTCAGTAATAAAGATACTATTACTGGGACCAGAAGATGGGCTGGTCCCCCCCCCGTAATAGTATCTTTATTACTGAGGAGAAGTCTATACAAGCACTTGAACCGAACGTATTACCACGTTCGTTCTAGAATAAGACTTGATGGTTCCCGGAAGCCTCAGCTTCCGATTCCTAGGGCAAAACCCTATTCCAAGGAACTTCTGTTCCTTATTCCAATTCCTCGAGAATCAAGGTTCTCGCCTCTGGATCTCACCTTCCAGACTCAGGGCATGACATCCTTGCAACTCTTTTCCAACTCTCTTTCCAGAGTCCTCTTCCCGCAGAACAACTCTGCTTTCCCGGACACGAAGTCCTTACTTGGGAATCCCAACTTCCGGATCACAACTTGAGAGACTACCTCTCTCCGATCCGTGGATCTACTTCCCAAACTCGAGTACGAAACCCTTGGGCTGATCTGGCTCTAGTTCCTCAGAGCGCTTTTCTCGTGCAGAGGCTCATGCCTTCCTCTGCTCCTACTCCCTCACGAAGAGGAAGTACACCTGCAATCAAATACTCAAAGATCATAACATGAAAATCGTTACCTTCAAAGTCTCGACGCTCGAAACGCAACTCGATTCTCGAAAAGCAATTCCCCGGAAGATATCTCTACATAGAAAATTCCTCTCTTCCAATCCTACACACAAAAGAGGTGTGTTCTCGGGTTCCTTCTCGTAAATCAGCCCCGTCTACGACGTTTATGGGCTGAAAACAGAGAAAAACAGCAGCTTGTCGCGATGGAAACACGCTCCGTACGGCGTAGGCACTTCTTCGCGAGGGAACTCGCGCACTGGGTCTTGGCGACATCGGGTACACTTGGAACAGCCATGGGCATCACCGGCAAACGTCTTCTTTGCGGGTGAACTCTGCAGCAACATCTCTTTCTTGTAAAAACCGATCCTTCCCTCTGAGTGAGAGCATGAGATGCTTTTATAGCTCCCGGCCACGGGCACGAATAGTTTTTTTTTTTTTTTTTTGCGTTGTTCCGCCAGAAAAAAAAGAGAGAGAGAGAAAATGCTGGCTGACCTGTTGCCTTATTTATCGGATGGCTGCCCACTTATTAAGTGGGCGGCCGGTCACCTTAAAAAATGGTCTGAACCTGTCCAAAAACTCAAGAAAACCTTATAAGTTAAAAACAATGCTTTCACAGCACTTGCCAGGCGTCCCTGGATGCAATCACACGCACAGTTGCAATGCAGACATAGACTTCCTCGCGGGAAAGCATTCGCTTTCTCGAAAAGCAATTCCGCTTTCTCAAAAAGCATCCGTTTTTCCTCAAAGTTTCCTCTGAACCCATCTTCATTCAAGTGCTTGCCTTTCCTTGTGCACAATTCTAACACAGTTCGGAATTTCCTCTCGACTATGGATATCCCCTTTCCGATGCACCCGTCACCCACCTTGTGACGCATCAGGAATACCCATCACCTAGTCACTTCCTACCAAACTTACAGTACAATCTCCTTCGCGATGCTCTATGTCACCCATCCTATGACGCATCAGAGATGTCGGTTCCCGGATGTCCAAAAACTCAAGAAAACCTTATAAGTTAAAAACAATGCTTTCACAGCACTTGCCAGGCGTCCCTGGATGCAATCACATGCACAGTTGCAATGCAGACATAGACTTCCTCGCGGGAAAGCATTTGCTTTTCCGAAAAGCAATTCCGCTTTCTCAAAAAGCATCCGTTTTTCCTCTGAACCCATCTTCATTCAAGTGCTTGCCTTTCCTTGTGCACAATTCTAACACAGTTCGGAATTTCCTCTCGACTATGGATATTCCCTTTCCGATGTACCCGTCACCCACCTTGTGACGCATCAGGAATACCCATCACCTAGTCACTTCGTACCGAACTAACGGTACAATCTCCTTCGCGATGCTCTATGTCACCCATCCTATGACGCATCAGAGTGTCCGTTCCTGGATGGTCGGATACTTCTTCCCAATGCTCCCTGTCACCCATCCGATGTGACGCATCAGAAGTACCCGTTCTTGGTGGCCTTACAAATATTCCCATTCACAATCTCCCGTCATTACTTTGAACGACGCACTAGGAATACTCTGTACTCGGATGTCTCCAGTGAGAAAAACCCTCTCACTTAAAATTCCAATAATTCATTTAGAATTATTTTTCCTGTTGTTCCAAGCGAGAAAACCCTCTCACTTATAAATCCAATAATTCATTTAGAATTATTTTCTTGTCAAATAAAGCCAGTTTAGCAACAGGGCCAATGTGTCTTGGCTCGAACTCCACCGTGCCGTGTCAACTCTCTCTTTCTCTCTCTCTCTCTCTCTCTCAGCCTGGGAATTATCGCACTATCATGATTGGACACACATTGGCACGGTTGTACGCATCCATTCTTGAGCAGCAGCTGAGTAGATGGACAGAGGGAGGGAATGCGTGCAGCTGGGCAGGCAGGGTTCAGGAGAGGTTTTTCTACTCTTGACCATATCTTGACACTCAGAGCCATTATCGAGGAGGGCAGATCCAGTGGGAGACCGATTTATTGTAGCTTTGTGGACTTCCGCAAAGCATTTGACACAGTACCCAGAGCTAGATTTATGCGCAGATTACAGGAGATGGGAGTACCCACTGTAAGGTGCAACAGAATGAATGTTGTTCTTTCTCAAGATGAGTGCTCCATAATGTGCTCAAGGTTCCTTTTTGTTCTTATGGAAGGGAGAGCCTTCCGTTCTTAATGAGAGAGTGCAATGATCATAACAAAGTGAATGGACAGTGTGCGTGCAAATGTATGAGACTGAGAGATAAAGAGAGAAGAGAAATACGACACCAAGACGTTGTAAAAGCCTCCTCCGAAGGCCCCACTCTCGTTGGCGAGAGTGGTCTACAATTGATTGCACAAACTGGTACAAAGTGGATGCATGTGACTGATGCAAGTCTAGGCTAGATCGATGACGACGACGGGGATGGCGAGACCGATCTAAGGGCTGAATTCTGCCGGTTTTGTACTGCTGTCCAAAAACGCTGCTGGCTGAATTCTGCTATTGCTGAAAACGCAAGAGAAAAACGCTGATTTGCTGGTCTTTATGGCTGAAAATCTGCTACTATTGTGGGGCTGAAATGGCTGTGGAAAGAGGCTGAAAATGACCTGCTGAAATCGCCCAAGGGGCTGAGATCTGGGGCGCCCAATCCTTGGATGAAAAACGCTAGGCTTGCTGATACTTGGCGATGGAGGTTCTGCTGAAAACGCTAAGGCTTGTGACTGCAAGGCGGTGGTGACTTGCTGAAAACGCCAAGCAGTGGGAGGCTAGGGCGATGTTGATGAAAACGCTAGGGAGAGCTTGATGGAGGAAAATCGCCCAAGGTTGGGAGTCTTGCTGAGAGAGAGGGGAAACCTGTCGCCGAGGGCCTGTGTTCTCCTTGCTCATCTGCCAAATAGTGCTAACCTTGGTTTGCTTATATATTATCTTACCCAATTTTCCCTACTCAGTTCCCAACAAAAGTCACTTCAAATAATAAGTGAAAATTTCAAAAATAGGAAAAATAGGTAAAATACACTGAAAATTCTCCTGAAGGATTCTGATGGGAATGCTTATGATCATGCTGTGTGCAACTAGAGGATATGCATCTACACTAAGTGTCTGGGCATGCACGGTCTGCGAACGGACTCACAAAAGTGCTAGAACACTTCTAATCTAGACTGACTAGATTGACGGAACCCTTGTTATGAAGTAGCTTGTCCACGGACACATAGGGTTGGACGTGTCACGTGACACCCACAGAGCTCATTTGGGGGATCATGGCATTGTATAGATCAGTAGTAGGTTATGTACGCGAAGCAGGGTTGCCCGCTCTCTCCTACTCTATTTGGTACGTATGTGGATGAGGTTTCTTACTACATTGAGAGAGATGGTGATAGAGGTGCACTGCTGGCAAGGACATGGATTCCGCAATTGTTATATGCTGATGATATTGTGTTGATCTCTGACTCTCCGGAGGGGATGCAACGTCACTTGGATGCTTTGCATAGGTTTGCCCATGAAAGTGGCTTGTCTGTCAACCTTGGTAAAACCAAGGTCATGGTATTTAATACCACCCCACAGTGGATTAGGAGGTCAGGGCCCGCATTCACATATGGCCAAGAGACAGTGGAATATACAGATGCTTACACTTACCTTGGAGTGGTTTTTAGTGGACCAGCATTTTCTTTGAGGAGAGCAGCAGAGACTAGATTGACCAGAGCCCATTCGGCATGGGGCAGATTGGAGAGGATGTGTTCACAAGTTCAGTTTCAGAAGCCTCGGATGAAGCTTTGGCTCTTTGACGCTTGGTGGCTTCTGCATTGCTCTACGGAGCTGAGATATGGGGGCCTTCATTGGATCGTCACGGGAGAACATGTCGCACTGATGGATGGGGTGACATGGAGAAGCCTCTGGTCTCTATGATCTTGCGACTCATTAGAGCCAAGGCTTCAGTACCACGTGCCATTATCCGAGCAGAGCTAGCTGCCCCCCCACTAATAGTTGAGGCGCTCACCAGATCTGTTTCCTTCATACACCGCACGTGGGAACTTCCCAGAGATAAGATATGCCCACCTTGCACTTGAGTCCTCTCGACAGTTAGCCATGCAGGGAGATACAGCATGTTGGTATGGAGAGATGACGTCATGGTTCCAGGCACATGGGTTCAATATAGACAGATTGCCCCCCTTCCTGTACTCACTGGATGCACCCTCTCTGACTCTTACACAATCCGAGACCACCAGGCTCATCCGCTAGGACCTGACTTAGCTAGACACCAAGAGGACATGGATACAGCCAGCACAGGAGTTGGGCACAAAGATGGCTTTCTCCAGAGAGCATCTTCTCCAGCTTACGGCAGATGGTTTTGTGACGAGGCCCAGACACATGGACATCCACTTTTCTCATGGGATACGGTGTGCTTTTGGCCAAATATGCACATCTTCACACCAGCTGCGGATCGAGACTGGGAGATACAACGGAGTACCAGCAGAGGCCAGAACATGTCCCCTGTGTGACATGGAGCCTGAGACAGAGTTACACTACACATGCCACTCCCCCGTCTACTACGAGATATGAGGCCGCTTCCACTGCTTGTTTAGAGATGGCTTTGGACCACTCTCCAAAGTCATGAGGTACGAGGATCAGAGATGCCTGGGTTTGTTTCTGCTCGAGCTGCGCAGACACAGAGAGAGCCTGATGAGAGGAGAGGCTAGTTAGTCTCAGAGACACATCACAGACTTCTCTAGAGCAGACATTGGACACCCGGAGGAGCTACTACCACAGCAGATCTTGTCGCCTCACACCAGAGGCACACTGATCGATCGAGCGACTCAGCTGGGGAGATCCAGATGCCCACGATTGCGGAGGACTACACAGCATCGACGAAGGCTACATCAGAGGATTCAGATCACTTTGGCCTGACATGCACGACGCCCGGTCAGACTGCTTACCATGGAGGAGATTGATGAGATCTGCCAGCATCGGTGATGAGATCCGCCAGGGACCGATGCTGGATCTCTTGTGACTTGTGATTTAGCTATCCTAGCTAGCTGCGTAGTTCACACCTACTAGTTTAGGATCCCATAGTACTTCTATTTTATCATTTTGTCATTTCATTTTGTTACTCTGACTTTGTATCAGATTCACCACATTGTACCACATTATAACACTCTGGTCTCATAGGTCATTTTGGCCTTTTGAAGACGTTAATATAACATTTCATTTCATTTCATTTCTCTCTCTCTCTCTCTCTCTCTCTCTCACACACACACACACACACACACACACACACACACACAATGATTTCTTCCTTGGAATGTCCAAGCATGTAACAACATTAGAGAGATTCTATCTAATGCTTCTACTTAGTGCTAGGCTTCTTGCTTGGAATGTCCAAGCCTGTAACAACATTAGAGAGATTCGTTCTATCTAATGCTTCTACTTAGTGCTAGGCTTCATTATGGTGGAGTTTGGCCGCTTCTTCAGAGTCGTGACAAAACATTATGGCGAAGTTTGGCTTGGGTCTTCTGAGTCATGACAGAAACTTGGTACGTAGATCTTTGGGCTGATGTATAGTCATGACATTTGTGGGAATATTGTAGTATTTAGTTATGACTATGCATTATTGGGCTGATGGTTTATTGTCTTGTGGATGACTACCACGAGTCTATAACTTGCAATAGTTTCCTTTATAGGTGATTCTCACTTCCCAAAGCCACAAATGGAACCTTCTCCAATACCCATCTCTTGGGCCCAAACTCCCAAAGCTATGCTGCCTGCAGCGTTTTAAAACGCTGCAGCAAGCCACAGGAGGCACCTGCGAGGAGGGAGGGAGGAAGCAGGGGGCAGGCGTCTGAGAATGCAGTGGGCAGTGGGGAAGTGTCCGCCGTTGTCACCAAGATCTCTACCGGGAGTGTTTTAAAACGCTGTGCACAGTAGGGGGTAGCTTGCTGCCACTGCGAGTCACAACGCAAGGAGCAGAGGATGACCTCCTGAGTCCAGCGTTTTAAAACGCTAACGCTAGGGGTCTCCAATCGGCAGCTTTGCCACTATCACCGTGAGGTCACAACTGTGCCAAGAGCACCTGCGTTTTAAAATGCTGCAAGGGACAAGGAAAACGCCACGAGTCAAGAGCATCACCGATTCTTCTAATCTTCTCAACGTGTGCTTGTTCTCCAACGCGATTACCGAGCTTCAAGCTTTGATACCATGTCAAAGTTGACAGTGCAGAAGCGTAGAGCAATGGGGAGAATACACGAGAGAGAAAATAGAGAGAGATATTGCTGAACCAACCAACCTTGGCAATGATTTGACACATATACAATGGAGGCAATGGGTTGCATATATACCCACGTAAGTAAATTGCCCTACCCAGACTTTGACAATTAAGTAAAATAATTACCTAAAAGCCGAAATAAATAATGGGATCACATTGGGCAGTTCACTTGAGATGCCATAACTTTAATATTATTATTATATATATGGCGCACACAAAACAGACACTTCTGTTTTTTAATGATGACATGCTTGAATGTTTGACAAGTTTTCTTGCGTGCAATTGAGGATGTTGTTGTGATGGCAGGAATATATTGTGGAAGATTTGAATGGACATTATACACCCCCATCCCTAGATCCGGAGCATGAAGCGAGACTGAAGAGTTTACACTTGCTGTGAGCCAAATCAAGATCTCTGTAGCTCACAAGTGGGAGTTAAGGAAAGTATAACCACAATGGCCGTTGTAAACGAGATTGTGCATGATGGGTCGGGAACTATAAGTAATTCATGTCACTCACCTATGGTGTAATATATAAATCCAATCCCTAGCATCTGTACTGCAGTTTGTTGAAGATGAATAATGATATTTCGCCGTGGGCATTGCGTATTCAAAAGCATACTTCTTCACTGGCCATGTGAGGATGGCATGGCTATCAAATCAGATGAGGGGTTTTGTTTGCATGTACCATCAGACCTCAGCTGAAAGCTCCAACTGAGCCAGCTGTAGAATTGTTTGTAAAGGTATTGGCATTATGGATGCGGTTGTGGTTTACAAGAAAAAGTGGGTGCTCTAAGCTCTTCATTTGGAAACAATGGTAAGAAGGCTAGAATTTATTTTAGTCTACTCCTGTTGAAAGGTTGGGAGTATTAGGGTTTCTTGGTCCCCCCCCCCCCCCCCCCCCCCCCCCCCCCCCCCCCCCCCCCCCCCCCGGAAATTTGGAACTCAGTCTATAGTGAAAAGGCTTTTGCTGAATTTTCGACATGTTAACTATAGTCGAGGGTTGTCAGGGTGTCTGATAGATCTGTGAGGTCTCATGGGATTGTTTCTATGACTTCAAATCTCTCTCTCTCTCTCTCTCTCTCTCTCTCTCTCTCTCTCTCTCTCTCTCACTCACACACACACACACACACACACCCCTACCTTGTTTTGCATGTGCAATGCATGGTTTGAACGTATAAGTAGAAGCATACAATGCACCCCCCTAGTATGATTTAAAGCCATGGTGTTTCATCTAATGTCTTAGCCCTAATCTAAAACACAATTTGTGGGGTTGTCCCACTTTTTCGACGGAAACAAGTATGAAGCATCCTTTAAGCAAATAACTTAACCTGAGTCAACTCCAGTTTGCAACCTACGTATTTTTGTGTGCATATCACTCCAAACAGTAACATGCATAAAAGATTAATACATTCATTATTATTGTTTTTTAAGCTTGAGTAGCTCTTGTTTGAAAATGGAAAGAGTGATACTTAAATTCATAATTACTATAAAGGCTGTGGTACTTGGCGAGTGCAGTTTCATGTTTGCTTAGTAGGGAACAAAACATGATGTTCTTGACAATTTAGTACATGTAAGATTTCTTGAAACTACGCAATCCAAGGTATGCTGATAAGGTTTGATAATTTTTGGTTACCCATCATTATTTTCTATTGAATTCCATTTTTTCTGCAAGTATTTATTATACATCTAGTCTATTTTTATTTTTATTTTATTCTGCAAGGTCATGTGTTTATTATAGCATGTGTGTATAATACATAGAAAAACTAGCTACCGTCTGAGCTTACAAATATGTGAGAAAGGTGAATAAGTGTATTAGTATGCAAGGAGTTAGGTCTCCCCAATCTTGGAAAAATAACAAACCTTTCAAATAATCTCTAGTGCCCAATCTCGGAAATTAAAAAACCTTTCGGATAATCTCAAGTGCGTAAGTGCAAGGATGAGTTTAATAAATGAAAAGACCCATGAAAATGGCAAGTCAAAAGATTTTTTGTCCATGTAAAGAGATGGTCGAGTGCAAGCTGATACATATTTGTTTTCCTTTCGCTTATTTTCCCTTTAGCATTTTCTTCTTTTTATTCTCTTTAGAGAGTGTCCTTGCACTATATAGGTGGTGATTTTTTTTCTGAAGCTAGTAGTAGTAGGGGGTACCCAATGAAATCAAATAAAAAACTAGAAGGAATCAACTCAGATACGGACGAGCGACGTAGCAGTCAGGGTGTGTGGGCAAGATGGCTGACAGAGGAGCAGGAGCCACACAAAAGCTGGGGTGATGAGCAGATGGAGAGGAGGCGTGTAGAGGTTGAGCTGCAGAAGTGGTGCAATTGCTATAGATCTGCAAGCTTGCGAGGCTATAGATTAAAAAAAAAAAATTAATATGCATGGCTTTGACATCTGAGCGCGACTGTGGTTGTGGTCTACAGTAGTTCACAATTTGTTATCGCTCTTGCACGCCCGTGTTCGACTCTCCAACCCATTTTAGAGAGCGACCCTCTATGAGTTGCTAAGGTGAGGTTGGATTCTTAAGAATCTTGGGACGAATGAATAAATAAAAGAACCTGCCAGTAGTACAATATGATTTAGGAGAGCTATATAATTAGGGTTAAAAAAATGGAATTTATTGTAATAATTTGAGAAGAGGATATAAGGTTTCTAAGGTTATGGTATTTTAATGTGGCTCAAAAAAAGTACGAGCACCTTCAGGGTTTGAGCATTATGATAGAAACAATTTTCAATGGGACATTTAAGTAGTAACTATAAAGAGCTACTACTTATGAAAGCTTGAGAACTTTCTTGGTTATGATTGTTGGGGTATAAAGTCCAATGTGATCGCCTAGGTAAGTGGGCGTGCCGCCAGGTATGTACACATATTTTTTTGTAAAAACCTAATAAGAACTCACTTTGCTCTACACATTACAGTAGAGAGAGTTCACCATATCGTCGTGCTCTTCTTCTCGCACTTTCTCTCGCATCGCACTTAGGGCAGTCTTTGTAGGTAGCCAGAGTCACCTGCTCAGATTGGAGTGAGATTCGACAGGCGAAGACACGGCCCCAATTCCTGTGGGATAACCCGAAGGACTTGGTGTTCTCAGAATTTCATTCGGAGGTCATCTCGGCCACCGTTCGGCTTCGACAAAGATCTGCGCAGGCCATTTTCGACTGCGTGGTTTCGGCGGGTGCAGATCCGACTCTGCAATATTGGGGTTTCGGGCTACGACTGCAAGTGCTGAGGATATCTGCACTTCCAGAGTGCTGATTTGTGGCTATCTACACAACGAAGGATGGCTTACAGTTCTTGGAGGCGTGTCACATACGACACGGGCGCACCTACACACAGACTATAGGCGACATCCACCGGTTCATCAGGTAGCTTGTGTTTGCTGCTTGATATTCCAGATATCATCCTGACATTGCAGGTACTTCCACATGGGATGTATTGTCAGAGATGATGTATGTCTGTTGAGGGTTTGCTGGCTGTGAGTCACGCAGCAAACAACCGCTGCAGCGGTTACAACATACAGTGGGAAATTTGTGGATGTATGACTTTGTGGGAAGTCTATGTACTGTCAGATTTACTGCAGCTTTTGTTGAGGGTCGAGTGAGGTTTTATTGAGTTGGGGGATTCTCGAATGTTGAGATCCTTTCGGTGATACAGGTCTTGGAGCAATCCCTCGAGCACCCTTAGATATGCAGCTAGGATGTATTGACTGTGAGTTAGACAGTTGGGATTGCATCCTTGCTTTACCGCCGTTGAGGCATTGTCGCAGTCTATGCTTACAGGACAGTACAGGTGCAGGACAGGTTTACCCACAGCTTACAGTGTTAGAGAGAGAGTAGTTTTTTGAGCTGTTTTTTGGTCTGTTTTTGAGTACACCAGAGACATTTTACAAAGGAGACTCTACCAAAATTTCTGCAGAATCTGAAGCTTTATTGGTTCATTTGACAGGTTGATATTGGTTCAGAGGTCAATTTACAGGAGAAACTCTGCCGAATTTTTCCTAGGAAAGTAAACTACTATGAAGCGTAGCTATGGCTAGATCACAGGACACTGCTCTTTACAATATCAAGAAGCTGGATGGAACCAATTTCCCATTGTGGAAGAAGCAGATTTGGCATGTGTTGGTACAAAAGAAGCATATAAAACCTATAAAGCTCAAGGGGATAAAACCACAAGATATGGACGAAGATGAATGGAGCGAAATGGATGAATTGACACTTTCTACCATTATGCTGACTTTGGCAGAAAGCGTTTACTTCAATGTAGCAGACGAGATGTCGGCTTATCAAGCATGGACAAAGCTGAGTGATCTTTATGAGAAGCAGAGTGCAGCTTCACAGGTATACTGGCTTAAGAAGCTTGTTGACTTGAAGATGAAAGAAGGGACACCTATGTCCAATCATCTGAATGAATTCAACACCATCTACAGTCAGTTGTCAGCTCAAGGTGTCAAGTTTGATGAACCTGTTAGAGCTATGTTCCTGTTGATCACATTGCCGGAAAGTTGGGACACTTTTCGCACAGCTTTGAGTAATTCTGCACCTCTAGATGGTTTGACCATAGCAGGTGTAGAAGGCAATCTACTTATTGAAGAAACCAACAGAAAGACAATGGACAAAGGCAAAGGAACAGCCTTAGTTGTCAGGGGAAGGACCAAAGAAAAGTACAAAGGTGGAAAGAGGGATCAGTCTCGTAGCAAGTCCCGCAGTGCTAAAGGCAAGAGTGACATAGAATGCTACCATTGTGGCAAGAAGGGTCACATGAAAAGAGACTGCAGAGAATGGAAAGCAGAAAAAGGCAAAGAGAAAGCAGAAGACCATGGTGAGAAGAACAAGTCCTCAATGAAGATTCAAGAAATAAATGTGACAAACACTGTTGCACAGGATGGCAGTTTAGTGTCAGGAGATATCTACTTCTTGAAAAATACAATGGACGCAGCTCTTCTTACAACATCTGATGGAAATGCACTGAGTGAGTGGATTATAGACTCAGGGGCATCACTTCATGTGTCTCCAAACAAGGAGTGGTTTACCTCTTATGTGACCACTAAAGATCATGTTCGGCTAGGCAATGGGCAGACATGTGAGATCTTAGGTGTTGGAGATGTTCAATTGAAGTTTCAGAATGGCTCTTCTTTCACGCTGAAAAATGTGAGACATGTTCCCACAATTACAAAGAGCTTGATCAGCACAGGTTTACTTGATGATGCTGGCTACGTCACCACTTTTGGACAGAACACGTGGAAGATATCCAAGGGTTCTATGACAGTAGCACATGGAGTAAAGTATGGAGGACTTTACATGATTTATGTATCAAATGTCTCTAAAAATGTAATCAATGGAACCGAGCAGCCGAACGTTTCTTTGTGGTATAGCCGGTTAGGACATATGTCCAAGAAGGGAATGGAAATCTTGTCTCGTTTTGGTTATTTGCCTGGCTTTTCATTTAATGATTTTGAATTCTGTGAACATTGTCTGTATGGTAAGCAAACACAGCAGCCACATAAGCATAGAAGCAGTAGAAGAGATACACAGTTGGCACTTGTTCATAGTGATTTGTGTGGACCTATGCCTAACCTATCTCTAGGGGGAGCTTCTTACTTTATGACATTTATAGATGATTACTTGAGGAAAGTATGGGTTTACTTTCTCAAGCACAAGGATGAAGCGTTTACTGTTTTCAAAACATTTGTGACACTTGTGGAGAATCAGAGTGGCAAGAAGCTTAAATGCTTATGCACTGACAATGGTGGAGAGTATGTTTCAAAGGCCTTTCAGGACTTTTGTGAGTCAAAAGGTATAAAACGTGAACTTACTGCTCCTTACAATCCTCCTCAAAATGGTGTTGCTGAGAGGATGAATAGGACCATACAAGAGAAGGTTAGAAGTATGTTGTTTAATGCACAACTGCCAAATGGGTTTTGGGCTGAAGCTGTATCAACAACTGTTCATCTTATAAATAGATCTCCTAGCAAGGTTTTGCATAAGGATTCAGTGCCAGAGATGGTATGGTCAGGCAAAATGCCCTCATACAAGCATCTCATAGTCTTTGGCTGTGAGGCATATACTCACGTTTCAAAGGAATTTAGGAACAAACTTGAGCCAAAGAGTAGAAAGTGCATCTTTCTAGGCTATGGTAATTCTGGTGAGATGGGGTACAGACTTTGGGATCCCGAATCCAGAAAGGTTATCCGCAGCAATGATGTTCACTTTAATGAATCCAAATATCATTCTAAACCAGAGAGGGTTGAGGAGATTAGAAGAGTTGTCTTCCAAGAAGATGGACCTGCACGTGCAAGACAAAATGTCAGGGCTCAAGAGAAGCAAGGACAGGATAGATTGGAACCACAGGTTGTGGCTGAGCCTGAGCCACCTATTTTGCGTAGATCTGGACGTATCACGCGACCTCCTGATCGGTTTGTTCCATCTATGAACTATGTCATGCTGACTGATTGCAATGAGCCTTCATGTTACAAGGAAGCAGTGCAAATGAAGGACTCCGGGAATTGGCAATTGGCCATGCAGTCAGAGATGACAGCTCTGCATAAAAACAAGACATGGAAGCTAGTTAAATTACCAATGGGCAAAAAGGCTCTACCTTGTAAATGGGTTTACAGGTATAAGATCACCGCTCATGATAGTCAGCCAAAGTACAAAGCAAGGCTTGTTGCCAAGGGCTTTAAGCAAGAACAAGGCATTGACTTTGATGAAGTCTTCTCTCCGGTGGTCAAGATGACTACATCGAGATGCTTTCTTGCATTGGTTGCCATATTAGATTTGGTGTTGCACCAAATGGATGTCAAGACAACGTTCTTGCATGGTGATTTAGATGTGGAAATTTACATGCAACAGCCAGAAGGGTTTGTTGAGAAAGGCAAGGAAGATTTGGTATGCCAGTTGTTAAAGAGTCTTTATGGCTTAAAACAATCACCAAGGGCATGGTACCATAAGTTCCACAAGTTTATGCTTTCTCAAGGCTACAAACGTAGTGAGTTCGATCACTGTCTATATACAAAGAAGGCTAAGGATGGCAGTTGGCTGATCCTTATTTTGTATGTGGATGACATGTTGATTGCTGGCAAGCACTGGGAAGAAATTTCAGCTTTGAAGTCAAAGATGGCAAAATCGTTTGACATGAAAGACATGGGTGAGGCAAGTCATCTACTTGGTATGCGCATTGAGAGAGACATATCAAAGAAGTTGATTTGATTATCTCAAACAGAGTATATTGACAAGGTTTTGCAACGTTTCAATATGGAGAAGGGAAAGGCATTAAGTGTTTCATTGCCACCATATGTGAAACTTAGCAAACAAGATTGTCCTGTGTCTGAGGAAGAACAGGCTGAAATGGATAAGATTCCATATGCGTCTGCAGTGGGTAGTTTGATGTATGCAATGATTGCTACTCGCCCAGACATTGCATTTGTAGTGGGAGTAGTTTGTCGATACATGTCAAACCCAGGCAAGAAACATTGGGAGGCAGTGAAAGGAATATTGAGATACCTGAAAGCTACAAAGAGTATGCGCATATGCTATGGGAGTCAGGAGCTAAGTGTAAAGGGATTTACAGACTCAGATTATGCAAGTGACTTAGACAACCGAAGGTCTACGTCAGGGTATGTCTTTACATTGGCTGGTGGAGCAATATCATGGCGTTCTAGATTACAAGATTGTGTTACTCAGTCTACTACAGAGGTTGAATATGTTGCAGCATCAGAGGCATGCAAAGAATCAATTTGGCTTAATCGACTAGTAATAGATTTGGGAATCAAAGAAGAGATGCCTGTGTTATATTGTGATAGTCAAAGTGCTATAAAATTGGCTCGCAATCCAGTTTATCACTCAAAGACAAAGCATGTGGATGTGAAGTATCATTTCATCAGGGAAATGCTCGAGGATAAGCAACTTTAGCTTGTCAAATTTCACACCACAGAAAATCCTGCTGATCTACTTACAAAAGGACTTCCCTCAGAGAGCTTTGCGCATTTTCGCAAGCAGTTAGGTGTAGGGTAGTTCATCACTTCTCTACATCTCTTGTATCTTAGCTTGTATAGTAGCTTCTGTCACACTTAAAGTACCACATTGGACTTTAAGTGGGAGGTTGTTGGGGTATAAAGCCCAATGTGGTCACCCAGGTAAGTGGGCGGGCCGCCAGGTATGTACACATATTCTTTTGTAGAAACCTAATAAGAACTCACTATGCTCTACACATTACAGTAGAGTGAGTTCACCATATCGTCGTGCTCTTCTTCTCGCACTCTCTCTCGCATCGCACTTCCACTCGTACTCCTTCAATGATTGCTAGTATTTTAGCTTATATCTTTGTTGGATACTATTTTTAAAGAAATGCAAATTATTTGTGATCCTCTTAGGAGAGCTATATAATTAGGGTGAAAAAAATGAAATTTATTGTAATAATTTGAGAAGAGGATATATGGTTTCTAAGGTTATGGTATTTTAATGTGGCTCAAAAAAAGTATGAGAACCTTGAGGGTTTGAGCATTATGATAGAAACAATTTTCAGTGGGACATATAAGTAGTAACTTCTAAAGAGCTACTACTTATGAAAGCTTGATAACTTTCTTGGTTATGATTGCTAGTATTTTAGCTTTTATCTTTGTTGGATACTATTTTTAAAGAAATGCAAATTATTTGTGATCCTCTAGTGCGCATAATCATAGAAACTCTTACAACGTGCAATAGTTATGTAACAAACATTACGAATCCAATAAGATATAGATTATTTGTTGTTAATTGCATTTTCAATGAGCATTAAGTTGGCTTTTAGTGGTCATGTAAGATTGTAACATGTAATGTTTGTTCAAGGCTAGCTTGTTGTTCATGCGGGGTTTTCATACAATCTTACAATTTCCCTCTTGTACTTTTTCTCCTTTACATATACACATCGGACACCTTGCTCACAAGCGGACCTCGATATTCGGTTCAAGAATCTCTGTAAGGAGCACCAAGCATACCTAGAGTCTAGGATTCCATCATCTTTGCAAAGAACATCCTCAAAATGCTCTAAGTTGACACCATAGAAAACTCCTGTAAAGATCCTTGCAAAGATCCATCGATGTTGTAGTAGAGGTCGACCAAAGGGGTATGCTTACAGTATAGACCCTTACACAAGTGTTGTATACATGGGTAAGGATGAGAAAAGTTTGATTTCTTGCATGCAGAGCTATGACAATAGACCTTTGGCACACCACTATGAAACCTTGGAAGAATCAAAACAAGCCAAAGAAGGAGCAGACTGCTGCTATCTTTCACTGTAAGTTGCTCGTGCCTTCCCACACTAATCTCTTCTACACTCAAAATATGATGACCCTAATGCAAAAGCACATAATACACAAGCTTGAATTGAAGGTTAGAGAAACATTGTTAGTATCTTGAATTGAAGGTTGCAAGAGACCTTGTCCATGGAGGCATCACTACCTAGAGACCATAATTCTAAGAGAAGAGAGGGTGATGATGCTAAAAATTTATGCAAATTTATGCCATGGACAAATATTATAGAAAACAAAGATATCAATAACCGAGTGAGAGCTCACTCGATCATGACTTGGCACATATTTTTAACTCTCTACGAAGCTCCATCCTTACTCTGAATGATGGCTCTAGGAAAATCCAATGATGTACCAAGTGTAGCTGCAAGACACACTGTGTAAGACATGCACATGTTGGGATACTTGTGCTTCGCAATATTGGGTGATATGAGATTGCGAATATGAATTTACGATTCTAGTGCAAATAGTTTGTTTCTTGATGAAACCTTATATAATCATTTGTGAAAAGAGAATTATGCAAGGGTTTGAATGATGCGATAGAAATATTTGGTATGCGTGTCCTGTAGAGAGGCTTGTTGGAATTAGGGTTGCAGAGAAACACATACAGCTTGGAGAAGACGAAGGAAGCTCAAGGCACACAAGAGAGTGTGTGTTACTTAGTGTGCAATGGAAAGATAGATAGCCCTAGAGTGAAGGGCGTATATACAATGCACGGGGGGGAAAACCTCCTAAAGAGGGAAAAAATGCCCCGGCAATCCTAGTGTGTTCACACACATCACTACCACATGTATATGGTAACAAATCCCCCTTGGAGTGATGCGGTGAACGAGAGCTAGCACATGAGTAAAGGGAAGTGCCATGCCTTGAGGACATGATCAGCCCACAAAGGGGAGTAAGCCCAAAGCTTGAGGAAAGCTTCAAGCTTCTCACGAGACAATGCCTTTGTGAAAAGATCTGCAAGGTTGTCCTGTGTTGGCACATAAGCCAAGATGATCTCTCCTGCTAAGAGCCTCTCCCTGACATAGTGGTAATGCACCTCAATGTGCTTTGTGCGAGTATGAAAAACTGGGTTCCTCGCAACTGCCAATGCACTCTGACTGTCAGTGTAGATAGTGTTGGCAGTGTCCTGTCCAACACCCAAATCAGCCGTAAGGCGTCTGAGCCATACACACTCAACCGTAACTGTGAAGACTGCCCTGTACTCAGCCTCACAACTCGAAGTGGCCACAGTAGGTTGCTTCTTGCTCAACCATGATATACATGAACTACCAAGCATGAAACAAAAACCACTTGTGGACACTCGCGTGTCAAAACAACCAGCCCAATCTGAGTCCGAAAAAGCATTAAGTCTGGCGGCAATGATCCCCCCTTGGGATAAAACAAGCCAAGATGTAAAGTGCCACTAAGGTAGCGGAAAATCCTCTTGACATCCTGTCAATGCTTAGACCCTGGGCTATGCATAAATCTGCTAACTTGTGAGACTGCAAACTGAATATCCGGCCTTGTGTTGCATACATAAATGAGGCAGCCAACAGCAATTTGGTAAAGAGTGACATCAGTAGGATCGCCAGCATCATGTAGACTCAACTTCAAACCTGTTTCCATGGGAGTGGCAATAGGTTTGCAATCCTCAAGTCCAAACTTAAATAGCAATGTCTCTATGTAACTTTTCTGACACAAGGCAATACCACCATCACACTGCTTAAACTGTATACCCAAGTAATGATGCAATCTTTCATCTTGAAAGTAGCATTCAAATCAGCCTTAAATTCAGCAATATGTCTCTCATTCGGTCCAGTGATCAGCAAATCATCAACATAAAGAACCACAATGAGAAGTACATCACCCTCACGCTTTACATGCAATGTGATTTCTGTTGGAATGTTACGAAAGCCTCGTTTAACCAAATGAGTGTTAGCTTTCTCATACCAAGCACGAGGAGATTGCTTCAACCCATACAAAGCCTTCTTACATCTGCACACTTTGTCCTCTTGTCCTTTTATGACAAAACCGCAAGGCTGCGTTACATAAACTTCCTCAAATATGTCACCATTCAAGAAAGCAGTAACCAAAACGAGCTGCCAATGCACATAGAAAACGTACAGTAGTCATACGACAAGTGGGAGCAAAAGTCTCTTCATAATCTATACCTTTTTGCTGTGCATAACCTTTTGCAACAAGTCGAGCCTTATGGCGATCGATCTCACCATCCGGCTTGTGTTTCAACTTGTAATCCCACTTCGTACCAATGGCCTTTTTGCCAGGAGGCAAATCACATAAAGTCCATGTGTCATTTTGTATAAGTGCATCATATTATGATTGCATGGAAGCCATCCAATTTTCTGAATTCTGTGCTTCATCAAAAGACAGAGGCTCCTCAACATCATGTAAGCTAGACACATCCAAAGCATAACAGTCTGATGCATAAGATGCATGGCTAGAGCCTGAACGAGTACGACTAGACAAAGGTGCATCCAATTTACTGTCACGCAAAGTGTGCACCAGTCATTTTCGCATACCTCTAGCCTGCTCATTTTCAGCCCTTTCCTCATCAAGTACATCATGTACATCTGCATCAGTAATAGGCTGATCTAAAACATTTTCAGAAACCCCCATAGGCTGTACATTTGCCTCATTTGAACTTACATTCGTATTTCCACCACTAAAAAGAGGCAACAAAGTGTCATAAATGTCCTGTGAGCTTACATTACTGTCTCTAGTACATGACAGCAAGGGTTGAACAGAATCTTCCACAAACACTACATCTCGAGAAACCAGAATACGTTTTGTTTGTGGATGATACAACCTGTAACCTTTGCTTTCAACACTATAACCAAGAAAAATACATTTGACAGCCTTATCATCCAATTTTCTGCACTGCACTTGCGGCACCAAAGCATATGCCAAACATCCAAAAACACGCATGTGCTCAATAGAAGGCTTTCTATCATGCCATGCTTCATATGGAGTAATAGACTGCAAAGCTTTTGTAGGACATCTGTTAAGTACATAAGTGGCACACATGATGGCCTCAAGCCAAAAAGAATGCGACAAAGCTTGACTTTTGACCATACATCGTGCCATTTCCGTCAGTGACCTGTTTTTCCTCTCAGCAACACCATTTTGCTGAGGTGTATAAGGCACTGTAAATTGGTGTTTTATCCCACGACTAGCCAGAAATGCATAAAACTCATGAGACATATACTCCCCCCCTCGATTGGAATGGAGGGTGCCCATAGTACATTTCGAGACATTTTCAGCCATAGCCGAAAATTGTTTGAAGCACATAAAAACTTCGGACTTCGCTTTAAGCGGAAATACCCATGCATGCCTGGAGTAATCATCAATGAAAGTCACGAAGTACAGGTAATTGCCCAAGGACGGAGTTTGCATGAGCCCACAAACATCACTATGCACAAGCTGCAACCTGCATGTGGCCCGAACTGAACCATCCTTTGGAAATTTAGAATGTTGCATCTTACCCAAAATACAGCCTTCACAAACATGTTTGACAGGTGCTTCAAGAGGCGGCAAAGAAGCAACCATATCAGATTTCTGCAAACGCAGCAAACTGGCAAAATTCAGATGACCAAAACGTGCATGCCAAAGTTTTGCATCTGAAATAGCCCTTAAATCTACAACAGCATTTGAAAAATTTTGTCCACACTTGTCATACAAAGTGAGCGTATACAGCCCACGGCACAAAAGCCCAGATGCAACAATTTCATCACCAAAATTGAGATCATGAACTGTACATCTGTCATCCACAAATTTGACTACAAGTCCAAGTCTAGCAAGTGCGGATACAGACAAGAGATTCTTCTTGATCCCAGGTACATAAAGTTCATCAACAAGTGTGAAGGAACTGCCATTAGCAGCAGTGAGCACAATCTTTCCAAGTCCCTGAACTGGATAAGAGGCGTTGTTGGCACAAGTGACTGAATTCCCATGAGGGACAGACTCGAGAGAGGTAAACAATTCACAATGTGAGGTAATGTGCTTTGTAGCACCACTGTCAAAATACCACACATGTGAATCTGCAGCAACTGACAAGCATGCATCATGGACAACAGGATTGTAAGTGCACTCTGCGCTAAAAGCCCATTCTGCATCAACATCAGCAACATAGTCTCCTTTCACAGAAGACTCAACAATGGTTGCATTTGTAGTGGAACCAGCATTTGCAGTGGAACCACCCTCTTTCTTCTTAGCCTCTTTGGCCTTCAACTTAGGACACGACTTGATCAAGTGATCATTGGATGTACAATAGTGGCAACACATCTTCTTTTTTCCCTTATCACCACAATTTCCAGACGAATTGCTGTCAGCAGAAGCATTAGGAACAAAATTTTTGCCACTCACAGCAGAACCATAAGAAGTGGCTGCATTGCTGTTACCACCCTTTCTTTGAGAAGCAATAACAGCCTGTTCAACTGCACACTGTCTAGTCTTGTTTTTTCTGGAAAGTGACTCTTGCAACAACAATGTGCATAATGCATCAAACTTGACAACTTCTGGATTTCCTTGGGTCATAAGTCTCCAAGTACTAGCAAAAGTCTGGTAAGAATCTGGTAAGGCATCAAGAATAGTCTGCACAAGGGAACTGTCTGAAATAACTTCACCTGCAAAAATAAGTTGCTCATTGATATCCTTGACACTAGCAAGGAAAGTGTCCATATCATCTTCCTCATGCATAATCTTTGACTCCAGCTCTTTACGCAGCAAAGCAATTTTAGCCTCATTGCGGCTTGCATAAAGAACTGCTAGAATATCCCAAGCTTGTTTTGCAGATTTTGCTGAACGGATGTGAGGAACAATGGTGCGCTTCATAGACAACGCAATCAATGCATGAGCCTGCGCATCCTTAACATCCCAACGAGCTTGTTCTACCGTAGGCAAAACAACTCTAACATCTGCAATCCTTGCAGTAAGACTTGCAACATCCTCAACATCGCCTACATCCTCAGAACCAGGACGTACATCAATGCCCTACACAATGTTCCAGACACCCTTTGACGCAAGAACATGTTGCATCATATAAGCCCACATAGGATAGTTGTCCCCATCCAACCTGTCCTCAGCAGCAAACATCTTGAACACATCTGTGTTGTTGTCAGCCATGGTAAATGATGCACCTAATGTGAAAACTGCACGAAAATAGGAGAAACGGAGCGGGAACAACCTATGCTATATAACACAAACCGTAGAAGACTATAAGACACCTGTTATGCAGAAAATGGCACTGACAGAAATTTTGCACAAAATGACGAAATAGCTTGTGCAGTACTGCCTGTTATGCAAAGAACGGCACTGATAAAAATTCTGCACAAAATGACAAAATAGCCTGTGCAGTACTGCCTGTAGTGGAAACGGAGGCCAAAATGAGCCCAAATCAAAATTCTGAGCAGACCAAACTCTACAAGCTCTCCCAAAATATTTGTCGACCTGCGAACACTTGCCAAAGCTCACTGAAATTGGAGGAAGTGAGCAGGCGTGTGCTGGAGTAGCTGCGACTAAGCTCGGGAGGACGTGACCTGCTCTGATACCAATTGTTGGAATTAGGGTTGCAGAGAAACACACACAGCTTGGAGAAGACGAAGGAAGCTCAAGGCACACAATAGAGAGTGTGTTACTTAGTGTGCAATGGAAAGATAGATAGCCCTAGAGTTATGGGCGTATATACAATGCACAGGGGAAAAAACCTCCTAAAGAGGGAAAAAATGCCCCGGCGGTCCTAGTGTGTTCACACACATCACTACCACAGTCAAAGCAATGTTCTTGCTAGTTACGTTGCCAGAAACTTGGGATACGTTTGTACATTCATAAGTAATTCAACACCTCCTGATGGTTTAACATGTGATGATGTTGAGGACAATTTGCTTATTGAAGAGGTTAGCAAGAATAATCTTGATGCTTCCCGTGGTACTAGCAATGTTGTCGTTGCTCGTGGTTGATCACAGGAAAAGGGCAAGTAGAATCATAGAGGAAAATCTTATAGCAAATCACGTGGACAAAAAGACATCGAGTACTATCATTGTCACATGAATAAAGACTGCTGAAAGTGGAAACAAGAGAAAGGTAAAGACAAGAAGGCAAGACTAAGGAAAGCAGTATAAAGATTGAAGAGATCAACAATGTTTTTGTTGAAGATTTTGATGGAGACATTTATCTCACATCTGCCATGGATTTTACATTTTTGGTTGCCATTGATGACTATGCTTTACGGGATTGTATTCTTGACTTAGGTGCATCATTTCATGTGACTCCTCACAAAGAGTGGTTCAACACATATGATGCAGCCCGTAAAGGTCGTGTTCGTCTTGGCAATGATTTTGCTTGAAACATAGTTGGTGTTGGCAATGTGCAGCTGAAATTTCAAAATGGTTCTTCATTCATGCTCAAGAATGTGAGACATGTACCAAAGCTTACCAAAAGCTTGATTAGTACATGACAATTGGATGACGCATAATATTACTGCACATTTGGTGTTAGCTCATGGAAGATCACCAAAGGTTCTTTAGTGGTAGCACATGGTTCAAATTTTGGGACTTTGTGCATGCTACATGTATCCAATGTTAAAAACCGTGTAATTTGTGTAACCGAGTAGCTGAGTGTTTCTTTGTGGCATCGCCGGTTATGACATGTAATGGAAATGGCCTATGAATTTTGAGAGTAGCGGAATTAGGAATTAGATGAAGCACTTTTGTGAGATTACTTTGTGAGCATAGAGGGTGAACTTAATTGATGGTACCAACATAAACATGGTACTTAGTTAACTTGACATGAACAATACTTTTGCAAGAGAGAGAGTTTAGAGAACATGACAATAGTTGAAGACCGGATTCATACGGAGCCGGTCCCCCCTCCAATAGGCATTTGTATTATAGTTTCTCCCATCAAGAGAGACTTGGTACAATACAATCTTTGTGTTCCTTGTGACCTAGGTGATGCAGTGAAGATGGAAAGCTTCATGCATCACAAGCATAACATAAACTTTGTAGAAAGCATTAATTATCCCAAGCCTCAGTCCCAAGGCCTCAAACACCTTCGAAGGTGGAGAGAGCTAGTGGGGAATGAGGATAGGGAAGAGGAAGAAGAAACATTCCATAGGAGAAGGAAATAGTTCCGCACTTATCATTACTCTTCTTGCTAGCATACACAATAGCATAGTAATGAAGATGGAGAAGATGGCAAGCTTAAGCATTGAAGCATGGCTCTTGGTTGGATTTGCATTCCATAGCCAAGAGTGTTGGTGTAGGCTCTCACTTCTCACAAGCTTGGAGAAGGAGGTGGAGTTCCTCAACTTTCACCAAGTGAGAACCGATCCACAAAATGATTGTGTGTGTGGTGTATATCCCCCTAGCACCCCCCTTGCTTGCTTGGGGCCAGTTGCAACTTTTCCAATGCTGCAAGCTCATTGAATCTCTCTCCCCCTAGCCAATCACATGCAGCATGGAGCCAAGTACATGGGTAGTCTTTTGACAAGTGTCCTCCTTACCCCTTAGAGAGAGAGAGAGAGAGAGAGAGAGAGAGAGAGAGAGAGAGAGAGAGAGAGAGAGAGAGCTTGAAAACATCTAGATATTTGTTGGATGGAACTAGAAGCTCATTGGAACCCTCTTTAGCCCAACCAATAGCATTCAAGCACACCATGTGGTTAAGATTAGTGAGAGTCTGACATGTGTCCCATGTGCCCTTTTAGAAAAGGGGTGCCCTTTGAATGAGTGGAAGGTTAGGTCAAATATTTCCCTAACTTTGGGACTTTCATGCATAGGAATCTTCTCAAGCAACTTCCTCCTTAAGTTTGTAGGGCCTCTTTTTGGCTCAATCATCTTACCCCCCATGCATAGGAAGCTTCTCAAGCAGCTTTCTCATTAAGTTTGTAGGGTCTCTTTTTGACTCAAGTAGCTTACCCCCCATGCATAGAAAGCTTCTCAAGCAACTTCCTCATTAAGTTTGTAGGGTCTCTTTTTGACTCAAGCACCTTACCCCCCATGCATAGGAAGCTTCTCAAGCACCGTCTCATTAAGTATGACAAGTACCTCAAGTACCTTAGTCATCAAGCAGGACAAGCACCTTAGGTGGAGCTCCCACCTCAAGCTCAGCCCTAGCTTGCCTAAGGTCAAAGGCAATTTTAGGTCGGGTTCCCACCTCAAGCTCAGCCCTAGCTTGCCTAAGGTCAAAGGTAAGTTTAGGTCGGGTTCCTACCTCAAGCTTAGCCCTAGCTTGCCTAAGGTCAAAGGAGTTTTAACACTAACCATTGGAGGTCTTTAATGAAGCTAAACCTAAGGTATTTTAAGCTCCATTAGTTAACCTTGCCCCTTTACCATTGGCCCCATGTTGAGATAGATCCGTAAGCACATGTCTATATTCTAATCCTTGTTCTCATTTATTATCCCACATTAAATGATCACTGTAATATGAGAAAATCATTTGGGTTGGTTAGATATTAGATTTAATGACATTACCTCTCTCTTGAAATCATAGTCGTCCTCGACTATGAGGTAAAAGAGATAAATCCATAGTCATTAATCAATTTGTCTTAGCGGGTAGAGGATCCCCTTTTTACCCTACAACATCATTCCAAGATGGATGACTAATCCATTTGGTGCTTGGGAGACATAGTTGCCGCAAGCATGTCTTCTCTTTAGTCCATTTCATCCTCCCAAGTAGAGTGACAAATTCTACATGGTCTTTGAGAGACGTCGTCATCCCAAACATGATTCTTAGTATGCATACTACTTAAATTTGTGCACAATATAGAGAGAATTAGTCTTATAAGACAAAAACATTGATCATTTAAAAGAAACATGTACATTTGCTTACTCTAATGTAGCATTGTAAGCGTTGACAAGGTTCCTACTATCCTTAAGCTAGATTCCTTGCATCCATTTAGTATCTTTAAAAGGATAATTTTTGAACTTAATAAGATACCATCGGATAATCTTACCATGTCATAGTACCTTGTCTTCATGCCAACGGATAGCTTCGGGTTGTAGTACCTCTTCTTGATCTTCGATTTTGGGAGGGTCTTCAATAATTGGTTCATTTGGAGGCTCTCCTTTGTAGGGCTTGAGTAGGCTCACATGAAAAGCATTGTGTATGAGCCAATGGTTAGGGAACTTGAGTTGATAAGCCACCTCATTGATTGGCTTCAAAATTTGAAAAGGACCATAGTATCTTTTTGCTTGTTTAGCATAATACTTCTAATGGCCTGAAGGATTTTTGCCCGTCATTTGCCTCAATCAAGTCTTGGAAAACTTAAGTAAGACCCGGGGCAGTCACTTATCAAAAGCTTCCTATATCACGTGCTTTCAAGAGGCTATTAATAGTACCTCAATATACATACTATATTTACACTACGTGCCTATTTAAAAAACCCCCACCCCCCTCTAATGTATACATAAAAGTATACATTTTGATCTTTTAATAATCCTCTCTGGTTAACTCACGTGATAGCATACACATTCTAAAAAGTGACTGCCCCGGGAGTAAGACCCAATTACGTTCTTTGAACGTTAAGGCCCTTTTGTGCTTGTCAGCAAAACAACTTTTTGCCTTAGTTGGGAGATGGATACAGCCTCTTTAATCTTTTGAAAAGATGCTTGCAAGTCACGGCTATACTCATCAATAGGGAAGATCTTTCCATGTACTTTAAGTAGCAAGGGACTTTTAGATCTCCCCTCTATGATTTCAAAAGGCGCTTTTCCCGTAGAAGTATGGATAGTATTATTATAAGCATACTCTACAAGAGGTAAGTATTTTTCCCCTTGTGAACGTTGATCTACTTCTGTAACATAGGTCTTTAGTAGATCAAGAATCTTAATATTGGCTATCTCACTTTGGCCATCCGTTTGGGGGTGATAGGCCAAAGAGAAATTCAATCTTGTACCTAGATTTTTGAAGAGACCTTTCCAAAAATTACTTGTCATTCTAGGATATCTATCTGACACGATGGATGTTGGCAATCCATGGTGTTTGAAAATCTGGGATATGAAGAGAGTTGCCAATTCCCCAGGCCCAAGCCCAAGCCCAAGCTCAAGCTCACGGCTAGGCCTCAGTCACCCTTTAAAATTACTTATTTTAGCTTCACACGTAAGTAAAAATCGACCCTTTTGAGGACCAATGGAGCTTGAGGTAACTAAACATTGTGCTATAAAGCACACCATGATCCCTTGAGCGATATGCTTGTTTCGGGCTATTACATACTCTAATCCAAAAATCGATCATTAAAAAACATTAAAAAACATCAAAAAACGAGTGAAAATGGGGTGCAAAATGCCCAAAAAATCAAGCCGTTAACCTTTGAGGGTGTTCATCGACGCTTGTAGGGTGCCAAAGGCACATGCATCTGTGTCGTGGTCGTGTGCTAGAGGCCGAGCAACTAGCGAGCATTTTGACTTACGTGAGTTCTCAATGTCCACCTACCTTAGGCTCCGGGCCCTCGGCGAGGACCCAAAGGTAGTACAAACCAAGACCCAAACATAGCGCTAGTGACTCTTCCTCTAACTACAATGTCATGGAGGGTTACCCAATGGCCAATCTTGATAGCTCAAGCCAAGACATGCATGCCATGGGCCCACGATCCGGGCCGAGCATGCTTAGCCGCTTGAAGGAAACCTTTAGTAGAGCCACTCACTCCGAACAAGGAGCTAACGATGTAAATGAGGGGGGTGGGGAAGGAAATTCTCCATTCATGACCAACATAGAACCTATGTCCTTAGAGAGTGTGCATGTAAATACTCCATTCACTACACCCCCTGACTCTTTAGAGCTATTCCCCTCCGAGGTTATATCACCTGATGGTAGAAGCATTGTCGAAGTGCAAGAGGTTGAGCGATATATCATTGCGACTAGGGAAAAGGAAATTGAGAGCTTACGCAAGGCAAAGCAATGAAGAGAGTTAAAAGTGAAAGCCCCTATGTCAATATCCTTGCTAGGAGAACAATCAAGTGCTCTTGAATTAGCGACCACTAAGGGTCAATCCATAGAGAGCCACATTGCATCTAGTTCAAAAGACACCCCTAGCACCTCAATCCTACATAGAGCGTTCCTAAATGAGAACTGGGAGTAGGAACTACAAATGGAAACTCTAACCGACCTCTACACAGGTCACACATATCACGTGGGTTGGTTAGATGTCCTACAATCCACGACGGGTGCTACTAGTGTGGAGGATCACCAACAAAGAGTTTGTGAGGTCATCCATAGGGTTATTGAGCTGGAGAGACAGAACAAGGGGATCCACATGCCTTCAACAGGTCTCATGAGATTCTTGGATACATGGAAGGCTAAACAACCAACCTTATCACAAATGGAGACTCCCTCGGTAAGTCCGATGGATCCTCCATATGTTGTTTCGCCAGGGGTCTCAGTGCAATCTGAGCCCACAAGTGATAGCTTTACCTTTCCAAGTCTAGCTCATTTTTCCCTTGATGACACAACGACTACCATGCCTACCCCAATGATGGGCATGCCAAGAAACACACCATGGAGCTCATTTGTTAGTAAAGCACCACTACACAATGCTTGCAACAGTACCTACAAGTGTGTACCAATGGTATACACCTATGGGTCCTTGTACTCATGTAGTTCCTACCCCTCGCATTGTTTCAACAACCTATGCTCCACAACCACAACACCCAAGCTCTTATTTCCATGGGACCATACCGGCTAGCATTAGCATATCCCAACCGACGTCTGTTATGCCTAGGGCCACACATATGAACTTTGGGCCGCCACATGGCACAACACGATACCAAACGTGGAACCCAAGGGCTTCCTATGCGCCAAGCCCAATGCCAATACCTACTCCACATGTAGTCTCTGGAGTGCCTTCACCCACGGTGCCTGCTCACTTAGGTGACTTGGCAATATTTGCTCAAGATATCGGTCGATCTATTGCTGAGAATATGCGTAACACGCCTGATAGAGAGCCTAGAAGTAAGGCAGTACAAATAGCCAAGCTCACACAAAACTTTAGTGGCGACGGGGATGTGCGAAAGCATATTGAAGTGTTTGAACAAATATGCGATCCTCTAGGAGAACACAATGACCTGCATAAGAGTAATGCTTTAAGCCTAACCTTAAGTGGGAAGGCTAGGGATTGGTATAGAACCCTAAGGGTGGAAGAAAAAACAATTTACCCCACTCTTAGGAGACTATTCTTGAAAGAATACATACAAGAGGGAGTGCTTTGGGGTGTAGCCTCTCAACTCCAGAAAGCCCAACGAGAGGAAGGAGAGTCGGTGAGAGACTTTATTAGTCGGTTAAAGCATTTGAATTCTCGTTGTTGTCCAAATGAGCGCTTCAACAATAATCAATTTCTTGATAGATTCATTAGGGGATTACGACATGAGGATATCTACAATGGCCTAGTCATTAGAGGTATCACCACTTGGGAAGCAGTCACCACCAATGCGATCCAATTGGAGGATAATTTAATGATTCAAGGAGAAAGAGTGTCTGTTGAGCCTAAATCTATTAGATCGCAAGTATCGGGGCATCAACCAATGACCCTAAATCCTATTGCTAAGGAGCCAAAGATATCTGAGATGACTTTAGCAGACCTCACCAAGGCCATTCAAGAGAGTCTTAGAGACAATCGTGCTCCGCAAAACAATCATATGTATCCAAGAAGGGAGCAACAATGGTGCTCAATATGCTATGGTCCACATAGTACCAGTGAATGTCCTACTTTTAGAGTAAAATTCAATGGGAATTGCAATGCCTGTGGGAGGTATGGTCATCAAGCTAAGGAATGCATAGTATTTAAGCGCGTGATGGCCAATAGACCAACCTTAGCATGGACAGACACACCTTGAGTGCATGCATTGATGTGGGCTCCACCTCTTGAACAAATGTCACAACACATGGTCCGTAGGCCCCAAAATGTTGTTCAAACAACACCCTTACCACCTCCAGTGCTAGGACCACAACCACCACATCAAAGAATCACTTCGGTAAATCAAGTGGGTTGTGAGTCATCTATCGCTTGTTTGGAAGGCTGTGAGGAAGATATAGACCCTAATATGGACTATGGGATGGATGCACTTGAGGAAAGTCCACAATACTACATGGAGGACTATTGGGGACAAGTCCAACTTGTTTATCAAGTAGCTGCTCTTGCTGCAAGAGGCCAAAATATCAATTTCACTGCTAAGAGACCACCTCCTCAATGCTATGAGTGTGGAAGTCCACATCGTGTAGCCGAGTTTCCTATTAGGCTACAAAAGAACGCCACACTAATGCAAACCAATCAAGTGAGCATGTCTACAATGCCGATACTCATATGTAATCAATGTGGCATAGACATTTGATTGCGCAATGTCCGAATAATCCAAATGCGCCAAAGATCACGCCATTAAACTTGATTGAGGTTACCAAGGAGCCATCAAAAAGTACACATGTGGTACCAGTAAATGTACTCACACAATCGATGCTCCAAAAGCAAAATTATATTCTTGAAGAAAGAGACACGGCATCAATTGCCCAATCTCAAAAAAAGAAGAAACATGAAAGAAGAGATCGCAAAAAGCAACGAAGTCAGACCCCAGTTCAAAGACCAACATAGGGACTGGTGACGACCATGTATATATGAATGACATTGAAGAGGATTCTGATTCCATGGAGACCAAAATGACCACTAGGAAAGAAACCAACAAGGAAGATCGTTATGAGCCACAATGGCTAGGATCCAAGAAGAAGATAGGAACTTACCCAAACCCTACAGAGGAAATCGAGCGGGTCAAGCACCTAAGGAGTTTGGTAGAAGATACCCAAAGGGATCTTGAGCTAGCACCTAGGCATATCCAGATTACAGACACATTGTTCCCTACGCAACAACAACTTCACAAAGTCCATAGACCCCTAGCTATACCTAGTGTCATCCAAGAAGAAAGTGACTTAAAGTCATGGGAAAATGGGTGTACTCACTTCTTGTTGGAAAGAATGTTTACAGAGGGACTACCTGACCCTATTGAAGAAATGGAGATTCCATCTTCCCCAGGTCAAGGGACCGAAGCCCAAAAGGTGCTGTTAAATATTGCCAAATTGATGGATTTTATGGCTTTAGAAGCTAGAACCACCATCATGTCCAAACTATATGGAGACCCTGAGCTATTCTTAGCTCTTCAAGATTTCCTCAATGGAGAACTGAAGGTTGGGCTACCACAATTTGCACATATGGATGGAGTTAGGGAGATGCCAATAGAGGAGGAACACTTAGATCCACAACCCAACCTAGATGAGAGCCTTGTTGTAGAAATACCTGTTAACAAGTTGGGACAATACTTTGAGGGAGATGAATCCAATGCAACCATACCAATCACTATCAAGGGATTAACTGTGAATGGAATCCTTGATGGTGGTGTTGGGGTTAGCACTGTGACTAAAAATTGATGGGAAACTATGGGAAGACCTCACCTTGGAACCACAACCATAGAAGTAAAGATGGCCAATGGGTCTATTGTAAAACCTATTGGGATGCTAGAAGATCTCAAGATCAAGGTCTTTGGACATAAAATAAGAATTAACTTCATTGTTATGGATTTGTCCAAGCATACTATGGCATCTGAGATGATCTTAGGACGTCCTTTCATGAGGGAAGAAAAAATAGTGCATGACTGGTCTAAAAACCATGTCTACTTGCAGTTCCAAGATTTTATCATTCGAGTGGATCTTGTAATTGGTCGAGAACATCCTCTAGGAAACATGTTTATAATTGATCATAGATCTGACACCACATTTCACTCGGCCCCATTGCAGTATTGTTACACGTGTAAAGCGGAAACTAATGTTGGGGAAGATTCTCCTTATATGGATGTACTACCTGGGATGACTGAGTCGGACAATGTGGATTGGGTCCACCTAACAACAACCATAGACACTTGGGGAAACAGGGGGACGACCTGGGTAACACATGAGGGGGATGAAATGCCACCACTCGTACCCTTAAATATGCTAGAAGCAATGCACATAGCTTCTGATGACCTACAAGATGAAGGTCTAACTGGCATTGGAACCGGGGGCGTCTCACAAGACTATAGCCCACACAATTTGGGGTCAGAATCATCAATTGAAATTGACTCCGAGGACGAAGAATCTGAGTTAAATCTTAGTGCAAATGTGGGGACAAACCATTCAGGGCCCAGTGGTACCCTAGATGACAATCTATCCAAGGGAGCAGAAGACACAAGAAGCAATTCATCTAGTGACTATTCACTAGAGATGGGCCATATTCAAAAATTAGACAAGGAGAGTAAGAGATATAAGAGGAGATGATATCAAGAAAATGTGCATGCTAGAATAAATCAAAAGAAAGCAGTCAAAGAACAGGCCGAGCTTAAAAAGATCCAAGCAAGAGTTGACGCTCGAGAAAGACAACAATGTCTTAGACGCTGATGGATGCAAAGCGGACCCCGAACCTCGACGGCCTCTAAAACGCTGGGGGCTGAATGGCGCGCCTCGAGCCTTTTGCCACGGTAAAGTGAACAGGGGGCACTACCTAGCTTTGAGCGGCTAGGACGCAAAACCACGATGATATGAACATCGCAAGCCTACACACACACACACACACACACACACACACACACACACACACACACACACACACACACACACACACACACACACACACAGAGAGAGAGAGAAAGAGAGAGAATATTTGCAAATGATGAAAACCCTCGGGGGTGTGAGGGTGAATTATTTCTACAATATTTACTAGGTGGCATGCCGTGGTGGTAGAGAGGTAGGGGGAGGAGGTGGTGCAACCTACTTGGTGCGTTCTCTAAGGCGACTCAATGATTGTGAATACTTACCACCAAGAGCGTGCATATGTGTGTGCATCGACCATTGGAGTCGAGAGATGGATGTGGTTCCCTTCGCAAGGTGCAATTCCCAAGGAAAACCAACACACAAGCCCCCTCCCCGTGATGGTGATAAAGTCAATCCTTCCTACTATACTCTACCAAATGCTTGGTTCCTCATGAATTGCCCCCCCCCCGATAGTGACCTCTGAGTGCCAATTTAAAGGTGTTGGCTGCTTGGATTATGGTAATCCCAGTGTGGTTAGGGTAAGCTTAATCGGGGAGACAAAGGAAGTGGTGGGCTCGGTGTGGTTGACCCTTGATTTGTTTTGGGAGGTTATTAAAAGATGGGAATCTCTAGGTGGGCCTTTGTGACCATCACCTAGAGAGAGGATATTTACAAAAAAATGAAAATTTACAATGGCTCGGGTGAAAACTGAAGATAATGATGAAAATAATCTATAAATTACTGGGATGGCGTCGTGGTTGCGTGTTGCCGGTGAATGGCGTGCTGCTGGTGCATCGATGTTGAGCATACTTATTTTCAGAGTCGGCCAAGGCATGCCTTTGGTGCATTTTCTCTTTTTGTTGTTGGCGGCGCGTGCTTTGGATCCTTCTACTTTTGTTTGTTGATGTCGTAGTCGTTTCTCCTTGTATTTGTGGTGCGGTGCGTATATGCGTGTGTGTGTATGTATTCGTGCATGAGGGCGGGTGTGTGTGTTTCGTATAGGTATGTGTGTGCAAAAATGTGAGTGGGAAGGGGGGCTTTATATATATAATGTATATATAGTTTTTTTTGTTTTTTTTTTCTTGTTGGTGGCGGATGGCCGGCGGCCTGTTTTTGCGCAAGGCGGATGGGGGGGGAGGGGGGAATAGGGGTAGAGTGTGTGTGTGTGTGTGTGTGTGTGTGTGTGTGTGCATGTAGGTAGAGTGTGTGTGTGTGTGTGTGTGTGTGTATTGCGGACGGCGCGAGGCCCGGGTGTGTGTGTGTGTGTGTGTGTAATATGCGGACTGCGCCTGCGCACACAGCACCGATGGGAGAGAGGGGAGAGGGGGGGGGGGGGGGGTTGATTGATTGTGTGTGTGTATTGTGTGAGAGGGTGGTCCTATGCGACGCTACCCATGAGAGAGAGAGAGAGAGAGAGAGAGAGAGAGAGAGAGAGAGAGAGAGAGAGAGAGAGAGAGAGAGAGAGAGAGAGAGAGAGAGAGAGAGAGAGAGAGAGAGAGAGATTTCCTTGCTTGCGTGGCCTGAGCGCCCGGGTGAGAGAGAGAGAGAGTATCCACCCTGAGCTTGAGAGAGAGTGTGTGAGGGAGAGGGAGGGGTGAGGCTTTGGGATAAGAGAGAGAGAGAGTGTGTGTGAGGGAGAGGGAGGGGTGAGGTGGGGAGTGGGGTATGGGAGATGTGTGGGTGAGAGGGAGAGGGGGAGGGGGGGTTCATTGTCTTGCATGGGAGCTTGAGGACGAGAGGGGGGGGGGGGGGGGGGGGGGGGGGGGGGGGGGGTGAGGGAATATATCCGCGGGCCAAGGGGGGGGGGGGGGGGGGGGAGGCCGATGGAGGGTGAGGCAAGCGGGTGGGGAAGAGGGAGGAGGGGTCGGGGAGGGAATATTAGCGGGCCAAAGGGGGGGTGGGGAAGAGTGGTAGGGGGGGTAATGTGAGGGGGAATGTAAGGGTGAGTGTAAGAATACGGAGAGCGGAAGGGAGGGGTTTTCTATGCGGCTCATACAGAGGGAGCACCAGAGAGGGGTCGGGAGTTTTTTTTAGAGCTTCTGCCTGGCCGGGGAAGGTAAATTGGGAGAGAGAGATATTAGGGAAGGGGTATGTAGGGAAAATGAGAGAGAGAGAGAGAGAGAGAGAGAGAGAGAGAGAGAGAGAGAGAGAGAGAGAGAGAGAGAGAGAGAGAGAGAGAGAGAGAGAGAGAGAGAGAGAGAGAGAGAGAGAGAGAGAGAGAGAGAGAGAGAGAGAGAGAGAGAGGATTTTTATCCAATGCCCGTAGGGCGGGGGGGGGGGGGGGGGGTGGGGGGTGTGAAATGAGTTTTTTTCTTCTTTTTTTTTCTTTGATTTCCGAAAGTCGGCTATCATTAGCCCTCTCCCTTTTGGCTAGAGGCATTCATGCTTCTAGCCCTTCTTCTGCTTCTTCAGCTGTAGAGTTAGAGGGTTCTCCCTCTTCTGGAATGTCTAGCACGAATTCTGGGTCAAACCTAAGAAAATACCTTTTCAGTCTCCATCCATTGACTCTAGTCTTGTGAATTCTCCCATCTGCTTCCATCAGCTTATAGCTGCCGTTTTCATAGCGCTTCTTGATGATGAATGGCCCTTTCCATATGGGTTGAAATTTCTTATCCTTCCTAGTGTCAAATCTGTTGTCGTATCGTAGTACTAGCATGCCTTTTTCTAGTCCTTTCTCTTTAAGCCCTTGATTGAAAGTGAGTCAGCGTCATTCTACCTGTGCTGCATAGTGATTGATTGCTTCTTCCCTATCCAGTTGGAGTCTCTCTAGATCCAAGATGTGGTTTCGGAGGTTTACGATTGGACGGTGTGTCTGGCTATCCAAGACTCGTAAGCTGGCTATTTGTACCTCAATGGGTAGAATTGCCTCCTTCCCATAAACTAGATGGAAAGGAGTGAAACCTAGTGATGTTCGGAACGTTGTTCTGTAGGCCCAAAGAGCTTCCATGAGATGTTTATCCCAGTCCCCTGTGTGGTTGTTCACCTGTTTTGTGATGATTTTGCAAATCATTCCATTTACCTTCTCTACCAGACCATTGCATTGTGGGTAGTATGGTGTGGAATGCCGACGTGTGATGCCTAACTTCTTCATCAGTTCTCCCACCAAATCACCTATGAATCCTGGTCCTCTATCTGATAATATCTCAAGAGGAGTGCCAAAACGGCAAACGATATGTTCAAAAATGAACTTTGCCACCTCTTGGGCTGTAATGCGGGTGGTGGCCGTTGCTTCTGCCCATCGCGTCATGTAGTCTACACCCACTATGATGTACAGTTTACCTGATTGGGCCCTTGGTAAGGGACCGATTGCACCTATTCTCCATTTCTCAAAAGGACCATATGAAATGATAGGGGTTTGTGGCTCGTAGGTTAACATGCGATCACTGGCCACTTGACAAGCCTTACATGTTTTACATCAATGGTGTATATCTCTGTTCAAACTAGGCCAAAAATATCCTGCCTATAGAATCTTCCTACTAGAGATATCTAGAGCAAAATGACCGCCCCAGACGCCGTCATGGCAACTTGAAATTACCTCTGTGATTTCACTGGAGGTTGGCACCCACATGAGAATTTGATCTTTGCCCTTACAATACAAGTGGTCGTCTATAAGGCGGTACCTAGTAGCCTTCCTTACCAGCCATTGTTTTTGGCCTTTGGTGTGTCCTGTTGGACAGTCTCATGTATCTAGAAAGCTGATGATATCAGGCATAGAATCACTACCTTGAAAGAGGGGTAGTTTTAATTTGATTTCTCCTACGGAAAAATCTTGTATTCTTTCTTTAGCTAGTGCATCTGCCTCTTGATTTTCTGCTCTGGGGACATGGAAGAGCTTCACTGCTTCAAACTTCTTCAGAAGGTCCTTAACTTGGCGAAGTTGACCAAGTAAAACCTAATTTTTGCACTTCCAGGTGCCATTTATCTGCCTTATCAAAAGCAAAGCGTCGCCGAACACATTCAAGCGCTGAATTCTTTGTGAAATACATTGTTCCAACCCAAGGATTAGGGCTGCATATTCTGCTTCATTGTTGGAGTGGGAGTGTAATAACTGCCCCATGGAGAATACTCTTTCTTGTTGTTCATTGAAAATGACCATGCCTGCTGCTGCAGACTGATCCATTTTCCTCTTGTATGCTCTGTCAAAGAAAAGAGAGTGAGCTCTCTCTGGCTTAGGACTTTTTTTCGCTGGTGTTCCTTCCTTTGCTTCTATGTTGACCTTCAGCTTCTTCTCATAATGGCAATGAGTGAGAATTCCCGCTAAACTAGCCCTGGTGGAGTTTTCTACTTGCATGGTGTAGTCAAACTCTTGTAGTCTAATTAACCACTTTGAGATCCTAGATGAGACATCCATGTGTCGCATTACATATGGGAAAACCTCTTCCATTGTCAGGATTACAAATGATCTAGGCAGAAGATAGGAGCGGAACTTTGTGGTAGCAAACATTAGTGCCAGAACCATGTGTTCTACTTCGGTGAATCCTTTTTCTGATGGGGTCATGACTTGACTAGAGAAGTAAATAGGACGCATGAAAGAAGTTTTGGGATCCTTTTGCATTAGCACTGCTCCTAGTGTATCATTTCCCACACTAGGGTTCACATAAAATGGCTCGTCCCACTTAGGAGGTGAAATAGTGGGAAGCTTAGCTAGGACTTGCTTCACCTTAGTAAACTGCTGCTCATTCTCCTCAGTCCATGAGAAAACATCCCTCTGGGTGATTTGTTGTAGGGGAAGGACCACTTGAGATAGCAGGTGAATGAACGTGCTTAAGTATCTTACCTTCTGAAGGAAAGAAACCAACTGCTTGGCTGTGGTGGGTGATGATAAAGATACCAGCACCTGAATCTTGCTAGGGTCAGCCTCGATTCCTTTTGCTGAAATTACATGACCAAGGAGAGTGACGTTGCTCTCACCAATGTGAAAATTGTCCACGTTGAGTTGGCCACCCAAGGTTTGCATCCTGGTTAAGCCATCATAGACTTGGCTTAAATGAAGGGCTCGTGAGCTATAGATGCAAAAATCATCTATGAAAACCCGTATTGATGTTCCAAAGTAAGGTTGGAAAACAAAAGTCACATAGCGTTGAAACGTGGCTGGGGTGTTAGTGATGCCAAGCGGCATCACTCTGTAGGAAAAAAATCCCCAAGGTGTGATGAAGGTTGTCTTCTTCTGATCCTCCTCCGCAATGCTAATCTAGAAGTATCCTGAGTAGCCATCGCATACTGTGTAGCGTTCGTGACCTGCCACTTCATTGAGTATTTCATCTTGGAATGGGAGGGGAAAGTGGTCTCTCTTCGTAACTGCATTGAGAGGTTTATAATCCACACAGACTCTCCACTTACCATTTTTTTTTTGTGTGACTACTACTGGGGAGACCCATTCTGAGTCTTCGACAAGGTAGATGAAACCTACTTGTAGAAAACTTATCACTTCTTTAAGCAATGCCTCTTGTTGGATTACTCCAAGTCTCCTAAGCTTTTGTACTACGGGTTTACTACCTTCCTTGAGCTTTATGTGGTGTTGTACTACTGTAATTCCTGTGATCTTATCATAGCCATAAATGAACAAAGTAGTGAAGTTACCTAACATGGAGACGTACTCCTTCCTTTCTTCATTGGTTAACTCATTTGAGAGCATTTTTTGTAGCTTACCTGCATCCTCCAATGACTGCATACCTGATGATCCCTCTTGGTTTGCCGAGGTTGCTTCATATTGTGCTAATCTGTCTGGGTTTTTAAGAATGACTCCCATTACTTTGATGCTACTGTCACTCCCGTCGATGGTGGTCGTTCTTCTCCTGAGGTAGACGAGTAGTCGCTGGTGGACTCATCTTCTAAAGCCTCCAAGATCATGTTGTGCTGTTTTCCAGTCCTCATGTCGTAGAATATGGACTTCCCTTTAGCATCCTTCATCTGGATCATCCCGGTGCTCCAGTCTTGTTTAGCTTCCATAGCCATAAGCCAAGGCCTTCCAAGAATGATGGGTAGCCCTCCCCTTTGTGTGGCATGACAAAGATGTCTACCTCCACTTCTGTATTGAATGCTTTTACTTTGACTGCATTTACAATGCCTACACATTTTACTCTTACATTGTTTGCCATCTTGGCTCGGCAGGGTGCTGGCCTACTTACCTCTAGACCTAGATGGTGCATCATCATTTCACTCATGACGCATATTTGTGCGCCACCATCTATGTAGACGTTTGAAATTCGCTGCCCTTTGATGTGAGCGTCCATGGTTGGCAGGATGTCGTCGGGATCCCTCCCAGAGATAGACCAGCCTATCCGTGGTCTTGATTTCCTGGTACTTATCATTTTCGTCCATTGCCTCCTCATTCTGGGTGCAAGGTGGAGTAATTGGGGCCAAGTTATCTTCGGGCCCTGCATTAACACATCCTGAACTAAGTCATAGGGTTGTGCATACTCACCTAGTGAGAAGTACACGATGTCTATCTTCCGCCGTGGTTTAGCTGCTTGCTTGCTAGACTCGGCCTTCCCTTTCATCTTCTCTTCTTTTTGAGATGCCTCCTCGTGCCTCGCACGCTTCACTCCCATAGCATCCACTTCTTCTACCTTCGCTCTTCCTTTGTGCTTCTCTCAAGCTGACTCTTCTACCTTCGCCTTCCCTTTAGCCTCTAAGCTAATAACACTCACCGTTTGGTTCACGGGAGGTGGTGGGGGTAGTGGCGGAATGAGAGGTTGGGGTGGTGGTTGTTGTTGTACAGGTGGTCGTAGGATTTGGACCGGTGGGATTTGTCTTGGCTGCCTAGGTGGTGGTGGTCTTGCTCTTGGCGGAGAGATCTAATTCTGTCTCCCCCCTCTATTGAAATTCAGCCTCCTCAGGTGTGGGCAGTAGTACATTCCATGGCCGTCTTCCCCACAGTTGTACCAGTGGTACTCTGGGTTCTGCCTTCGTTGTCCCCTTCCTTGTTCTGGGTTTCTTCCAGATGCATGCCCTTGTTGCACCAGATGCACAGATAAACTCTCTAGTTGGGTGGTGATGCGACTCAGCAGGTTTTGCTGTTCTTTTGATGCCTCATGTGGTTGGACTCTATGATTGGCTGTTGCAGCCACTTGGGTTGGTCGGGCCGAGCTTGTTTCCTCTGACTCGTTTACTCTTGTTTGCATGCGCAGCTTCTTGTCTTTAAGGCGGGCTACTTCGACTGCCAACTCATATGTTGCAAGAAACCTTCCCTTCACCTTCTCTCTAAGCGGCGACCATAGACCAGCAATGAAACGATCCTTCTTTAGGAAATAAGGCGCTCCTTTGCCTTCCTCCAGTGTGGCAACCCATCTCTCCCATAAGTCCACAAACTTTGACTCATAGGTGGCATACTCCAGCAGGCCTCCCTGCTTTAATTCTGTCAGTAGCTTCCATAGCTTCTCCGAGGTTGTGCCTCCACCAAACCTCTTTACAAAAGCAACCCTTAACACATCCCATGCATTCTTGGTAGCCTGGGGCAATGCATTATACCAGGACTTGGCCTCTACTTTCATCAGTAGAGGAAAAATTCTAAGTCGTGAAGCGTCGTCATCTTTGTTGGAGACGACACAAGCAATGTCGAAATCATCCAAAAAGTCGGTGGTGAGATCCTTGCCTTTCTTTCCACTGAACGTGGGGAAAGAAACACTTGCTATGGTGGTGACTCGGGAAATTACAAACCTTTTTCCTTGTTTCCTCTCTATAAAAAAAAAAAAAACATCAACAGCAACAGCTCATAGCGGCCTTTTACAGGGGTGGATGGATAGGTTAAAACAGGATAAGAATAGAGACATTAAAGGAATGATGGTAATCTAATATGGGGAGAATGATAGGGTTCGGGGAATTGAGGATTTCTCCTAGTAGCGCCACACTGAATAGGTAAACGATCTTCTGTTGGTAGAAGACTTTCCTATCTACATAGATGAATATTCACATGCATATGCTGCAGGAATCTGAACGGGAATGCCGTCGATCCGTTTTCCATCATGCACAGAGGGTGGAATACTTACTTATACTATTACCGTGCCAGTGTTGATGAGTCGGCACATCCACAAGAGGTCATCGCCTTTCATGGGCTCTACCTTTCCTTCGTTGCTGGCGGTTTAGCCTAGGGTTTGGCGTACAAGTTGATCTTTTTTAGCACTTCATCTACAAGCTGTTCTTGGTTTACCGCTATTTCTCCTTTCAGTGTTGTCTTGGAGGATTTGCTCCCACTTTGCTGTGAAGATGAATCGTCATCAAGGTCCTTGAACTCCCCTTCTTTGTAAACCGCACAATTGTCCACAAGGTACAAGGCTTCCTTGGTCAACTCATTCAACGTAGTGCTCCTCTTCATATGTAAGTCTGTTTGGAGATTTGCATTCCTTAGTCCTTGGATGAATATCAACATAAGTCTGGACTGAGTTGGCAGTTCTTCAACAGGACAGAACTTAACATATCTCTTTAGTCTTAGGGATGCCTTCCGTACAGATTCTCCATCTTTTTGTTTGAATTTATGGATTTGTGAGACGGTATTATGACCTATTCCCCTTTGAGAGAATTACTCAATAAACTCGTCAAACACTTCCTCCATCGACTCAAAGTCTCTACGCTCTACAGAGTCAAACCAAGTTGCAGCATCATCCTCTAGGGTTAGTCCAAACCCTGCGAATTGGGTAGGAAAGTCTAACACCTCTTCAGCTCTAATCACACGTACAAAGGCTGCTACATGATCTCTTGGGTCTCTGTTTCCTGTGTATTTCCTGTTTACCCATTTTTGCACTTGAGAAGGTCTAATTCTGTGATGGTCTACAAACCTCATCATGGGATCACCCCTTCCAAGTCTATACCCCTCCTCAGACCTTCTGTAATAGGCTGGTTCCTCGTCCAACGGTACTCCTAAGCCATAATTTCTAAAGGTTCTCGCCGGAGGTGGTCCTTCTCTTCGAACTCGTTCCATGGGTGGTCCTCCAAGTTCGGTCGACCCTTGTGTCTTTGGCTTACTCTCTGCTTGATACCTTGAATAGTGTGGTGGTTCTTGCAAATCCCTGAGCCCTCGAGCCGCTGGATAACCCTCTCGGTTTCTGTCTGGTTCCATTGTTGCACTTTGTCTAAACCATGCCTGCAATGATGGCTGGTTTACTGGTTGGTCTTGGTTGTTGAATGCTCGCGGTCTGGGGGAATGTGATGTAGAGTCATACTCATCTGAGAATGGATTTTTTGACTTGCTTGAGGTGTGGACGGCTCTCGGCATTTCCTCAGGGACATATGCTGATGCTCCTGGACCTGTTGCTCTTTCTACTTCCTCTAGGAGAATACGTTGGTATTCTCGCCCATATCTATCAACAAAAACTATGCCCTTCCCCATAGCAGTTTCATAAGAGAATAAGTAAAGAACTTTGTCTTTGCTTAGTTCGTCTACGTATGGTTCTTTACTGCGAAAGTAAGAGACAATACCCTCGCTCTCGTGTTTGTAGATTCCCACATTCTCATTCTAAGTTGGAACCCTGATTGTTTTCTTATCGTACATGAAAATAGCTCCATGCCGATCAATGTTTGGTGGAGGCTCTTGAGTTTCTGAAATCATTTTCCCTTTAGCCACGTTATCTCCATATCTGTTGTACTCTTCAGGGTTGCTAACTATTAAATAGTGCTTTCCCTTTTCGTCTCATAATCTATCTCCATCATCATACACGTGGATTATCTCCAATCTTTGTGCTGGCCTCTCTTCAATACAAATGCACTTGCGACCTCGACAGTCAGAATAGACTAGGGCTTCTCTTGAGTTTGTTCCCTCCAAGAAGATCACAATAAGCCTGGAATCATTCGAAGGATTTTGGGAGGTACTTCCTCCTCGCATAGGTCCCTCATAGGCGAAACTTCCTGGCTGTTGGCTCCCCATCATGAAGAAAGATTTGTCTGACGATGTGTCAGTATCACTACCTTCCTCAATAATCGGTGCTAGCGGATCTAACCTTGCCTGAGTTACACTCTCTTCAGTGGACACTACGCTAACTTGGTCACCTGCCACTTTCTGGTCTCTAACAATGTATCTTCCTGATCTTAAATTCATCAAACTTATCAATGCAAGTTATCACAAGTTCAACCACTAACCTGTCAATGGATCAGTTTCTGCATAACGTCTTGCTTTGTTGCTGAATATACCTGTACACAAGAGTTTTAATTTCGGCAATTGGATCAACGCATTTATCTGCTGGAGGTGATCTTAGTAAGGATTGGTATAACTGGAGAGTTAATCTCAACCACTACTGTATTCTATACACTATTGATGTTTCTGATTAGGTTGCTAATCTGAAACAATATCCTTCCTTGATGTTGGCCAATTTACGTGAAAAAGCTTGAATTCAGTATTTGCTTTGTCAAATGGGCAATCACGGTCCAATTTTACCTCTGAAAGAAGTTCTAGAGCCCTTAAGCCAAATAGAACCTCACTGTCTAGGCCAAGTCAAATTTTCTCTCTAGAATGCCCCAATAGACATCCTACGCGTAGGATGTCTCATGCTGCATTTAGCCTGTATTTCTGCACTGTATTTTCCCCTTGTTGTGCTGAGCTTACAGCTGTTTTTACTTTTTGATTTGGACTTCTAGAAGCTGGTCAATGAGTCAGAAATCTGTTCCGACGGCCTGATGATGGTGTTGATCAGTCTAATCAACTCCAAGTTGGACCAAAATTGACTAGCAGGATTGCCTTAGGCTATATAACCCCTTACAATGCTCAAAGTCCAATTATGGCTTCACTTTCTTGCATTAGACATACTACGCGTAGAATGTCTTTTTCTTCAAAATGGCTTTAAACTCAAGACTTCAGCTCGTATTGAGCTGCTGATCATCTTGGTATACTCAGATTTCAGTTTGGAGTCCTAAATCACTCAGTAGACATCCTACGCGTAGGATGTCTTTTTGGCCTGCTTGACCCCAGATTTGTTCCACAGCTTCCCCCTGATGTCAGTATCCCAGTGGTATGCTTAGATCTCAGTTTGGATGTCAAAAGTCTCAAACTTCTGCTGTTTTTCTTCTTTTAGTCAAAAGTGCTAAAGTCCACTTTGAACCCAATTTTCTTACCCGAATGAGGTGAAGACCCTTTCAGTCACTCAATATATCATGCAAGGCACACTCATGCAGCCATCTTAAGGTTTTGGTTTCAAGTTGATGCTTTTGCACTAATTGGGTAGGATGTCTAGCAATTTCAGTCTATCTGGCCTTATCCTGTCAAGAGATGGCCAAATTTCCCCTTTGCAGTTGAAATTAGAGTAAACCCTACCTTCAGAACACACTGGTCACCTCAAAATTCCAAAATTCCTCCCAGATTGGCCTGTAGACATACTACGCGTAGGATGTCTCCTGGCTTAAAATTAAAGTTTTTCCTGACAGGAATGCTACTGATGCTCTTTAGGCCTATCAGAAACACTCACAATATTCTTTGGACTTCGATTAGGCTTTCAACCACACTTTTGCGCCTTTTAAAATCTTGTAATGATTCTACCAAGCAAGTATACATGCATGAAATGCTCTACATATGAATCATGATGTTCTACTTACTCTACTCCTACCTACCATGAAGAAATGGTGATAATTGGTGTTTTTGGTTGCCTTTTGGCCTCTCCGGACTCTCAAGCTCTCTTCACACCACTTCTCCCACTCCCTGTTCCTACTCTAGAACTCGACTACTAACTAAAAAACTTCCTAAGTGTACCTCCTCTACCTCAGTCGAAGGATCTAGGCCAGACACACGCTTCCTAAACTCCCTCTAAGACCTAGAGAGTCCTCCACCCTCTGATCCTATCTAAATGTAAAGCGAGACTCTTGGCAAGCCAAAAATCCCAATCCTCAAGGATTAGTCTCGGTCACCTACCTAAGGTTTTCATCCCTGGCAGCGGCACCAATGTTGGACGGATACGCCGCGACGGATGTCAGCACAGCGAGAACTCACCTAACAAGTAATGTCAGCTAAGGACGAAGCTCGACCCGCAGGCGCGTGGAAGCAAGCATAAGGTGTCAACTTACACTCGACCGACTCCTAACTAGTTCCTACAGAGGCCCCTACCAATTGTCTAAGTCACAGTCTTCAAGAGAACAAAAGAGGATGCTTCCTACAACGCTTGCTAGAGCCGAACACCTATCAAACACTTCGGAAACACCACAGAACTTGAAGGAGACCCTACGAATACCTATAGGCCACTCTCCCTAAGGTCTGTGATCCAAAGTCACGACCCAAAACACCCGGTGCAGAAACACGTAGGATATCTGGCCGAAATCTGCAGGTCTTCGTTTCCGAAATCTGAAGTGCCTAATGTGTGGTTCTACTCAATGTGAACGTGTGGATATGCTGCAATGCAAAATCGGACAACATATGCTCACCCAAATAGCCGATGAAGCTCGTAGAAGAAGCTCCCGAAGCCGGACCGTATGCGCTCAATGTTGGTATCGGCTCGTAGCTCTAGTCGGGGGCAACACGCTGCACTTCTCCGCACTCGATTCCGACCACCGTAGCACACGTAGCGTCAAGACAAAGCTCACACTCTCTCTCACCTACACAGTACGCTCACTCACAAACTTAAACTTGTTTAAAATGACAAAAGGTCCTTCATTAAGGTCAAAAAGTGATATATATACCTTACAACTTCTCAAACCCTAAAGTTCCAAAATCATCCATCTACTCCTTCTAACTATCAAAACTGGGATACAATCTGGAAACTTCTGTAAGTCCCAATATTTACGAGGTGAAAAACCGGGTTTTCCTCAATGAATGACTAATTACAAAAAATAATAATCCGCCGAGTAGTTAGATGCCGTGGGGTGTGTCCAGCTTCTAACACCAGTTTTCAGTTCTTCTGAAGGTACTCGAATAATGCAAGGAAACCTTGGCGTAACTTTCCATGCAGTTGTGAACCAGATTTCCTACTCGCCTGAGTATCTTGAACAGTCCGTTACATGTTCATCCCTAATGAAGGTTACTTGCCAACATGCTCTGGCAGCACACCTGGTCAGTCCGTGATGTATGAAAGTATTGACACAATCTCCAACCCCACCACAAGAGGTGTTCAAAGTCGAAAATCGTACTTAAGAAAATTCTAGAATAGGGAGAAAATCATCTATTTAGAAATGCGTTGTGTTAACGTATGCTCTTAGCAGATCCTTTAGCACAAGATTACTCTTTGTAATCTTTGTAATCTGCCTATCCCCTTGGATAATTGACAGTACTGAGGTGTGTTTTCCTCACGGTTTACAGACAGTCGTCCCAGATGACTGGTAAACGGGAAATCACAGTAGTGTTTAACATTGGTGAAGAATCAACAATGTCTGAAATAACCATCGTGGGTAACTGGAAAAAATCCACAAACGCCCAAACCGAGCCATGACCTCTATTGGTGATTTAGTGGATCCAAAAGTAATCTCAGAGAGAGAGTGCACATAGAGTGCAAAATGCTTCATAAGCAACAATCTGTGGAATATGCATGCCGTTCCAAATCAGCCCTTGCTAAACACTAGGACCCATAACACCTAGTGTGCATGCATTTAGCAAAAACTAACCAAACCTGTATATCCATAATAATGCTTGCCAATGCTTATGGTTAATGTGATGCGCCTAGCACACATTAACAGGAATGTAAATAGTTCTGAAAATAAACTAAATACTTTCATTTGCAATCTTTTGCAAGCTTTGCTTAAACATAATAGAAGGTGAAACAGTGATCACTTCTAGATACAAACAATGAAACTTTTTCATTTGCTATATGTATAAACAACCATCTGTTATGTTGTTTAGCAATACTTGTAGCTTAACAAGTCATTCTAAGTATCCGACAATTTCTGGCCACGAAATTTCTCCTGATACGTCGTGCTAAAACTGGTCTAGAAAACAAATGTGACCAGCACCTAGGGACTTTGTCGTGACACAGAATTGAAATAATGGCGCCAGTGTCAGTCCAGAGACTCATATTCTCCCACATGTGGAATATGTCTCAACTAAGGATGTCTGAAAAAGAACATCCTACAAGTACAAGATGTACTTGTGTGTGGAGGTAGCTCTAAACACTTTACGACAAGAGTGAGAGGGACCCTCATTCATTGCTCCACATTGGCTAAACCAAACTCCTTGAGTTCCTAGACCATGTTGTATCCCATGTGACAACATGTACCAAATTGAACCTTACAAGTAGGTTTGTAACAGCATAAGGCCCAAAATACTTTGTGCCGACATGCCCTTGGCATGACTCTGTAATATTCAAGCGTACTTATATGTCTTGAAAAACCAATCAAAGCATACTAAAAATGGAATAACACCAAATCAATAGATGCATACCTGGAGATTCGAACGTAATGTTCACTTACCCGTATTCAAATGGGAAGGAGCACATCTCCTACCTAAAAAAAACAAACTACATTGCACTGGGAAGCCTGGTTGTTGCCTTTGCAATCCAACCCCTTTGGTTAACATCTATGTAGTCAAACCCCTTGGTAAGACCCTCTGTAGAAACTGCACAACTAGCAGGTAACGATTATCAACATAGTCAACCGTAGAGAATCTACGTTGTCAAACCCCTTGGTAAGACCCTGTGTAGAAATTGTTCAACTAGCAGGTAACGGTTATCAACATAGTCAACCGTATACATATTGATTGGAATCAACCAAAAGTTGAATTTGTCCACTACCGCGTGGTAGATTGCGAAATTCGTTCCTTGAAAGGCTAACTAGGAGAGATCAAAATGTGATCCTCAATGCCTATGGGGTGATGTAGCAGTCACCCGCTGGGTCGTACCCCAAAACAATATGTCCATAGACACTCCGTAGTGCTATAGAGAGAACATGGAATCCACACAAGTGGACTGCCTAGCTCTGGTGGACAACCATGCTGTCGGAACTGATTGCTGTATCTATACGGCCTTGTAGAGATCAGCGGCTGTGAGTTGAAGATTTTCAAAAACTCAACGTGAGTGTCACACAGAAAAAATGTAGTGCCAAAATGACACCCTAAAACATCCGTAATGACAAGACTTTTGCTTGTCCATTAACGTTGATGTGTACTTCCCTAGGAGATCTCTTGAAAACAATCACCCAAAGAATGCCAATAATTGGGTCTCACCTTTGGCCTGACAACGGCTCTTAGCCTGTTTGGCTCATAGTCCTTATGCAAAATAGTGTTCAATCGACGAACCGATGAAGACTAATTTGAGTAGCATCTTAGCCACGTGCTAGCTGTGAGTTAGAGCACCTTGGCGCAAGCTGACTCACGAGCAAAACATGTATCAAAAGCTTCTTAGAAGATTTTCATTATTCCCTTAAAGAGAGAGAGAGAGAGAGAGAGAGAGAGAGAGAGAGAGAGAGAGAGAGAGAGAGAGAGAGAGAGAGAGAGAGAGAGAGAGAGAGAGAGAGAGAGAACGAAAAGAAGAGCATGCTGGGCTGAGGAAAGTTCCTAAAATTTCTAGTGGGTGTGTGCCCAGAACGTGTGCTCTTAGACGTTTGATGCCTGAATTGCAGCTTATCCTAAAAGCATTCCACAATATGTCTGTGTAACGCTGTCATCAAGAGAGGCAACAAAAAAACATAGAACTCATTCCGATCCCATATCTTGCAGGGGTCGTGATTGTATGAGGACAACTTAGCATTGGCACTTTGCCCATGAATCAAGTCCAAGTTTTAGGTTCTTTTAGTGTTGTTGTGCGTTGATAACAACCCAAAAATCAAACAATTAAAAACTTATCTTGTCCTTGACAGAGTGTCTGGTGTTATAGCAAAAGCATAAACCAACAAGTGATGGAATTCATTTTACCTGGCTAGCATGCTGTGCATGTAGAGTGGTAAGCCCTTGGCGAGAGTGACGGCCTCAAAGGTGAGAGCCCAAAACCATAAGTGCCTTGTACCGGTTAGACTGGTAAGGATTCGATGAGATGATAATGTAGGTGCCCCAAACTTGGTTGCCAACTGCTCTTGTCGCCGAGGTAATCGGAGTACGAAGAAAAAGCCTTCTGGCATGTAAAATGGGTCAAGCAGTTGGTTTTTCATAATACTATCCAAGCAAATGCGAAGGGTGAGTTGCAGGACACGTGTATCATATACACCCTAATTCAGTGATCTTGCATGCATCTCAGGGCAGAGCAGATAAGCCGAGATGATGTGACTGGTCGGACCAAAAATGATTGTGGCAAAAAACAATTGGGGTTTAACATTACCCAATTCAAAAAAAACGTACAATATGCTGAAAATTCCATATCGAAGTATGAGAAAATGGCTGCTCCTAACATATTCAAAAAGCCATATAACTACGGTGTCGTGCAACAAAACTGGAGTTTATGGTAAAGCACAAACTCATGCATCATGCTGCAGTTTTTCGACAGGTGGGCACTGCTTTTTTTGATGTGTTCCTAAGAAAATAAAGCATAATTTTTGACTTTTTGCACGTTGAAATTCAGATGGTGATAGGCGCTTCTTGACCACGTTGGTCATGCCCCGATTTGTTCCGACAATCGAAGTATTGTGGACATGTTGGACCTCTTTGGTCATAACTGGTAAATTGGCAACCCCCTGGGTTGCTGGCAAGTGGAGAGCTGATTCGGGTAGCATTCTGTAAATTAGTTGTGTAAGATTTTCTACTTGTGTAACCAAGATTTGAACTCTGACAGCAAGCTTGCGAAATCGGGCATCAAAAGTTTTCCAGTCCTGTCGAGTGAGAAACTCCCTGGTATCTGGCAATTGACTGTCATCCTCTAGAATATCCAACACGCTCTGTGGAGGAGGGGTTGACAAACGAGGAGACAGAGATGGATCACTTGGGTTTTCACCATCCTTCCCTTTTGCCACGAGGGTACTCTCCGTGAGAGTATCCGGCCCCATGACATCCACAGGTGGAGACCAGTCGATATATTCGAAGTCGAACATGTGTTGATCATCAATTTCCGCACTCATGGCAAATCTGTGGTGTGCGAACAAAGAGAAAACAGTACCTGATGTCGGTAGTACTTGTAAAGTATAGCTACTTCGTGTCGTAGCAGTGAATCGTCGTGCCAAATCGGCCTTGTTTTCCAACAAATACTCCCGTAGCCCTAATTAGCCGTGCTAATTAGGATGGTCGGCAAAGCTTTGAACAATCCGTGATGTTGGATATTTGAATGAAAACTTACGAATTGTTGCTGACGAAGCTTGGTGATTGACGAAGCTTGACGTCCTATCGAAGAAGCTTTTGGTCAACTTACTAATTGTTGTCGTTGATCTTTCTCTTGAACACGCAGGTTCTGCTGGAATTTTCTGCACAGGCCTTGTCGATCGAGGGGCTTTTCCCTGGTGGAGGTAGCTTGCTCGAGATGCTCGCCTTGACACACCGTATGCTTGCCGGCAAACAAAGGCTTGCTTGGCCTGTGGGAAAGACTGCCTGTAGCAGCCAAGGCTTTTAATCAATGGCCAAAAGGCCTCTGTAATGTGGACACAGTGTGGTTTTTGCACAGGCAGCGAGCGGCCGCAGTTATTTCTACTAGGGCTGGCATCATATGCAAGAAGGCAAAACGGAAAGAAGTTCAACCAATTGATGGCTTGTCGAGACGTCCAAAAGTTGTGTGCAGAAAATTCGGACTGCGAAGGATGTCGCAATCAATCAACAATATTATGTTGATGACGGTCACCGAATCGGAGAAGAAAATCGTGACCAACAGAAGGCTTGCCGAGCAAGGTCCTCCTGGCTTTTCTGTGGGAAGGACCGCCGAGACCAAATCGAATGGCCAAAAGGCCTTCAAAGGCCTTTTTAAATGTGAAAATGCTTACTGTATTTCCATCAGGCAGCGTGGACGACGACGAGGTGAAGATGAACTCCCAGCTGCTTGCACAGTCCCAGCTGCTTGCACAGTGGCGCAAGCTTCTGCAGCCTGAGGGCGCTCCCATCAAGCCCAACAACTCCCTGTTTCATGCACCGTAGGGTCTCATCCCAAAAGGGAAGGCCCCCCTTGTTTTGGCAAAACGCCACGGCTAAAAATGGAAAAACCTTATAAAAAGAGTGGCTCTCACCATAGGGACCTATTTTTAGAGGCCAAGGGTGACCACGCCTTAGAGAGAGGGAGTGGCTCTGATACCAGTGTAATGAACTAGGCACTAGGCTATTGGTGACCCTCCTCTCAACCTCCCTTTATAGGGTAGGCTCCTAGCCCCTTGCCCTAGATGGATCCCCTGTCCACATTGCCTAGACCGGCCCGTGGCCGTAAGCCTTGCCTAGCCTAGTCATTAGGGTACAGGACCCGTGTCCTGACAGTAGGGCAGATGGACTCTCTTTTTGTTTTCATCTCTCTCTCTCTCTCTCTCTCTCTCTCTCTCTCTCTCTCTCTCTCTCTCTCTCTCTCTCTCTCTCTCTCTCTCTCTCTCTCTCTCTCCCGTCGTCCATCTATGTCTCTCTGTGTGCTGGCAGAGTTCAACGCACGAAAAGGCTGATGAGGGAGAGGAGGTGGTGGGGAGCTGAGTCGCTGACGCAATATGGGGAGCTAATCAGTGGTTGTTGAGAGAGAGGGGGGGCCCGGCCGCATGGCGGGAGCAAGGGGGACGGGAGGTGTTGCAGGCAGAGGGGCTAAGCGAAGGAGCAGCAAGGGATGCTTGCGAGTGAATCTTTCAAGCATCCATCAACTAATGGGCGTGTCTCAAGCTGAAAATCTCAATCTTAACTTGCTAACAGTAAAAAAAAAAGGCCTTATTGTTGCTACCAAAACCTTAGTAGTGGCAACAAAACGACACCCTACAAGGGTCTTTGCTCTTGCAGTCGGTTGTACCCTTTTTCTGCACAGCCACCACCAGCACTCTAGATCTTGCTAAGTCTAAACTTTGCTCAACTATCTAGAGTTCCTAGCTTGATTTTTTCCTTGTGAGTGCAAGCAAGGAAGCTAGCCATCAAACCCCTACATCAGCTCCCCTCTTTTGTAATGATATTAGTGTGACTAGCCTTTCCCACAATGCACAAATTAATTATGAAAAATAAAGGCGACCAGATCTCTAGCTCTCAAGGCCTCCTGACTACTTGAGTTGTAGATACTTGTAACGAGAAGATAGAGGCTTCAAGGACAAGAAGCTAATCCCAAGATAATTTGGTTGTATTATTATGACCTTATTATCTACTCTAAGACTCATTTTATAAAGCAAAACCCATCTTTTTGAAGCCTTGTTGTAATGGACCAAAGTACACGTACTTTTGAAGAAAGCAAGGTAGAGAGAAGGAGGAGGTGTGAGAGCTCTCACATGAGCCCTTGCATCTCTATAGGGCTTCTTTGTAGCCCCCCCCCCCCTTCCCCTTGACTCACCCCACATAGGAAATATAGGAGCACTAGAAAAGCTACATGAAGCCATAGTTAGCTGCTAAATATGGCTCACCACTACCTTTTGATGTCTATGGCACTTTCCACCTTTTTTCTCCACCTTCATCATCAACTTCGTTTCTTATGGCTCAACACCCCTAGGGGATGCTAATCCACGACCATAGCTACCCTCTAGTCATTGTTCCTCCGCTCTCAAGAACGGCTATCGATCCATTCCTAGGGAAAATTTCTCATGCTTTCTCTTTTTGAAAATGCATATTGGAAGCCATGAAGGATTTGCTAGCTCATGGACATTCTCTTTGAATATATGCTTATCTAGGCTTTGAGGGCCGTTTTTCAAATTTTGCTCCACCTCTCTCTTAATATGCACTTGATGCATGAAAATCACAAAAAAAATCTATGTATTTATTTTGTACATAGCTATGGTTTTGACACATTTGGATCTCAAAAATAAGGAAAGGTAGGAACAAACCCTATGAAAAAGAAAATTTCACTGGATGTCGATTCTACCCAACGGTCACTACTTGACGGTCACTACAGGTGAAGAGTAAAAGTCAATAGTGAAAGGGAAGAGAATCGTATGCATTATGGAGTTGGAATCAATAAAATATTATCAAATTCAAGCCTAATTCACTTGTGGACACAAGGCTTGCACATGAAGTCAAGAGGGACCACCTGGAAGGAAAAAGACGGACACATATTTTTGTGGAATTTTTCTTTATTTTTTTATTCCGAATTGAAAAAAGTTTTCAACAGCAAAGTTGTAGACATTGAGCTGATCTTTCGGCTCCTATTATTTAAATAATTTTTGGAGCCAGGATTTGGGATATATGACCGAAATGGTGGAGCCTATCTGTTCACTTGGGAAGAAGTCATGGTTATCCAACTACACACACCAATTTCTTATAAGTTTCTCTCCATTATTGCTGTATTTTCTCTTATTTTGTCAAGATTATCTCAAATATTATAAGGAGTCTCTTGGAATCAAGCTATGGAAGGTTGCATGGAGACAAAGCTCACCATGATGAAGGCGATTAGGAGGAAACAGGTCAATAATCAAGGCACATGGAGCTTTCTCATTGAGGGAATGCCTCTAACTGAGGTCACTCTGTAATAACTCCTCTTGCTCATAATCTCTTCCCTGATCACTCTCTTGGCCTATAAAAGGAGGCCTTCTCTTTTGTAAACGGTGATTACACTACATACCCACACACCTACACATACACACCCTTGTGCTACATGCTAGTAGCATGAACCCTAATCACATAATCACAACACCATCACCATCACCATGCACAAAATGAGCACCATATCTCCACACACTTGTAATGAAAGATTGAAGGCACGATTTCAAGAAAAAGAATGATGGCTACACTCATGATATTCCTCGCCATCAACTCCCATCCCTCCATTATGCTTCATACGGTCATGTCCCCTTCTCATCTTCTTTCCTTATGCTACCTATTGCATTCATCTTTTGCAAGCAATCAACACACTCCATCTTGATGCCATACCTTGTGTCGTTTGGGATACACTTCATTGTGAGTATGGTTTATGCTTGTTCTTTCCATTTTGCTTATGTTAAGGTGTGCAGATTCACCACCATACACACACTCTCTCTCCCTCTCATATTCCTATCATCTTGCTACTCGCATCTTAAGGTGTGCGGATTCGCCACCTCTGGTATGAGAAGTGAGCATACTTGCATGTCTCCCTTACCTCATTATCTTCCTTACTACATGCACGAGTAGCAAACCCATTCTCACTCACTCACCATTCCTCTCACCTTGTTTTCCGACCACCCCATCCCACACTTGGACGTGGATCTTGAAATTGTTTTCCATGGCATGTTTGATTGCATATATGTATGCGTCCTAGCCGCATATCTTGCTATGTGGTGCCCCTATTGTGTGTACCTTCCATGATGAGGCCATCGTGCATAGTCTTGGTGTAGAGGCCACCGGGTCTGTTTTGCACTTCCGCCTCTCAGCTTGACACTTACATTCATGGCCCCTTTTGACGCTTCTCAAGAGAGAATCACCTTTTAATCTTTTTAGATTATCTAGGCCTAATATCCTAGCACAACAGTTACATTCATGGCAATTCCGAAGAGGAAAAAATTACATTTCAAAGGCCTTTCCTAGGCATTATGGTCTCATAAAATGCTTTTTGGGAAGGTAAGATGGCGGCTTGCTAATATTTCTAGACACTTTTGTTGGGGTAAAGGCACTCCTCCTTTTCCCGGGGACTGACGTCCGGTGTTCGTCACCCCTCCATCGTGTGTACACACCCTTATTCTTTCATATACAAAGAATAAGGAGCTCCTCACTCACTCACTTCCTGAGGTTTCTCCATCCACACCATCTTGTGCTTCTCCCCTTTCCCGCATGTTACGGGATTGACCAAATGGGCACCCACCTGGTTGGACACGTAGCCGGAGACCACATTTATACTCTTATTATATTTTCGAGCTAGTGTAGTGATACTCTTTGTAAATCTTGATTCCAGAGTAGAAGGTCAATTCCCTGAGTTGTAATTATGTCATGATGATTGTAAAGGTCCATGTGAGTCAGCCACTGACCATTTAAAAAGCCCTAGGTATAAAGGTCAATAACTTTAATGTGAAAGAAGGCTTATCTTTAGGAGAAGAGAGGATCTTTAAAAATGTACGCTCAAGCTACGAAGTAGCTCCAATTTGTAATCATCGCAACTATGATTTGGTAATCCATTTTCAGTTTTGAAACTTGCATTGTGCTCCTCTCTCTTTGCTCTTTCATTCAGGTGTAAGCATTGTCAGTTTTGTTGAGGTTCACAAATACGTGTTAGTGAGCCTAATCTTCAAATTTGAGTCCTTAAATCACTATTTTTAGTCGTTTTGACCATAGGAGAGTGTTCTTAGACCATAGGGCGACATATTTGGATAGTTCTGTTGCAGTTTTCAAGACCTTTTTCATGATGGATTGTGTTAGCGATGAGACTTGGTAGGATAGTGCCCCTAGGTGTCCTAAACCTCCTACTAAATTTTTGTTGCATTTCAAGTCTGTTCGAGTGCCAAAATGGCGTGATGACCTAGAGTTGTGAGAAAGGACATAGACAGATTTCCTTGATCATTGAGTGTTGATTTGCTTGTTGAGTTGGTGTGTTTGCTTGTTAAGGTTCACTTCTTGAGATTGACAACCTCAAAGAGTCTCCGGGCCCCATCCGAGTCACTTCCCTGAGTATTGACATTATGTTAGTGCCCGTTAGCTATGCTATAGACGTCCGTCTCGACAACCCGCTAACATTGGCCCCGCTACCGAGGATATGATCCTTAGATGCTGAGTGACCTAGTGCATATTTAGAGCATTCTTTTCCAAAGATTTGTCTTCCATTCCATTTACACCTTAGCAGTGAAGCAGCTAGACACGGGGTTTAGTGCTCGATAGAGTCTAGAAGTCGAGGACTTGCTAGATCTATTCTTGAGAAGTAAAGAGGGTTGTGAGTGAGATAGCCAAAAGCATTTCATTCTTCGATTTTCTCTATGCTTTTAGAGTGCTTTCGTTTTTCGTTTTGACTTTATTTTGTACCATTTTGTTTGTTTTTGTTTCATGTTTCATTTCAGTACTTACGAGTAGGGTAAGTAGAAACTATCACCATCAAATTTGGGCTAAAAGATTGATGAAAAAATGGTGAAAACCATAAATTGGCCAAAATAACCATAACTTTGAAATTCTAAAAATTTGATGGTAAAAACCTCAAAAGTGATCCAAATTCAAAAATTTGTGGATCAAGGGCATTGGCATACTTTCTAGAAGCAATCTGGAAAGTCTGACCAGATTTTTGTGGAGGAACATGGATCGCGATCCATGTGCCCCAATAACCATTTTGACAAAAAAAGTGATGAGTGACATTGTGCATCAATAGGATATTGCTATGATCAAGTTTGCTTGAAAGAAAAACTCAAAAATCACATCAAAATTGGCTAATAGGGCAACAACAAAACAAGCATTTCAGACACAAAATTTGGAAATTTTCAAATTTTTGGGATCCAAATTCAAAAAGGGGTGAGATTTGGCTTCTACAAGGAATAGAGAATCAACAGAACAAAGTTCATGAAAAAATGCTGTCAAACATGGATCGCGATCCATGTACCTTTTGACATTTGGGACTGATATTTAACAAGTACAGCCCTGACAACTAGTGGAACAACTTTGCCAAAAGAGACCATAGCAAAAAATTGCAAAAAGTTGATTAAAACACCAAAAATTTTCGAGATATCCAAAAACTACAGGGCAGACAAAAAAACTCACTTTTGACTGGAAAAAAGTTGTCCAAATTCAAAAAGAAGTGGTGGAGTAGACTACTGACACTGTAGGTAATCATCAAGCAAAATTTGGAGTTCAGATGTGATGGAACATGGATCGCGATCCATGTACCTCATCAAGACTTTTGGGCTGAAATTTGAGCAGTAGGTAGCTGAGACATATCCTTCTCTTGCTTCTATCTCCCTTGTCGGTTGTCACATTGCAGTGCCGTATGTTGCGTTGCAACCACAGTAAGAGCTCTACGCATTGACATAAACATATCATGATGAATCGTAGCATTTGACGTCGCGAACCCATGACCTAAATTTCATCATATAATTAGGAATTTAAGCTAAGATCTAACAAAGTAAGTATAGACGAGGTATTGGAACATCATTGCTAAACATTTAGATGCATTCCGCGTCAAAAACAACTAGGTCAAAATCTCACTGCTATTAATAATCGCATTTTTGCCACTCATTGAAAGTGAGATTTGAGACCATAAGCATGTGTGCTTAGGTCTTATATACTTGTCCTAGAAGTTTTATAGCATTCGAATGTCGTTGACGCTGTAACGATCATGGTTTGCTTGTCGATTAGCGACTAGCTTTTGATGACTTATGTCATTTGAGTGTAGCTTGAGTTAGATGCGAGTTGTCTGTTGTTTTTCAAGAGATTGACACACTCTTGTAGCCTCCATACACTAGTCGAGTTAGCTTCATCCCACGGGTTGATAATTATGTTCGTGGTTCTTGCTATGTCTGCAATAAGATAAGAGTGAGGTAAGGAAGCCCACAAACAATGGGCGCAATTGACGGGGACGAGTAGACCTAAACTAGGGAAAACAAGAGCGTCTAGGGTAGTTGTCCTTTTAACTTCCTTTATGATCACCTAGAGTTAAACTTTCTCTTTAAAACAACATAGCTTAAGAGTGTCGTCTTTTGCTATGTAGAGGTAGCTTGGGAGTAGATTGTACTTGCTAAGTACCTTGTAGGACTGTAAGATTAGGTTGGGATTTTGAGGATGATTGATGGACAAGACAAGTCTTAAGATCAATGCTCAGGAAACCATAAAAACGGGAAACAAATGTTTGTGGACATCTTCCACAACCCAATTGCAGCAGAACCTAGGAGTAGGGTAAGTAGAATCCAAGGTGGGATCTCAAATCATTGCTCACTCCAAAAGAAACATATGTGAGTTGTTTATGTGAAGTTACAGAATTTCATGTCTACGGCTTGAAACAACACCAAAAGACTGTCAACCATTGAATTCGGCTGGAGATTATGCTCATAAAAGTTGCATGAACCAGTGTGTAAGCATAAGGATGCATTTGAGGTAAGTTTTCAAGAGTTGGCAAAAACTCAGAGTATTTACATTTTCTTGAGAAATAAGGCAAAATTAAGTTTTGACTTGACTCAGAGGCTTAAACCATGTGACAAAAAGACTGACCATTGAAAAAATTGCAAAAATTGTTCATTTTAAGCAAAAAGTAAATAATCGTGATTATTTACATTTGGCTCAAATTGATCAAGATTGATACCAAAGAGTCTATGCATGATTACAAACATCTTTTGTGAAGGCCCATAGAGTTTAAACCACGAAATAGACCAAAAACGTGATAAAAACTGAAATCTATATTGATTGTCGAGAAATTGAAGTTGACTTGATAAATCTTGTTTGAATTTTGTGAAACTTGACTTAGAGGCTCAAAACATGTCACAAAAAGACTGACCATTGAAAAAATTACAAAAATTGTTCATTTTAGGCCAAAAGTAAATAATCGCGATTATTTACATTTGGCTCAAATTGATCAAGATTGATACCAAAGACTCTATGCATGATTACAAACATCTTTTGTGAAGGCCCATAGAGTTCAGACCACAAAACATATCAAAAACTTGATAAAAACTAAAATATGTACTGATTGTCGAGAAATTGAGTTTGACTTGAGATCTTGTTCAAATTTTGTGAAACTTGACTCAGAGGCTCAAAACATGTCACAAAAAGACTGACCATTGAAGAAATTGTTTATTTTAGGCCAAAAGTAAATAATTGTGATTATTTATATTTGGCTTAAATTGTTCAAGATTGATACCAAAGACTATATGCATGATTACAAACATCTTTTGTGAAGGTCCATAGAGTTTACACCACAAAACATACCAAAAACTTTGATAAAAATTGAAATCTGTACTGAGTTCGACTTGATAAATCTTGTTCAAATTTTGTGAAACTTGACTCAGAGGCTCAAAACATGTCACAAAAAGACTGACCATTGAAAAATTTGTTTATTTTAGGCCAAAAGTAAATAATCGTGATTATTTATATTTGGCTCAAATTGATCATGATTGATACAGAGACTCTATGCATGATTACAAACATCTTTTGTGAAGGCTCATAGAGTTCGAATTACAAAACATACCAAAAACTTGATAAAAATTGAAATATTTACTGATTGTTCAGAAATTGAGTTTGACTTGATAAATCTTGTTCAAATTTTGTGAAACTTGACTCAGAGGCTTAATTTAAAGTGTTTAACATGTGTGCATACTCAAATAATAAGAATTATGCTAAAATTTGACAATTGTAAATAATTGCGATTATTTACTTTTGTCCAATTTTCAAGTCATTTTTGCCAACCAAGCATACCACAAGTTTTATCATATTGTTGTATTGAACACTCACATCAAATTTGGTAAAATTTGGATCTTTGAAGTGAAAATTGTGGCCAATTTTCTAAAGACAGTGTGCGAACACAAAATTGTTGACAAATTGAGTAGGGTTTATCCAAATTTTATGAAGCTTAAGTTGAGTTTCTTTACCTGTTTGTATCATCATCTTGGCAAAAATTTCTAAAAAGCCCCAGAAGTAAATAATCGTGATTATTTACATTTGCCCCAGATTTGAGATTTTTTGCACAATTGAGTATACGAAAGGGTTAAGCACATCAAGTAGACTACTCATATCAAGTTTGGTGAAATTTGGATCACAAAGGTGAGACCTAAGTCGGATTCTGGAAAATTGAGTCTGCGAACACTAACCAATTGGCAATCGTTCGAGCTGGATCATCACATTTCTAGCCCAATTCTGGAAGGTGTTGCCATAATTCAGTCAAGAAGCTAGAAGTGATTGTGCACGTCAAAAATTGGTTAATGCAAGTAATTGCATTGCAAATTGAGCTTTCAGCTGGACGAACAGGGACACAAATAACGGTGGATTATAGATTATGCTATTCAAAGCCCAAATTGTCATAATTTCAAAGGCTGCAATGAATTCTGACACTTTCGAGCTAGAGTTAATCAACTCTTGTGAGTCTAAGAGCAATCAACTTCCAAAAGTACTTTGGCAAAAGCAGTCTTATCAAACTCAAGCATGAGTAATTCTGATAATCAACACCAGGATCTGCTAAGAGATAGTTCTTAGAGACCAAGACAACATGGAGTCAAGTCGAGCCGAGAGTTTAAATGCACGAGAACCAAAGCTAACCAAGATTTTGTATATAGATTTGAAAGGCCATAGGCATCTTATGAGTGGCAAAAGCAGCATAGGAGTCACGATCCTAGTGATCAGAGTAAAGCCAGATTCAGAGAACTCCCAGATGTTCACAGACTTCAATGGCTAGGTATTGCAAGCTCAAAGATGAGGTGGAGATAGAAGTACAAAAGATGGATCCAAGTGGTTATTCAGAAACCCAGATCTACAATCGAGAGGCAGAATTGGAAAATCCAACAGATCAGCCAATAGAAGCTAGTATAATTGGAGAACCAAGCCAAAGACAATACAAAGGTCAAGACGGAGAAGTCTACAGGTCGATGCTCAGTGTTCTAAAAGAAGAAGTTGACAACTTGGTGAGTATAGAAGCTGAAACTTCTCAACTAGAGCTTGACATGATAGAACCAAATGAAATACCACCAGTCATGGCGTATTGTTCAGATTGTGGAAGAAAAAGTGGACATTTTTATGAAGATTGTCTAAGAAATCCAAACAACAGGGACACATCAACTACAAAGAAAAGCATGGAGCAAACGGGAAATGAGAATCTCGATTTATCACCAAAGGTCAAAAAGAGTGTAAGGTTTGCAAATGATTCTGCATCCACTGCCACAAGTGTGCACTCATTCACGAGTCTAAGGGACACATCAAAGCGAATGATGTTAGCTTTGTATGGCACACATAATTCATATGTACACTATGTGGACCAAAAAGGGCAATTGTACAAAAAGGATCAACCAGTGTTTGAACGGTCCACATCCTAGCTCATAGAAGTGCATCCAGTGATAGATAAAAAAGGATGCTTCATTTCAAAGGATAGAATCTATTATAGCCCATCCTCTCTAGAGCTGAAGGATACTACCCGAGTGAATCCAAAAATCTGTTCAGAGCCAAACTCTCCTACTCAGACTTCAACGTTGTGACCAAATGAGCATATACTTTGACCAAAATAGATGTAGATATGGGCAAAAATCTAAAATCTATGATGCCTTGGGTCTTGAAACCACAAAAGCTCATATCATAGGAGACCCATGGGATAGACAATATCAGAGCAAAGATAATGCTATCTACGGTTTGACTTGTGGAATAATTTGTCATGTTTCACGGAAATACATATGAAACTATCCAAAAGGTTTACAGATGCCAAACATCAACAATGCTACCCAAAGTATTCCTTCACAATCCAAAAGGTGAGTGAAGGGGCGGTGGTAATGTGTGTGCTAGTCTCCACCCAACCGTGCTATCTTATAGCCTTCCCCTAGCGTACACACTGGTCGGCCGTGTCGGTGGCCTTGCCCGTAGGTCCCATGTCCTTACATTAACCCCCCCCCCCCCCCCCCCCCCCCCCCCCCCCCCCCCTAGAAATCGTTTTCGTCCTCGAAAACGAACATAAGAAAATGTTTCTTAAGTGCGGAGGCATTCTCCCATGTAGAACCTTCTTCAAGTCTATCTAACCATTTACCAACACCTGTCGTCTGACATGATGTTTGGTGCGAAGCTCATGAGAATCCAAAATCTTTTCGGGCTCATGAGGGATGCTTGGCGGTTCGATAAGGTCAACTAACACACCTGTGTCAATGACATTATCATTCTGTCCTAGCTGTTTTTGTAAACGGCTAACATGAAAAACATGATAAATTCGTGAGTGCTCTGGAAGAGCTAATTTATAGGCCACTTGACCTATACGTTTGAGAATGGTAAACAGTCCATAATAGCGTGGTGAAAGTTTAGCAACTTTTCCCGTCTTCAGACTTTCTAAATGCTCCGGAACCTTGAGGAAAACCTTATCTCCTTCTTCGAAAGTAGCAAGAGAATGATGCTCATCTGCATACTTCATATATCGATCTTGAGCTTGCTTAACATTCTGTCTAGCAACTTGAAGCGTGTCAAAATGGTCTTGGAAAAAATCCTTTGCTTGTTGTATCTTCTCCTTAGCCAACCCCATTGTAACGGGTGATCAAGGTTGAAATCCATATAAAAGCATAAATGGGTTAAATCTTGTAGTCACATGCTTTGAATATTATAAGCAAACTCCAATATAGGTAAGTATTCTTCCCAATTGGTTTGCTTCTTGCTAACATACGCTCGTAGCATATCCTCTTGTACTTGATTAACTCTTTCGGTTTGACCATTTGATTCTGGATGATAAGAGTACCTTTTGAAACACAGCTCTCCAGAAGTGATTATCGAACTTTCGATCTCTGTCACTAATGATACTAGCTGGAAGATTGTCGAGTTTATATATATGCTCTACAAATAGCTGTGCTAATTTCGGTGTCTTAACCGTATTCTTAGTGGGAATGAATCGACCCATCTTTGTGAGACAGTCTACAATTACCCATATCGCATCATGGCCACGATTTGTAGTAGGTATTCCTACTGCAAAATCCATAGAGATACTCTCCTACTTACCTTGTGGAATCACTAAAGGATGTAAAGAGCCACTTACCTTGAGGCACTCTGCCTTATTAACTTGGCACTGTTGGTAGTTTAGTACGTACTCTTGAGCATCATGATGTAAGCCTGGCCAATAAAATTTCCGTCGAGCTAAGGCATACGTCTTACAAATACCTAGATGATCAGCACTTAGACTATCGTGACACTCAAATAAGTTTTGGCGCCTAGTGTCTGAGTCCTTTGGCACACATACTCTACCCTTGTGGAGTAAGTAACCATCATCAATGAAAAAATTCTTCCATCGCTTAAGCTCTTCCTGAGTAGAGCTAGAGCTCTATGTGTTGGAGTTCTTATCTGCGCGTGCAGAGACATGTTAATCTGATTGTACAGAAACATGTGAGTTTGAGGGATCCCTTTTTAAAATTTCACTCCACACTTTAGCATATGATTGATCTTGTGCACACTTGCCATGTAATGATTCCAAAAATCCACTCTTTATTTCCCTGAAAGCAAGTGAATTAATCTGAGGCGTCCGACTTAGTGCATCCGCTACTACATTATATCACCCCTTGAGATATCGTAGCTTACAGTCATAATCTTGAATGATTTTTGCCCATCTAGCTTTATGGCCCTTCAAGTCCATTTGAGTAGTAAACCATTTGATACTCCCATGGTCAAAAACTACTTCAAACTCGACACCATATAAATAGTGTCGCCGCTTTTGTAAAGCGTGAATTATGGCATAGAGCTCTCTCTCATAGACTTTATAATTTTGTTGAGATTTATCTAATTTTTTACTTTCAAAGTCTTCCCTCCTGGAGAAGTATCGCACCAATTGCTTTATCACTAGCATCAATCTCTACCACAAACGATGTTGGGCGCATTTCTGACACTCCGTTTTTTGAATATTTGTACATATGGACATGACGCCCGATGTAAAAAGGGTGTGTGGGATTTCTTTTTGTGGGTTTTTTAGCTTGCTTTAGCAAGCACATGTATATGCACTGCAAGTCGCTAGTCTAGTGACAGCTGTCGGGCTACTGTAAGTGCCCGTGAGTGAGTTTTTTGAAGTGAGCCTTGTATATAACTTAAACTCATGTACAAACTTAAAAAATTTCAGGTAAACATAAAAAATTTTCAGGTTTTAGCTCGTTGTGTCTCCTTGGTGCTCTTGGATTTTTTGCCCCGACTAGCCTTACCTACGTGTAGTCGTGTTGGGACAGCTTTCTGTTCGCGTCAATTTTTCTCATGAAGGCATATGGAATCAATTTTGGTTATCTTTAGCTTTATCGCCATTCATTTTTCAATATTTTTTTCAAGCTTTAAAGTGCCCCAGTTGGAGTTGCGCTCTTCAGGTTACGACTAGTTCTCTGCAGGGTTATGGCTATGGCAGCCTAGTGGCAAATTGTGTGTAGACAGATTCGGAGGGCATGTATCTATGAATTGTGGAATTGATGTTGAAGTTATGGGTTTGTGATGTTTGATTGTGAAAGGAGAGGCTCTCTTCTTCATCTGCATTGGTCGGCGTGTGCTATAAATCCGTGCTTTGACAGGGTTTTGCTCCTATGTGACATGGTCTCTTGGGTGGGCGACGACTAGTAAATTCCCAAGGGTCTACTCCTATTGGACTTGTGGTGTTTCAAAAGTATTTTGCAAAACTTTTGGTGTCTTGTAGTTCTCTTTCAATGCTCTTGGGTGACATCGCTATAGAGGTGTTTCAATTTGCTTGTTTCCCAACAGTGTTTTGGTGCTCGCCACCGAGGAATCGCTTCAAGTTACCTTCAGTTTACAGGGTTTAGAAGGCATGGCATTTAATTTTCCGGAGTTTAGTGGGAAATAAAATGAAAGTTCCAAAGCTTTCATTGAGAGAATGGAGTTTGCTTGCCTTCTTGCTGGGTCTTGCTGACAAGCAAGACCCAGCGTTGGTGTTGCGAATCTTCTATTTTTGTTTGAAGGGAGATGCTAGGGAATGGTTGGAAGGCTACGAAAAGGAGCTACAATCAGCCCAACCTCCTCAAGTTATGACTTATGAAATGGTAAGGCATGCTTTTCTTACACACTTTCATTAGGTGGAAGACCCACAAAAGGTATGGCAGTCTATTCAAGGCTTAGTACAAGGTGAAGGCCAAACCATAGAAGACTTTGTCAAGGCATTCAATGCATTATGGACAAAGTGGTGTACATCTTTGGGGGCTAAAATTCCTCTAGTCATGTTGAAGAAGGACAGGTTTCTTGCAAGTTTGAGGAGTAACCTACGCTTGAAGGTAGAGCTCAAATAGCCAAGGACCTTTGAGGAGGCAGTTGAAATTGCAAAGAATAAAGAGTGGAAAGCAGAGCGTCTTCATCAACTTGGAATCAATGTTGAGCCAAAGATAGAAGTGAAAGCGGTAGAGCAACCAAGGGTCCTCATCAGGGAGCTAGGTTATGATCAACAAGCTTCTCATGATGTGAATGCTTTTCGCAAGGAGATGCAAGAGGTTGTAGGTCTTATGAAGAATCTTAGTGTGCATATGATGGGAGGTGCAAGAGGTCAAAGTTATGAATATGGACGTGGTTATGGAAGTAGTGAGGGTTATACAGGTGGTAGAGGAAGAGGCATGGCTGGAAGAGGGGATATGTTTCAATGTTACAATTGTGGTGAATGGGGTCATAAAATCCCTCAATGTGACAAGCCAAAGAGAATGGGTGGTGACATGTTTCCTCTTCCTCCACAAATTCCTTCTCGAGCTCAAGATTATGGTATTGAGATTAAATGGGAAGCAGGACCAAGTGGATTGACAGCAGAAGAAAAGGGAAAAACAAAAGTGGTAAGCATAATCCGTTTGGAGAAGAAAGAGGATGATTTGGGAGCTATGGTCATGCCTGTAGGAAAGAGGGTTACAAGAGATCATGACATGAGTGATGCAAGTCCCAGCCATAAAAGAGGGAAACAGCTTGAAACAGGTACATGTAAAGAGAAGAAGAAGAGAAAGCCCAGGAAACATTACAATGCATCTGAATTTCCTTTGGGAGAAGGGCAACCAAATTATAGTTTAAGGGCAGATTTGGTGGGTAGAAAGGTTGATGTTACCTTTGGGCAACTCATGGAGATGTGTCCCAAGTTAAAGAGGCAATGGAAGCACGTAGTCAACCCCATGAAGAAGGAGCCTGCAAGGGGATCAGTGAGAGTCCTATCTTTGAATGAGCTACCTGATATATGCCCTACTATGGATGCATGGCATAAGAGGAAGTGCATTGGAGAGGCTTATATTGATGGAGGTGCACATGTATGTATTATTACTCAAGCTTGTGTATCAACTTTGGGACTCAACATGGTGAAGAATTCAGGTTTTCGCATAAAGCTTGCCAACCAATCAAGGGTGAGGTGCTTGGGAGTTGTAAAGGACTTGGGAGGTGGATGTATTTGATGTTAAAGTGCTGGTCAATTGCCATGTTATGCCCGCAGGTATTGGTGCTTTCCCTCTCATCCTTGGAAGACCATGGTTACAGGCAACCAAAGCTATACAGGATTGGGGACATGGTATCATCACTCTCTACAATAGAAGGGGTGATAAGAAGAGGTTTGACATGGCTAGCAAGCAATCTTTGGATGCTGATTTTGATGAGAAAAGTGATGAAGAAGAGTCCTCAAGTGAAGAAGAAGACAATGGGGATGATGGCAGTGAAGTGGAAGATAGCAGCGATGGTGATCTAGATGTTTCCTCCTTGTTTCTTGAAGAAGAGCATGATGAGAAACAAAGATTTCTTGGCCTTATGGAGAATGAGGATATCTCTGGTCCTTATGAGAAAATTGAAGAGCTGATGCAACCCAAAGTTCAACTTAATGTCAAACAGGAGTTGATACAAGGTATGTTGTCTCCCGACTTGACTAGTCATGAGAAGGGTGAGTACCTACATATGATACAACAATTTCCCCAATTATTCATCACTTCTTATGAGGAAATTAGAGGCTTTAAGGGAGAGGAAATCCACATTCCAATCAAGGAAGGAGCTCAGCCCGTACGCCAAAAGCTAAGGAGAATGGGGCAGGTACAACTTAATGCTTTAAAGGAAGAGGTAGACAAGCTTCTTGAAGCAGGTTTCATATGTCCTGTGAGCACTGCAGAATGGGTGAGTCCTGTTGTTGTCACACCTAAGAAGGATGGAAAGTGGAGGATATGTGTTGATTTTAAGCCTCTAAACGCAGCCATGAAGAGGGATCCATACCCTCTTTCTTTCATAGATGACATACTTGATTCTATTGCAGGGCATGAGAGGTATAGCATATGTGATGGATTCTCTGGATATTTTCAGCTCACCTTGGCTGTAGAAGATCGAAACAAGACCACATTTATCACGCCATGGGGATGCTTTTGTTATTGTGTGCTTCCTTTTGGTCTATTGAATGGCTGTGCGTGGTATCAAAAGCGTGTCAACAAGGTGTTCTCTCCCTTTCTTGGCAAGTTTGTGAAGGATTTTATTGATGACTTTTGTGTTTATAGCTCTAGAAAGGATCATTGTGCAAAGCTTGGGATGGCATTGAAGCAATATGATGAAAGTGGAGGTCAACTCAACCCAAAGAAGTGTCATCTTGCTCAACCAAGAGTGAAGTTTTTGGGGCATATGATCTCAGAGAATGGGATTGAAGTGGATCCTGACAAAGTGAAGGATTTGGTGCTCCTCCCATCACCTAAAGATACAAAGCAACTTTCTACTTTTATTCAAAAGGTGAAGTATATGGCAAGGTTCATTCCTTTGTCCTCTCAACTTCTTTATGCTCTACAACAAGTAACAAGGTTGGATCCTCTACAATGGACAAATGAATGTGAAAAGGTTTTTCAAGGTATCAAAGAGGTTCTTGGTTCTCTTCCTGCTATGCAAGCTCCTAATTGGGATAAGGAGTTTTATGTGAATCCATCAGTAGGTGAAGATGCTATTGGAGCTATGCTTCTTCAACGAGGTAACAATTCCCACTATATGAAGCCTATCTATTGTGCTAGGTAGGGTGAGGCTAGAGGTGGAAAGAGGCTATACTGAGGTGGAGCTCATTATGGTAAGCGTGATTTATGCATGTAGAAGGTTTAGGCACTACCTTCTCCCTAAACCATTCACATTCCTCACTAGCTACACTCTTCTACCTCAATTGGTGAATAGCCCTACTTTGTCGAAGAGGCTCATTAAGTGGATTGTGGAGCTACAGGAATTCCAATTCTCTTTTCTTGTTGAGGAGAGTACAAGGGCTACATTGGATGATTTGCTTACTTATAAGGAAAGCCCTCTTCTTCTTAAGGAGGATATAGTGAAGAAGCAACACATGGAAGCTCCTGACATAGACAGTGCCTATCTATTGTTTTTTGATGGATCTTACAGGAAAGCGCATGGTGAAGCTTCAGGAGGTGTGGTAATCTATGATCCTCAAGGTGCTTTGGTAACTAAAAGGAGTTTGAAGCTTACCGCACAAAGCAACAATGAAGCTGAGTATGCTACTTTGGAGAAAGGTCTCAACCTTTGCCTGGAGCTTGGCATCTGTCGTGTGAGGGTAAGAGGTGATGCTCTTTTGGTGGTTAAGCAAGTACTTGGGGTGTGGAAAAGTAAGAATCCAAGGCTGAAAAATATGTGTTTTCAAGTGAAGAATCTGCTTAAGCATTTTGAAGCTTGGAGCTTAAGGCATGTGGACAGGTCTCAAAATGAAGAAGCACATGGTGCAACGCAAGCTTCAATTGGGCAATTGTATGTGATTAGGGCTGATTCTCCCTCTTTATTTGGGAAGGGAAGCTTTAAAGAGGGATGAAGAGTTTCTACAAACAGGTATGCTTCCATTGGAGTTGGAGAAGTAAAAAAAGTACGCCTTCCTACGTCGTGCCAAAAGGTATGTGCTACTTGGTGATGCTTTGTATATGAAGGGGGCTGATCTTGTGATAAGAAAAGTTCCTTGGAAAGAGAAAATTTACAAAATTTTAGTGGAGAATCATGAGGGTTCTTGTGGTGGTCACTTTGCTTCAAAGATCACTTTGCATAAAGTCTTGCAGGAGGGGTATGTGTGGCCAAGCATTCAACGTGATGTTCATCATTGGTGCAAGTCTTGTAAAGAGTGTCAAAGCATGGAAAATAGGGTTCTCAAATCAGAAATTAGAGGCACCATTGTGGCTTATGATGTGTTTGAGAAGTGGGGTATTGATGCAATAGGTCCTCTACCTATGACAGCTAGAGGCAAATGTTACATGCTTACTGCTGTTGACTATCTATCCAGGTGGGCCGAAGCCAAAGCTGTTAAGCACATCACGAGTAAAGATGTTTCCTTATTTATATATGAAGATATTTTTTGCAAATTTGGCATGCCATTGGAGTTACTTTTTGACAAGGGTCCAGGTTTCAGGGGAGAGTTGGTGGATTATCTATGTGAGAAGCTTCATGTGCATCGCAGGTTTACTACTCCATATTATCCCCAATGCAATGGCATGAATGAAAGGTTTAATGGAGAGCTCATAAGGATTCTTAAAAAGATGACAAGAAACAATGTGAAGACTTGGGATTTAGAGCTACCTTGTGCTCTATGGGCTTATAGGATTGCCATCAAATCAGGTACTGGTTTTTCTCCCTTCCATCTAGTTTTCGGCAAAGAGGCTTTACTTCCTATTGAGGTGGAGATACCAGCCTTGAAGATGATGCTAAAGCTTGAAGAAGAGCCCAATGATGCATTCAAGGAAAGACTTTTATATTTGCAATGTGTACAATTGGATAGGGTGTTAGCTTTTGAGCATTATTAGCAGGTCTTGAAGAAGAATCAAGCAAAGGCAAATGAGAAGGTAAAGGACAAGGACATCAAGAAGGGTGACATGGTGCTTCGCTACAATAGTAAGCTTGATAGCACTTTTCAAAAGAAATTTCAAATCAAGTGGCAAGGTCCTTTCTTGGTCTTAAACAGGTTTCCAAATGGCACATATCAGCTTGCTGACTTGGATGGTACCCCGCATAAAGCACGTGTGAATGGCTATAGGTTGAAGAAGTATATTGCAAGGTTGATGAATGTGATTGAGGATGAGCCTTCTTTTGAAGAATTTTCTGATCATGTGGCTAATGATGAAGATGAAGTGAAGACTCTCTCATGTGGTTTACAGGATCTCTTTTGTGCTGCTGATCATGAATGATCTAGCAGGCTGGGGTGTGGCAAACTATGTTGGGCACATTTTTGACACCCCGTTTTTTATAAATTTGTACATATGGACATGACGCCCGATGTCAAAAGGGCATGTGGGATTTCTTTTTGTGGGTTTTTTAGCTTGCTTTAGCAAGCACATGTACATGCACTGCAAGTCGCCAGTCTAGTGACAGCTGTCGGGCTACTGTAAGTGCCCGTGAGTGAGTTTTTTGAAGTGAGCCTTGTATATAACTTAAACTCATGTAAAAACTTAAAAAAGTTCAGCCAAACATCAGAAATTTTCAGGTTTTAGCTCGTTGTGTCTCCTTGGTGCTCTTGGATTTTTTGCCCCGACTAGCCTTACCTACGTGTAGTCGTGTTGGGACAGCTTTCTGTTCGCGTCAATTTTTCTCATGAAGGCATATGGAATCAATTTTGGTTATCTTTAGCTTTATCGCCATTCATTTTTCAATATTTTTTTCAAGCTTTAAAGTGCCCCAGTTGGAGTTGCGCTCTTCAGGTTACGACTAGTTCTCTGCAGGGTTATGGCTATGGCAGCCTAGTGGCAAATTGTGTGTAGACAGATTCGGAGGGCATGTATCTATGAATTGTGGAATTGATGTTGAAGTTATGGGTTTGTGATGTTTGATTGTGAAAGGAGAGGCTCTCTTCTTCATCTGCATTGGTCGGCGTGTGCTATAAATCCGTGCTTTGACAGGGTTTTGCTCCTATGTGACATGGTCTCTTGGGTGGGCGACGGCTAGTCTACTCCTATTGGACTTGTGGTGTTTCAAAAGGATTTTGCAAAGCTTTTGGTGTCTTGTAGTTCTCTTTCAACGCTCTTGGGTGACATCTCTATAGAGGTGTTTCAGTTTGCTTGTTTCCCAACAACGGCTTAAGTGGATCACCGATTTCTAGGATGGGAGCAGTGGCTATAGCTACCTTGAGTTGTTCAAAACTGCAATTTTGGGCTTCTTTCCAAGAAAAGGTCTTACCTTTCTCTTTGAGTTGATTCGTCATAGGAACATCGATTTTGGCATAATCACAAATATACTGTTGATAAAATCCAGCCATGCCTAAGAATATTTGAAGCTCCTCAACCGTGTTGGGATGTGGCCATCGAAGAATGGCAGCGGCCTTGTCAGTGTCCATCTTGATGCCAGAATAAGAGATCACATGACTGAGGTAATGTATCTCTGTTTTAAAGAAATTGCACTTGCTTTGCTTAGATACAGAGCGTGACCTCGTAGCTGTTTGAACACTAATTGTAAGTGTTCTATGTGTTCATCTTCAGTCTTACTGTAGATGAGAATGTCATCAAGGAAAACCACAACAAATTTTCCAAGATAGGGACATAAGACACTACCCATGAGTGTCATAAATGTAGCTGGAGCATTGGTTAAACCAAAAGGCATAACCAAAAATTCAAAATTCCTGAACTGTTCTAAAGGCAGTTTTGGAGATATCTTACAAAAGAATACGCACCTGGTGGTATCCTGAACGAAGATCTATCTTTGTATATTATCTCACCCCAAGGAGTTGATCAAACAACTCATCCACTCGAGGTAGAGGATACTTGTTCTTGATGGTTATGGCATTTAATCCACGATAATCTACGCACATGTGCATAGTACCATCTTTCTTTTTTACCAGTAGAATTCGTGATGCCCAAGGCAAAGTGCTAGGTCTAATGAAACCACGGGCAAGGTAGTCAGCCTATTGACTCTCAACCTCCTTGGCTTCTTTAGCACTCATACGATAAGGTCGTTTACTCACTGGTTTAGTGCCTGGCAAGACATCTATGCCATGTTGCACATCACGTGTAGGGGGTAAACCCGGTGGTAAATTACTTGAGAATACATCACTATACGCCGTGAGTAAGTGAGTCAACTTTTGCCGTGCAAAAGGAGAAAGTAAACTAGAGTTATGCTGGGATGGAGAATCTTGTAATTCGTGTAATGTTTGTTTTACAACAGTTGCATGTTGCTCAATAGTATTAAAATTGAGAGCACTTTGCTCATTAGATTTGTTAACACTTTGCTTATCATTAGAATTCATTGCACTTTGCATACCATTACTAGAATTCATGGCACTTTGCTTTTGAGAATTCACTAGACTTGGAGACAAGCAATAACACAAAAAGACTTAATTTATTAAATCTGCTTTCTGCAAAATAAAAAGCTCGACTGTACATATAAGAGGTGCAGACGGTATATTTTTCTCACCAAGCAAAAGCACATGTTTACCATTGGCCATAAAGGATAAGGAGTTGTGTTCATAACTAGTGTGCAATGTGTTTCCTAAACCATGCAGCCACTCCTGTCCTAAAACTACATCAGCATGGTCCATGTTCATAACTTGAAAGTCAAGGGTCATCGTATGATCTTGAACAATAAGCTCAACCCCTTGAACTACCGTGTCCCATGCTTCTTTATCATTGCCAGACATATGCTTGACCACATACTTGTGAGAGCAGGGAGTCTGTGTAAGCTTCAATTTCTTGACTAGCTTATAGTTCAGGAAGTTATGAGTTGCACCATCATCCACTAAAATAAGAACAGGTTGTCCGTTAATAGTGCCATGCATGCGAATCAAATCATGGGGGCCAAAGGTTCACATTGAAGCAGGCACACAACACTTGTGCTTTTCTTCCATATGAAGAACCTCTACAACACAATATTTAGGAGATGAATCTAATGTGAGGCATTGCACCGTGTGCATTTGCCTTGCAAAAGAGGACAATCTTTCTTGTTATGTTGGTCCAAAAGACATCTAAAACACAAATTGTGTTTCTTTGCACGCTCAAAATCAGCAATATTGAGAGACCCAAGTGGAGTATCTCGTGATTGCTTAGGCTTCTTAGCCTCTTGTGGGTGTGGAGAGGTAGATTGTCTCTTATTCCTCTTGGAACGTGTGGGAGATCTACCTCGCCATTGGCTCTTAGCCACATTGCTCTTAGCAAAATTGTTCTTAGAGTAGGGAACATTTTCCTTCCTCTCTTGGTCATCATCATATCTTTGGGCATGACCGATGGCTTCTTCCAAAGTTTTTGGATGTTGGGTCTTGACATGAAGATGATAGTCTTTGTCACTCAAGACCCCTATTAAAACCCCGTATCTTTTGGAATTTATCTAGGCCTTCTAGTTTTAATATGATTTCCTGTTAATTTGAAAGGTACTGTGCAAGAGAGAGGCCAGACATGCATGCATGCATCCCATGCTAACCAATTCTTATCTTCTTCATTGGAGTCCAAAAACTCTTTGGAGAAAGAAGCTTGAAACGTAGCCCAAGATGGAGGACGAGCATCTATTGGAAATGTCATCCACCACTTATAGGCCTTGCCTTTAAGAGATAGATTTTTTTCCACAGCCGTCTTTATATCCGGGGTGTGTCTCAATCTATGAATATCACTCCATTTGTGTAAGAACGTATTGACCGCATCCTTGTTGCGATCACACTCTTCCCCGTGAACATTGCTACCTTTTGCATCTTCTGAAGCACTTGTCTCTTGGACTCCTTGAGTTGTGCGAGCTTGGTTTCCTTGAACCGTGCCACTTGTGGCTCCTTGAGCCGTCTGTGAATTCATAAATTTCACAAGTAGCTCAGTAAGATTTATAACATTTGCATTGAGTGCAGAGAGGTTGCGGTTCAAGTACACTTTGGCGATTTTCCAAAGTCTTGAAAGCAGCCATATCTATAAGACCACGATCTCCTAGATCATCATCGTCATACATATTAGTGTCAGCAGCACCCATGGTGCCCTGATTTTGATCTACGTACTCAAAATCAAAAGTGTGTGTAGGTGGGATATCCTCACTGCCCATGGTAAACACACACTAATGTAAAGAGAGAAAAAAAAAAACGTCAACTTGTACCTTGTGAATCTTGAAGTCTTTGTGTTTCTTATGCTCAGTGATTTGCATTGCATGTGAACCTCGCCTTGTGAAAATTGTAGCGCTTCACGTGTCGTTCGTTGTAAGAACACCTTTGTTGATTCTTCACAAAAACTCAACGTTTTTGTGAAGGCTTTTGTTCATTTTAAAGCTACCTCCTTGAGGAAAAAAGAATTTTTGGAGGAAAACTTGCCTATCTCCAAGAAGTGAAAAGGAAGGGTGAAACTACTTCCTTGAAGTTTGAAGCTTTTCCTTTCCTTCTAGCTTTCTTGTCAACACAAGTATGCTTTCTTTCTTTGTTATACAAAACAAGGCTCAATACCTTGATGGTAAAGTGTTGGTCTCTTAACCTCACGGAGTGGGTTCAACCCTCCTTCATGCAAGGGTTAAGCGGGCCTTCCTACACGCGCAACCAACGGTGCCAACAGCAGCCTTCGGAGCCTCAATGCCGTAGAGTTGCCGGTCGAGTTTGCCTTGGTTGTGCAATGTGGAGGGCGTAGTGGGGTAGTTGCGGCCTACTGTCGCTGTCTGTCTTCACGCGTTGCGTATAGAAACCTGTGTTTGCTTTCTTTTTGTTGCACAGCGGAGACGTCGCTGTCTGCCGATCATGGGAGAGAAGTAGCGCGCCGCATGCACATGCAACAACCCGCTTTTCCCCTTTTCCAAAAATAGCTTGGATACCAATGAAAGGGCGGTGGTAATGCGTGTGCTAGTCTCCACCCACTAGTCTCCACCCAACCGTGCTATCTTATAGCCTCCCCCTAGCGTACACACTGTCCGGCCGTGCCGATGGCCTTGCTCGTAGGACCCATGTCCTTATAGTGAGACTAAACCAGAGCCAAATAGTTTTGAACTCTCATACTGGAGCAGGCTATAGTGATGACCCTAGGAAGGGGGGAGCTGCAAATCCATCAAGCTTAGCTCTAGTACCAGGAAATGCTGCACCAGTTAGAAGCCCAAGAACTTCTAACCAACAGACCCCTTCAAAGCAAAAACCATTGGAAGATCTTATGGTTGTTGGAAGTTTTCCACTGACCCAAATCCCATCAAAATCTGTAGAAAAATGTCTGTATGAAGATCACGAGGGACAAAAATTTCAGCTCATCTCCACAAGTTAAAGCCAAAAGCCAAAAGCCGACAAATCCCATAGAGTTCAAGCAATTGCATGTGACCAAGCTCACATATGCATATCGAGATGCAAATAGCAATGATTATTAGCAGGTTCATGACCTTGTACAAGCCCCTACAGATGCTAAACTTGAAGTTCAAGACTATCTGAAGATGATGAAAAGCCTCAAGCTGCCAAAACAGGTGACCGATAGGTCAAAATCAATGGAAAAAACTCACAAAACTACACAAAGGTCACCACCAAATTCTACTCCGAAGAGATAGATTTTGCCAGAAAGTACAATGAATCTTCTAAGATCAAAAGTTACTCAAATGCAGGCAGACAATGCTCAATAATTGCAAGAAAAAGGTGCAGTATCACAGTCACACGAGTCAACATCAATGGTAGCAGGTGATTAAGACAAAGCCAATGTAGAAAAAGTTCAACCCACGGACACTGCCATAACAAAATCAAGCAGTACAGAAAGAAATCCTGAGAAGATCAAATGCAACATCAATAGTGAAAAAAAAGAAAAGCTATCAAATAAAACAAAGCTAGATTTTTAGTTTGAGAAGAACCTCATGTCTTTTCACACTTGGAAAAAATGTGGCCAACCACAGCTGGAAGATGCTCCTGAATTCGTGAGCATATCTGGAGACAAACAAGTAGAATGTTGGGTAATCGTCTCCACCGCCATTCAAATAGGTTCACAGATCATCACAACCCAATTCCATGTGATCATAGCAAAGGATATACTAGACAACATCATAGTGGGAATGCCAATGGTCCAAAAGATGTTAGAGATACGGAGTTCAAACATGACGGAGTCATCACAGACAACAAAGAATGAAGACCAAGACTGGTCACTCGTGGATGACATCACAAAGTCCTCAAGCACAGTTAAAATGGAGATCGATGCCAAAGAAAAGCTTATTGAAGACAATTCATCTCCATAGGACTTAACCTCAGAAGAGCTTAAATCAGATTAGGCATCAAGAAGTGTTGATCAAACAGAGCAAAGAGCAACCACGAAAGCTATTGAGCAAAGAATGCCACCAAGTAGAAGTAAAGAAGATCAAAATTGCAAACACTCAGGAAGCAATAGGAAGTCCAAATATCCAGACATTGCCAGCTAAATCAGCTGACGAAAGTCACATAGAAAAACTGAGTCTCAAGCCACCCTCCATAGAGACACATTTAGATCAAGATGAGGACAAAAATCTTCAAGAGCACCTCCAATGAGAATAGCTACACTCCTCAGTAGTGTCAATGGATCAAGTGTCAGATGCAATGCCCTTTTGGATAAATAAGTAGAGTGCAATATGATTGCAGAGAACATCCAAAGGATCCTCCAGCTCACTCCATGCAAACATGATAGAAAAACAATGCTATAGGCATGCATACATGTCAAAAAGACATTGTTGCTATTATTAGCATCCAAAAGCATGAAGAGTAGGTAAAGTTTCAAATAAATCCTTCAAAAGAAATGCTTGTAGATGTCATCCTTGGACATCAGTGGTTAGACAAACACAAGACCTATAGAGAAGATACATGTTGATACTCTCTTTCCCAAGTGTTAGCAAGCAAAAAATACAGATACCATCAATGCTAGATTTAGAGTTGCAAAAGTCACAAGAATCAACGACAAATCTGTAGACAAAGGTAAAGCCAAAGTGGAATTTCCATCGATTAGCACGAAAGGTGTAACAACATATGCCTCTACATCAAAGAACCCTCGCGGATCAGATACTTCTAGCAAGTCAGGCTTTCAAAACTTCAAGTCAATTTCTAACCCAATTGAAATCTCTAAGGAGACACCCAGAAAAGCAAAGATGTAACATTTAATGGCCTAGTAACTTGTGTGTAGTGGAAAATAACATGAACATAGTGAGCATTTCATTAGAATAGGTTTTTAATGAGCATAACAAGAGTGCTTGGGTGGAGAGAGCAACAAAAAGCATAAAACCTTGTTAGATAGCATGAACAATACTTCAAAAGAGAGAGAAATTAAGCTATTGACAATAGTTGAGGACCAGATTTACATGGAGCCGGCCCCCCTCCAAAAGGCTTTGTATTATAGGTTTCCCCCATCAAGAGAGACATTTTACAATACAATTTTTTGTGTTCCTTCAATAACTAGCTAGTGCAATGAACATGGAAGCTTCAAGCACTAAACAAAACACTTATAAAAAACAACATTAATTCCCTCACGGTCTTAGACCCAAGACCTCACACATTTTTGAAGATGGTGAGAGCTAGCAGGGTATGAGAGTAGATAGAGAGGAAGAAGGAGTAGTCTTACAAGAAAGATGTACATTTCCTCACATAATAACTCATATTAGCATAGCATAGCTTAGTAATTAGCATGGTAGAGGAGATGAGCATGCATTGAAGCTTGGCTCTTGGTTGGATTTGCATCACAAAGCCAAGAGTTGTTGGTGTAGGCCTCCCTTCTCACAAGCTTGGAGTAGGTGATAAGCTTTCCATTAAAGCTTGAGAAGGAGAGAGAGAGTCTTCTTGCTTCACACATGAGATTGTGTGAGAGTGCGTGTGATAATGATTTGACAAATTGAGCCCCCTCTCTCTCTTGGTCGACCCCTCTTGCATTTTACTCATGCTGACACCCCATTGGACCTCTCCAAGCTTAGCCAATAGGATTTCAGGAGCATAAGTGATAGCCTTATGACATGTGTCTCCCTTTCCCCTTTTGTGAGAGCTTTAGGTAATTAATTAATGTAACTAAAATCTCATTGGACCCCTTTGTCTCCTGGCCAATAGGAATCAGGCAAGCCATTGGGCTGCTGAATGCTCATTGGACCCCTTGGGAGACTGTCCAATAGTCTTCTAGAGAGATTAATTCTTATTGGTTCTTTTATTAAGTGTTTTTAAATTAATTAAACTAGATTTACTCTAGCCTAGTTCTCATTGGTCCACCTCCATGGCCATCCAATAGGATTTGAGTACACCTTGTGGGCATCTGGACTAGGGAGTTGACATGTGTCCCTCATTCCCTTTGTGTAAAGGAAGCTTGTGAGTGTGTGTGTGTTTCTCCCCTACTTCCAGGACCCGCCCCTTCCTATGTAGGACTCATTGAAGACTTTTTGTACACACAAAAAGCATCCAATTTTCCTAAGCTTTGACCTTTGGACACAACCTTTGAATTTTGGAACCTTAGCATTTTGGAAGTCTTAATGGGCTGAACCTTAGGGTCTTTAAAGCCCACTGTTGCACATTGCTCTTTTGCAGATGGCCCCCCCTTTGGATCCTTATTTTCCCTCCTTTGGATCCCTACTGTGGCCGGTCTTCCAGTTTAACCAATATTCTACCTTTTCTCCCCTGGCACTTCCCCATATTAAATGATTAGTTTAACATGAGAAAATCATTTAGGAGAATTAGATATTAGTTATTATGACATTACCTCTCTCTTGAAATCATAGTCCTCGACTATGGGGTAGATAAGATAAAGCCTATTCATTAGTCCTTTTTCTAGCGGGTAGAGGATCCCTATCTTATGCTACGACATCGTTCCAAAATGGATGACTAGTCCATTTGGCGCTTGAGAGCCTAAGCTGCCGCAAACATGTATGCACATTAGTCCTATCAATCTTCCATAGTAGAGTGACAAGCTCTACTTTGTGTTTGGGAGACGTTGTCTCCGCAAACTTGATCTAAGCATGCATACTACTTAACATTTGTGCACAATAAAGAAAAAGAGAGTCTTATAAGATAAAAACTTTGTTCATTTTAAACGTTTGTACATTTGCTTACTCTAGGGAAGCATTGTAAGCATTGACAAGGTTTATGTTAACTGAGCCGACGCTAGTTAACAGGAGCTGCTAAAGATCAAAGCTTTATGAATGCACCTCGAAGATGAATATGAAGAAGCAGTGAAGATTGGAGTTACACACTTTTCACATTTTTCCAAAATGGTCATGTATTGTAAATTCCCGATTTATTTCAAGCTATTGTAATATTTTAATGTGTTACGAGCTCAATGGGAGTTCCAAGTTGTAAAGAACAGGTCAGTTACTGTGCCTAGGGTGCAGATACAATAAGTGTGGAGCCTCAAAGGTCTTGGGCGCTGGACATTACACATTTTAGACCTTGGCTAAGGTATAAAAGCAAAATTTTTAAAGTTTTGATCAAGTTTTGGATAATGAAATACACAGCGTGAGCTAACGGCGCTCACTCCTCTCCTTCTCGCACTTCCTACTCCCTCCCCGGTTGTCACATTGTAGGCGCGTTTGTTGCATTGCAACCGCAGGTAGGAGCTCTACACATTGACGTAAACACATCACAGTATTTCGTAGCTTTTGGCGTCGCCGACCTGCGGCCTAATTTCATCATAACTAGGAATTTATACTTTCAAATAAAAAACTAAGCATAGGTGGAGTATTGGGGCATCATTGCTAAGCATTTAGATGCATTCTAGGTCGAAACGACTAGGTCAAAAATCCACTGTTGTTAATAATCGCGATTTTGGAACTTGACCTAAAGTGGGGTTTGAGACCAGAAGCATGTGTGCTTAGGTCTTATAAACATGTCTTAGAAGTTTTGCTATGTTTGGATATCATTTGATGCTGTATCGGATGTGATTTGTTTGTCGATGAGCGATTGGCTTTTGGTGATTTTAGTCACTTGAGTGTAGCTTGAGTTAGATGCGAGTTGTTAGTTGTTTTCTGAGAGATTGACAACCTCTTGTAGCCTCTATGCACTAGTCGAGTAAGCTTCATCCCATGGATTGGCAATTTAGTCGTGGTTCTCTCTAATACCGCAAGAAGATAGGATGATGAGGTTAGACATGCGTCCCACATTTGACACCGCTGCCGGGGACGAATAGACCTAAACTAGGGAAAACACGAGCGTCTTGTGTAGTTGTCCATTAACTTCCTCTCGGTTCATCTAGAGTAAAACTTTCTTTTTAGAACCGCATAGCTTAAGATTGTCGTCTTTTGCTGTGTAGAGGTAGCTTGGAAGTAATCGTACTTGTCGAGTGCCTTTAGGATTGTAGGATTGTAGAAATAGATTAGGATTTAGAGGATGATTGATAGACGAAACAAGTCAATGCTCAAAAAACCAAAAAGACAAGAAAACGAGTGTTTGTGGACACTTTCCACAACTTTATTGCATGAGAATCTAGGAGTAGGGTAAGTAGGATCCAAGGTGGATTTCAGAACATTGCTCTCTCTAAAAGAATCATTGTGAGTTGTTATTGGAAGTTGCAGAATTTCAGGTCTACGGCTAAAAATAGCACGCAAAGACTCCAAACCACTCAATCCAACTGGAGAGTAAGCTTAGAAGTTGTATGAACCAGTGGGTAAGCTCAAGGACACTTTGAGGTAAAATTTTCAAGAGCTTGCCAAAACTCAGATTTTTTGCCTTTTCTTGATATTTTAGGCCAAATTAAGTTTTGACTTGATTCGTAGGCTTAAAATAGCGCATAAAAAGACTGTCTGGTGAAAAAGTTCAAAAAAGTGTTCATTTTGGGCCAAAAGTATATAATCGTGATGATTACCTTTCAGTTCAAATTTGACCAAGGTTCATACCAGTGACTCATTACATGTGTACAAATAACTTTTGTAAAGGCACAAAAGATTTGGATCACCAAACTGGCAAAAAACTGGGTAAAACTTAAAGTTTGTACTGAGTTTTTGAAACTTGAGTGTAAATTGGAAACAAATTTGTCCAAACTTGATGAAATTTGATTCATAGGCTTATATTGATGTGACAAACATGTGTACATGATCACTTGACCAAAAAGATGCAAAAAGTTACCAGAAGTAAATAATCGCGATTATTTACATCTGTCCCATTTTTCAACTTTTTTGACCAAGTCAGCATATCACTAGTTTTACCATGTTGTAATAAGCCCACAAACCAAATTTGGTAAGATTTGGATCATTGGATTGAAAATTGTGACCAAATTTGCAAAATTAGTCTACGGACAGAAAACTGATGACCATTTGACAAAAAAAAGTCCAAACTTGATGAAACTTGGCTAGAGACCTTAAGTTGAGGTGCTTAACAGATCTGTGTTAAGATTGGGATAAAAGCTTGCAAAAAAATAGCCAGAGTACATAATCGCGATTGTTTACATCTGCTCCAAAAATTGACAATCTTGCATATTTGGGCATACCACAAGGTCAAGCATAGCAAGTAGACCTCACAAATCAATTTTGGTGAAATTTGGATCACAAAAGTGAGACTTAAGCTAGATTCTTGAATTCAGAGTATGCAAATAGAAAACTGTTGATAACTTGAACAAATCTTGTTCAAATTAAGTTTTAACTTGACTCAGAGGCTCAAAATAGATCATAAAAAGATTGTCCACTGAAAAAGTTGGAAAAATTGTCCATTTTAGGTCAAAAGTAAATAATCGCGATTATTCACTTTTGGCTCAAAACTGATCAAGGTTGATACCAGAAACTCTATGCATGATTACAAACATCTTCTGTGAAGGTTCATAGAGTTTGGATCACAAAACAGGCCAAAAACTTGACAAAAATCGTCGAGAAATTGTGTCTGACTTAATGAATCTTATTCAAATTAAGTTTTAACTTGACTCAGAGGCTCAAAATAGATCATAAAAAGAATGTCCACTGAACAAGTTGAAAAAATTGTCCATTTTAGGTCAAAAGTAAATAATCGCAATTATTTACTTTTGGCTCAAAATTGATCAAGGCTGATACCAGAGACTCTATGCATGATTACAAACATCTTTTGTGAAGGTTCATAGAGTTTGGATAACAAAACAGGCCAAAAACTTGACGAAAACTAAAATCTGTACTGATTGTCGAGAACTTGAGTGTGACTTGATAAATCTTGTTCAAATTTAGTGAAACTTGACTCATAGGCTTATATTGATGTGTTAAACAAGTGTACATGCTCAGTTGACCAAAAATATGTAAAAATTTACCAAAAGTAAATAATCATGATTATTTACTTTTGAAAAAAAATAATAAAATAAAATAAAATTAAAATCCCTGTAGTAAATAATCGCAATTATTTACATTTGCTCCAGAATTGAGAAATTTTACACAATTAAGTATACCACAGGGTCAAGCAGATCAAGTAGAGTCCACAAATCAAATTTGGTGAAATTTGGACTTTTCCAATGCTCCGAGTCAACAGCCAACAAAGGCCTACAACAACATCATAGACTCCTTACAATAGGCCCAATTGGAGAATCACACGAACAATGGAGTCTTCACAGTCAAAGAAGGACAACCCAACCAACAAAGCTTTTGATTCAAAGATGATAGAACATGTATGGCAAAAGAAACCTTCAATGCCAACTTGGTCCTTCACTAATCCTCTTTTTGAGGATTCAAGCTTACAATAAATACTGTGCTAAGAGTCATAGTTATTAGGCTTATGCTCAAGCTGGAAGAGTTGAGCATATCTAAGTTGTGTCGCTCATGCTAGATGAGATGAGCATAAGAGTCGAAGTCTATTAACTTAGTCATGGTGGAGTGCCGTAGAGTCCAACGCTCACCCACGGTGCACAGTAAGATGAGAGCACATATCCTCGACATCGAAAACTGTTCTTAAAGGGGTGCCAGCTTGTAAAGCCATGGTATATGCTTTTATAGCTACACCTTCTTTCTGAAGAACCCTTCTTGCATAGCATATTGTTGACCATGCATTTCTATGTATGCATATAGGATGTCCCACCATTGGACATATGCATTAGACACTCTTTTTTGCTTCCACCTATGCACCTTGAGTGGACTATAGCAGACAAACAAATGTTTCATCATGCCACCCACATATTTGCTACCCCTTTATTTTCACATCCATCAACAAATAGTCCCTTCAGTACTTTATTAATATTTCCCATGCTAATCAGTACTCCAATAATGTGTGTATCCCAAAGGAATTTTTTTCCCACCGGGTCTTTTCCCTTTGGTCATCCAGGTATTAGACCTTAATTTAGATCCTCATCATTCTACTTCTCTTGTACATACTCATAATAAATAAACAATAGCCTCGCCATTATGCTGCTACAATGGAAAAATGCGACATCATCTCTCACACCAATGAAGATGCTACATCAAAATAAACGTCATCAAAAAATTCAACGACAAATGAAGACAATCAGCCCATCAACAACCAATCAAAACCTTCCATTGCCTCCATAGACACTTCTCAACAGTGCCCAAGGACGGGGCACTAAAATTGGAAGGGGGGAATATTAACTGAGCCAATGTCAGTTAACAGGAGCTGCTAAAGATCGAAGCCTTATGAATGCACATCAAAGATGATATGAAGAAGCAGTGAAGATTGGAGTTACACACTTTTCACATTTTTTCAAAATGGCCATGTATTGTAATTTCTTGATTTATTTAGCCATTGTGATAATTGTAACGTGTTACGGGCTCAATAAGAGTTCCAAGATGTAAAGAATAGGTCAGTTAGTGTACTTAGGTTGCAGATATAGTAAGTTGTGGAGCCTCAAAGGTCTTGGGCGTCGAGACATTACTCATTTTAAACCTTGGCTAAGGTATATAAGCCATTTTTTGTAACTTTGGGCTTAAGTTTTTGGATAATAAAATAAACAGCGTGAGCTTACGGCACTCTCCTTCTCCTGCTTCTATTTCGCTTGCCGGTTGTCACATTGCAGTGTCGTCTGTTGCGTTGCAACCACAGGTAAGAGATCTACGCATTGACGTAAATATATCATGATGAATCGTAGCATTTGACGTCGCCAACCCGCGGCCTAAATTTTATCATAAGTAGGAATTTAATCTAGGAAATCACAAAGTAAGTATAGGTGGGGTATTGGGACATCATTGCTAAGCATTTAGATGCATTTGGAGTCATAAACGACTAGGTCCAAATCTCACTGCTCTTAATAATCGTAATTTTTGCCACTCATTGAAAGTGATATTTGAGACCATAAGCATGTGTGCTTAGGTCTTATATACTTTTCCTAGAAGTTTTATAGCATTCGGATGTCATTTTACGCTGTCACCGATCATGGTTTGCTTGCCAATTAGTGACTAGCTTTTGATGACTTAGGTCATTTGAGTGTAGCTTGAGTTAGATGCGAGTTGTCTGTTGTTTTTGAAGAGATTGACACCCTCTTGTAGCCTCCATGCACTAGTCGAGTCAGCTTCATCCCATGGATTGACAATTATGTTCGTGGTTCTCACTATGTCTGCAATAAGATAAGAGTGAGGTTAGGAAGCCCACGCACATGGACATAGTCAGGAACAAACTCCTAAGAGATCAAGTCCAGATGTGGTTGAACATGGATCGCGATCCATGTATCTCAACCTCAGAATTTGATGAAAATTGGCACAGAGCCTGCACATGACCTTGTCTATACACAATCAAAATTTAGAAAAATTTGGAGAAAAAAATTTGACAGAGGAACCATGTACCTCATCATAGTGGGGGTATTTGACTTGATGATCTTGTAGACATACTTCAGGACATCCCAAATCTCAAGTTTGAGCTAAAAATACCTTCGTGAGGCCAGGATACAAGCCAAAGGTCCTGCGTTCTGGTCCTGAAACTGTTTTGAGTGCCGTTTCAAGTGCAATTCGCTAAAATTGCTCGAACTTTTGATAGACAACTCCAAATTGAGTCAGATATAGCTAGAAAGAAAGCTTGCAAAAAATAGGGTTTGAAGCTATTTTTTTAAGGTTTCCTAATTTTAAACTTTTAGGGTATCCCAAGACCAGTTTCCAAAGACCAAAAAGCCAGAAAGACTTGACTTTTGAGAGATCTGATCAAGGCCAAAAAGGGATAAGTTGCACTAAACGAAAGTGGGCTTGTTAAGGACTATCTTGAGAGTTTTGAGTGAGCCTTAACCATGACAAATCACCTACCACCAGGGTTTTCTAATCCACTTAGAGACATGAAAAACGCTGCAATGCCGACAACAGGGGGATTGGGAGAATAGCTAGAGGAGAGGCATCCTCCTATTAACAAACCGAATGTGAGATTCATCAAAATCAACGAAGCCATGAGAGTGCTTACATATTATGCTCATAAGATCATATATAGATTCACAAATGGGGATCAATATATCTTCTACAAGTGTGTAGAACCCTATGCTGGAGAGATGCCATTCCATAAGAACCTCTATGGATTCACGTATACAGATGCCCATGGAGTGCAAGTTTTGATGGTAGATAAGTATGGAAGAGAGTACAAACTTGTCGATCCAATTGACCTGGAGACATATGCATACAAGGGTACTCCAATTTCTACTTACTTTCAACCAAAAACTATGCCAGAGCACATATTAGAGAGGATTCCACCAGGATTTTCTCCAACGAGAGAGCAATATACGTCTTACCACGAGACCATGAATTGGTTAGATTGGTGGCTGAACCAAAACAAATAAGACCATATCAAGTGGCCCAATGTGTCAAAACAAAGTATAATGGGTCAGGGGATCCATGCTCATGTCTCACTCTTCAAACAAGTTTTGAGAGCTGAACAGATTGTAGATTTCCATACTCAGTATGAGGGAATTGGGTTGACATTGGAAGGAACAGCCTTGACTTGGTTCCAACCACTAAATGAAGACGATTTTCCCAACATAGCACAACTCTTACAAGAATTTGTAGAGGAATTCTTGAAAAGGGGGATCAAACACAACACAGTGTCCCAAATCTACACTTTCAAACAGAAAAAGGATAAAAAAGTGAGGGAAGCTCTACTTCGCTTCAAACAATACATAGAGAGGTGACCTGTGAGAGAGTTACCGCAAGATGAGAGATTATAAGTTCTCTTAATAAAGGGATTGAGTAATGAAACTCTCAAAAAGGACCTACATTTGAAAGGATGCACGGTGTTCAATTAAGCCACTAGAGAAGCTCTATATCTATGACAATTGTAAGGCATACAGAGAGGTGACTGAAGATACAGACAATGCGACTAGTAGTGACTCATCTCCGAAGAGTGAATCAACAACAAAGAGAGATGTTCAAATTTCTTGGGAACCAATCATTGATCAAGTGGTCAAGGGGGTGATTAGAAGAATAAACCAAGGCTACAAATAGAACCTGAATGTACGACAACCTCAATTGAGGAGATGTAACACTTGTGGAGTGGATCATCCCACTTTATGGTGTAGCACTCAATCGAAGCCACAACATGTGCTAGAGTAACAACCACCTCTTCTAAATGATAGTAGAGTAGTAGTCAACTACACTCAGCCAATGTATGTGCCGCAACCCATGAAAAACCAATACTCCATGGATGGGAATACGTGCATGTTCATAGCCAATCATGAGTATAGTTTGAATAACATTATCACCAGACAAGTAAAACTAGGGGTTCGATCACCAACTATGAAACAAGAAGGTGTATGCTATGAATGTGGAGGTGACCATGGGCACGAGGTTGTCCAAACAAAGGGTCCACAAATAGAATTATTTGTATTCTGTGAACGTTGTGGAAGAGACCATCTACTCCAACACTGTGCTAAGAAACCAGACTACAAGGGAAAAGAAACTATGAATGTTGTAGAAGTGATGCCTTCTTCAAGTGGATGTGAGGTAGATCTTGCAATTCCTTTAAAGGTGATGACTTGAGCTCAAGCTCAAGAAGCTGCCAAAAACAAACCGGCTGAGGAACCCACATTGCCACCTCAAAAAGAAATTAAAAACTTATGAGTGAGAACTGGAAGAAAATATTGGAAATCCAAACGGGATAAAATGAAAGCGAAGAGGTTGAAGAAGAAAACAACTTTTGAAACTGAATTGAACCAAACCAAAGAACTGCTTAGATGAGAGCAAGAAATCAAGAAAAGCACAAAGGGGCCTAACGAGTCAAAGACTTACTCAGGTGGTTGAGTCTTGGTGGATAAAGTCTTTAAACCTTTAGATGCGATCTTGAAGGCCTATGAAGCTAGGCTAAAACCCAATCAAACCCAAGAGCATAGATGACTGACGTATCCTCATCTAGGGTATGAAAAAGAGAGATTGCAAATATGCAAGGAGCTCATCCAGGCCGCCAAAGCTCTTATGGAACCACACATTCCAGATGCTCCAAAAATGGAGGTGCTAATCCGCAATCCAGGAAATGGAGAACCAAGGTGTTATAAACAGAGACCAAGAAGAGCTGGAAGTTGAGGCACCTATAGATACAAGGGAAGTGGCCAATACCACAGATGGGGTGGGCTCACAAGTAGTGATGCCTATTTCAGAGGTAGAAGAACTGTGGCCACAATCCTTATGGGAATCCATCAGAAACCAAAAAGATGGTAGTGCTACTTTACATTCAGCACCTATCCCTGAGATAAACATGGACCATGAATTTTTCCCAAGGGATATAAGATCTTTATATGGGGATTGCAGGTTTGTCACATTTGAAGAGAGCAAACCACACTCTCTGTAGATTTTGCCATCTTTCATAGGAGAACTCGAAACAAAATCAGAGGTTAAACTGGTACCTTCTCAGTGGAAAGCCACACCAAAAATGATGGATATCAAGAGCTTGCATGAATTGATGTCTTATCCTATACAATGCGCAATTTCTCTCTCAATTCTCATTTTAGTATCAATCTCTTTTTAGTTCTAGTTCTGTCTTTCAGTTACACTTAGTCTGGTCTGAAGTCTTTGGGTCTGATTTGAACTAACTCTAACTACAAATTTGGAATAGCTCTTTGAAAGTGTCTAGCTCATTCCAATGTCCTATGCTTGGTCAATAGGGTATGTTTGATGTTTGACGTGTATACTTTAACACTGAGGAAGACTCTAGAGGGGAGCCACAACCAAACTTCACTCTTCATCAACTCACATTTGGAGAGTTTTGCCTTCATTTTTGATTCATTAATCATATTCATTTTACTATCAACAAGTAAGATAAGTGAGCTATATAGAGCTTGGCTCTATGAAGTGGGTGTAGAGAATATAGCTACCTATTATAAGCTCTCATCTTTTGCTACCTTCATTGAGACACTATTGCTTAACAATTTGTAAAGCGCATACAAATGGAAGAGTGATAAATGAGCTTCCAGCTTAATAAAAATTACAAAGTACAATAGTTCTTGGTTCAAGATACAAAGATAATAGGCTTGGATTGGGAACTCACGGATCTGATCCCTGAAAATGAAGTAATGGGTCCTATTTATAGCTTTCTATTTGCTTTTGACTGACTATTCCTTGTGCTAATTACTTCAGTAACTCATCGATAATTATCAACCCAAGTGCCTCAGTCTAGCGGCCATTCCCACGGTTGTTTGTCTTCCGTTGATAGCTCGGCTTGCTCCTTGTAGAACTTCTTTCTCGAGGTGAGTAGATCCAGGCTATTACTTTAGGCTTTTTGGCCCAAACATTAGTGTTTCCCTAGAAGTAGCCCTAAGCAGTGATTGACTCATTTGATGCGGCCCACCCGATGACCTTTGGTTGTTGACATTGAACCTGTGCCTCATGTATCCAAACTAGGTCTTTGACTTTGATGTGCTCTTTGGATACCAACACTTGGTTAACATTATTCGGCTTCTTCTGGATGCTTTTTTGTGATGGAAACTTTGGTTGATAGACGTTTTGCTTTGGTCTCCATTGCATTGTTGACGTTGGGGCTCTTGATGTAGAGGCTTCACGAAAAGTTTGATGGTAGCTCATTGAGGGTAAAGTTGTCTTGCGAGTTTGATATACTTTAGTGTTTACCTTCGCTTTACCTTTTTCCACGATGGTTGGCAAATTCTTCTCCGCATGGATTTGAGAAGCTTCATGGAGTGTTACTGTTGTCGTTGTCAAAGCTTTTGGTTGTTGTTGAAAGAAGATATTCCTCCAGCTTTCTATCAAGATCAGACTCTCTTTGATATGATGGGATTCAACTATGTGGAAAGTATCCTTGTTCTTCCCATTACTCAATGTGAGTACGGCTTCAGCCATGCCAAAGCTAGGAATTGGCATTTTTGAACTTGTATACACTGTTTCTTCTAGCTCTTTGATTGGTGGCTTTCCCATCATGATCCATGTTCTATAAGTCATTAGATTATTTGTTGCTTCTGGATCTATCACAGCTGAACATGTGATTTTAAGTCATGTTTCTTCGCATATGCTAAATTTGATCGTTGTAGGAGACAGTCGATCTTCTTCCTTGTCCCTGTTCTTCTTTTGATCTTGCATTTACTGCACATTTGATGTTGAACTTGGAAACTTTGCTCCTCATCTGCTTTCATTTGCTCTTTTTCTGTAGTCGGCTTCTTTGAAACATATTTTGTTGATTCTTCTGGTATGTCAATGATGACATATTCTCGTGGTTGCTCTACTTCATTTGTTTGCATTTTGGCGTCATGCTCCATGACATAGCCATCTGTCTGACATTTTCTGCTTTCACACTCACAAACCTTGTTAGCTTCCTTCAACACCTTTATCATAAATAAGGGAGTTATATCATAGCCATCTTCATTGCAAAATTTGGTGTTGGTCACCTCATTTACGCAGACATCAAGAGTGGCAAGAATTTGTTGCCATCCAAATGGTTCAAACATTCCTTTAGGAAAAGGTTCTAAAATATAGTCTATGTCCTCCCCAGGTCGATCAAGAATACAATCCTCCTTCCTCAGGCTTACACTCTCGAGAGCTTCGTACATCTAATTATGTGTTTTGTCTTGCAGCTTTGCCGATATCTCATCTTCATGATCCGTAGTAGAGTTTAGTGTTTCTCTTGGGATCCGTTCAACATCTCTCTAACTATGATCTTTGACACTGATTTTCATAGTGATTTCCTTGTGTCTTAAGTAGATATAGTCATAGCCCCAATCTTGTATCATTTTGAGTTGTCGCATAAACGATCTGCCCAATATGATATCAAAGTTGCTACTCTCGTCAAAATTCATTATGGCAAAGGTGTGTTCATATGTAATGCCACAAGAGGATACAATGCTTTGTTCTAATATTCCAATCGATATCTCCATGTATCCATCTGCTAATTGCAGTTTCATTCGAGTTTTTCTAAGAGCGGGCTTTCCCCATTTTTCCCACATTCCTATGGTTGCAATGGCAATTCCTGCCCCACTATCTAATATTTTAACCGTCTTTACTCCTTTGTACTCAAGTGGTAAGGTGGTGTTTCCTTCATCGTCATCCGCAGTAATCACCACCTTATTTACTGGTACTGGTTTTGCTTGTGGTTTCTTAGGTGGTTTCATCCATGTTTTCATTTGCAAGTTGGGCATGTGAAGGGATTTTCAACCCCATCTTTTCCAGGTGTTTGCCCATTTGTCCCCATAGATGCAGTCTAATTTTTTAGCATTAATCCAAAAGAGTTGTTGTTCAAGACTATAGTAGCTGAAGATGGACCGTTTAATTTTGCAAATTTGATTTGCTAAGAGATAGAGAAGGAGAGACCTTAAGCTCTTGCAAGCGCATGTGCAAGCACATGCGTGCGTGCGCACGTGCGCGCGCGCGCACACACACACACACACACACACACACACACACACACACACACACACACACACACACACACACACACACACACAGATAGAGGTAAAACCCTTATTCTTCTTCTTTTTCACTAACTCGTCAAAAAAGTCTACAATGTATAAAAGGAAAAGTAACATAAGTGAAAATTAGTACAAAAGTTTAGTGTGAACTGCTAGTGAGTCAGCTTAGATGGGTAAGTGTGCCATCACTCTGGTAGGTAGACCAAGTCGGTGTAGTCTAGTTGTAGTATCACTAGTGAAGATATGTGTATCCACCAAAGTGTGCCAATGATGTGATGACTATCTGTGATAGTCATTAAGGAGTAATACATGTTGAGCTTAAAATCTCAACACTACCCCTCAAGCTCAACGGCATCTCCCATACGCCAAGCATCACTCAAAAACTACTGTAGCTTCTTCGCTCCAAGAGCCTTTATGAGGCCTTCGTGAAGATATCTTTAACCTACTCATCCATTGGCACATACTCAAGGTCAATGTCACTTGCCAAGACCCTCTTTTTGATGAAGTGGTAATGTACCTCAATGTGTTTTGTCCTGGCATGAAACACTGGGTTCCAATCTAGTTGCATGATGCTAAGATTTTCACAATAAGTGACAACTGGACTTTGTACTTGTACTCCAAAGTCCTAAAGTAGAATTTCCAACCATGCTACCTCACATGTTGCAATTGCAACACCCCCGTACTCTACCTCTATACTTCATAGAGCAATCCTGGGTTTCTTCTTACTGCTCCATGTGGTAGCATCACTCCCAAGTGAAAACATCAATTCACTGGTAGACTTGCGATCATATGTGCTACTAGCCCAATCCACATCTATGTAACCATAGAGCTACAACATAATATCAGCTCTATAAAATAGTGCATAATCCAAAGTAGCACTCACATAGCACAATGTGAACCTCATTGCATCCAAGTGTGGCGTCTTAGGAGTGTACATAAACTAACTTGCCCGTCCAACAGTGTAGCTCAAGTCTGAACATGAGATAGTCAAGTAGATTAAACTACCAACCATCTTCCTGTACATGGTAGCATTCTTGAGAACTTGACCTACATCATCCCCAACCTTCAAATTTTGATATAAGACATTGCAATTGTCTTACAATCAGCCATACCATACTTTTTCAGCATGTCAAAATCATATTGTCTTTGTGAAATCCATACACCCTCTTCTGTGCAAACAATTTCAATGCCCAAGAAATATGGAAAATCTCCCAACTCTTTCATCTCAAACTCCTATTGCATAAGTAGAGCATGCACACCTTGTATTGCAGCTATGTTATCACCTCCAACAATCAAATCAACCACATAGATGCATGTCACCACAATTATTTCTTCATTCTTTTGCATATACAATGAATGATCTGCATTAGACATTTCAAAACATGAGGAAAGAAAGAATGGCCCACAATACTTTCATGCCAAGCTCTAGGTGCTTGCTTCAGTCCATATAGTGCTTTCTTTAACTTGCATACAAGGTCATGTAGCTTCATGTTCACATAATTCTGTGGCTACTCCATAAAGACAATCTCATCCAAGTCTCCATTCAAGAAAGCATTTTTTACATCCATTTTTTTCATCACCCATCCTAAAGCTACAACCATTGCAATAAACACATAAATGATAGCCATCTTAGCTACATGGTTGAAAATCTCCTCATAATGAATCCCATAGATTTGTGCGTAGCCCTTGGCCACAAGATTTGTACCTACTCATACTACGATCATCATCGTGATTTACCTTGTAGACCCATTTGCATCTAAATTGCCTTCTTTCCCTTTGCTAATGGCACTAACTCCCATGTTTTATTTTCATCAAGGGTATCCATCTCCTTATCCATAGCTTGCCACCATTTCTCATCTTTGTCAACATCTTCAAAACTTGTGGGTTCTACATCCTATGTAATGTTTAACATATATGCACAATAACAAGCCACATAACTATCTTTTCCATATATGCACAATAACAAGCCACATAACTATCATAAGTTAATCTCTGCACATGATTTCTTACTTTTTGAGACTTTCGTGGTCCAAAATCACTTCCAAGTGCCTTATTCCCTACTTGCAGTATTCTTGCATCCAGATTCCTCATAGAGGATATGCCAAACTTTTCATCTTGACTTGGCTCAGAACGATTGTTGTCACCATCATCATGATCCGTACTCCAATTTGGTATCTTAGGAACATCATCAAATTTTTTCTTTCCTTTTCTTGATACATTTTAAGAATTAACATGGCTCATTCTTTCATGCAACCTGCCACTCCATGGCTTCTCACCATGACTTGCACTAGGTGACCCTTGCCGACTCAAAACCTGTGATTGCACACGTGTGTTTTATGATGACGCATTATCTCTTACATTGGCCCCTAAATCATCCTTCATATCAACATACCAACTTGCGATTTCATAAAAACATCCTTGCTCACCCTCTACATGGGACATGATTGTAACACTTATACCCTTTTAGCTCAAGGAAATATCCAATGAACACACATTTTTTTACTTTCAGTTCAAGCTTACTTCTTAGCTCATCCAACACATGCACATAAACATTACACCCAAACACTTTAAAATATAATACATCCAAATTTTCACCACAAAACTTCTCTTTTGGTGTCATATCATGCACTATAGCAATAGGGGTCATGTTCATAATGTAAACACCTGTAGTAATATTCTCAGCCCAATAGTAATCAGGCATGTTCTTCTCATTTATCAAAGCTCTAGCAACTTCTACAGTGTGCCTATTGTTTCGCTCTACAACACCATTTTTTTATGGAGTATACATGCATGAAAACCATCTATTAATTTCATGTTTTTTAGAAAACCATTAGAGAAGTATTCGCCCCCTCCATCTAACCTAAGACACTTTACATGTTTTTAGCCTATAGTCTTGAAATTTTGAAAATGCATAAACACCTCACCTTTTTGCCTCATGAAAAATACCCATACCTTCCTTATATGGTCGTCAATGAAGCTCACATAGTAATTGCATCCACACATAGACGTAGTCTTTGCCAGACTCCATACATTTGTATATCCTAATTCCAATACATTCTTGCTTACATGCTTGTCATGAGGAAATGATGCTTTTGCTTGCTTTCCAATAGAAAGCTTCACAAATTTTTTGTATTTCAGCAACTTTAAAGGTCGACAAACTTGTAACCATCTCTTTTGTTTGCATTGTCTTCAGCCTTTGCAAATTTACATGACCAATATGTTTGAACTAGATCTCAATATCTACTCAACTCTTGCACCCTAAGAAAACATGGCAACATTCACCTCGAGCACATTTACATCCAACATAAACATTCTGCCCACTTTCTTTCCCTATGCAACCAATCTTCCATTCTTCTTATGCTCTATGAAAAAGAGACCATTAGCGTTAAACTTGACTTGCAAAGCTTTCTCAACCATCAACTTGAATTCTTTGTGATATTATGTACATATAGTCATCAGCAAGGTACTTTACTTTAGTATCTATCATAGACAATGGTATATTTCTTGTATGCATATGGGATGTGTAGTATCATCCTTAGTTTTTGCAAAGTTTGCATTTCCTTGAGCCACTCACCATGATTGGTCAAGTGATTTGATGCACCCGAATAAACATTATCACCAATTTTTTTTCAAATTTATAAACATAATATTTATCATGTGATGTACCACAAATAGCCTCTGAGACTCATTTGCATTCATTTTTTAGTGGTTACATAATTATTTTCTTGCCTCGTATCTGGACATTCATGTTCAAAGTGACTATGTCTACCACAACCACAATATACAATATTTCCATGCTGACCTGTATTGTTATGCTATTGTGCCGTGGCATGGGCATCATGTGAATGGATGCTATGATTCCATTTTTTGATGCATGGTAGCATTTTTAATCATGTACATAAGTGTGTGTGTGTGTGTGTGTGTTTTTAAGGCTAAGTTATCTATCTCATTTACCTAAATAACCTGCAAGGCAACTTTCGGGCAACTTTTTAAAATTTATTATTGAGATTTATGAGGATAAAAAGCAATAATGGATGTGAGTTTTTTTTCTTATCTACTTTTATCTCATATTTAGATTCTATAACTACCATGATTATACTATATTTATCCTATTTTCTATTTTATCATAATTTATTTTCTATTTTAAATTAATATTGATTTTTTGGGATGCATACAAACTCTTGGACACTCTTTTCAAAGATCAAGGTCATGCTTATATGCACCATTGATGTGTGTATTCTTGGATCCATGAGGAAATTCAAGGTTAAAGGTCATGCTTACATGCGCCATGATGTGTGCATTCTTGGAGCCATAAGGAAGTTCAATCGAAAGGGGCAAGTCTGAAGCTTTTTCAAGAGGAAAAAAACACATGTTTTTTGTGGAATTTTTGGCATCCATTTCTCATCCAAATTTGAAAAAACGTTCAACATAAAAGTTGTAGCTCATGAGCTGAATAGTGTGCTAAAAAAATTTCATAGTTTTTGGAGCTATGGCGAACGAGGTATGATCAAAATGGTGGACCCCAGTCTGCCTGTCCACATTACAAAAAACAAATCAGTTTCAATATTGCTCATCTCTTGTTCACATTGAATCAAGTGGAACTCTTGAGGGTTATCCCCATCTATATAAATGACCCTCTTCTCTCTCTTGTAAAGCAATCAAGTGTTAGTGAATGGAGCGATGCTCATGGGAGGGAGTGAGGCATAGAGAGGACCCTAATTTCTATGTATGCCTTGGGGAAGTTCTAGCTAAATTTGTAAGCACCCACACATTTTCATAAGCTTGTGATCATCTAATGTACACATCTTTCACTCATGAATAAAGGATTTTGGTTGTCCTAAGAAGGTATCAAAAGCTACTAATCATTATCTTCTTTGACAAATGACAAAGAATTGTATTTCTTTTGGACCTGAAAGACTACATGAAATTCTTCTCTCTCCACTCCCCATTATTTTACCACTCCTAGATAATTCTAATTCATTCGATGTGCACATATATATTTTTCTTTAGAGGACGAGTCTTGCTTGATTTTTCATGAACCAAGAAGACTTATATATACAACTCATTCCAATTGCTAGGCAAAATACATACATCATTGTGAGCACAAAATTACAGCTTCAAAGAACAATTCGTGGTTTGTTTGGGCAACAAAGGTTAGTTGCTATAAAAGCATCAATAAATTATTTCATCTTATCTATGATTAGATATGATCTAAGCTTGGATGTTTTCATCTTTATATTATTTTGAGAGTTCTATGTGTACATGAATGGGTGGGAGAGAGACTTCTACGGATGCAATTTAAGTATTCATCACCAAATACCACACTTCATTTAGTGAATCCTTTGCTACCTCCTCGCAAGATCTCACAACCAGAGGTCTGGTACCTTCCTAGCAAGCATGCCAACTTCTCAACATATTTTTGGTGAACCCGACATGAAAGAAAGCCACAGTGAGAGCTTGTGGGAGTAATGGGTGATCATGCATGGCAACATGATGGTGTGCAATTTGATCTTGCTAAAATGAAAATGTTTCAAACATTTACTTCATTCATGCAACCCCAACATGCAATAGAAAGATGGGAGGTTTCAACAACCAAATCTATTCAAACAGGTGTCAACAAAATGCATCAGTTTGATAGAAAAGATGTTACAAATTACCTTCACAGGTATGTGAAGGAAATGGAATTGCATTTAGTACCCGAAGGTGAGACAATAGAAAGGTTTGATTTGGTTGTACTTTTGAGATTAAGGAGCATGTAAGATCAATTAGGGAAGGGCATGGAGCAAGTTGGGAAGAATTAAAAAGAACATTTTTGGAATGGATAGCCAAGCCAAAGGGGTTCTCTCCAGTAGAGTTTCTCATGGAATTTTGAGCGACTCAATGCTCAACTAACAAGGATAGAGAAGGCCACATTGGAATCAGAGAAGATAGACCTTTTCTTACAAGCAACATGAAAGGAAATCCAAGAAAAATTGGCGTTGCTACTTGAAGACAAAGATGCTGAGCAAGGACTAAAGACTAACTAGAATGATGTTGAAGATGCTATCTCAATTCTTGGAAAGCCAAAAAGAAGAAGAGAAAAGATGGTAGTCAATACTTCTACTCTGACCTCCTTGGCTTCTGAAAACATGGTAAAATCTTCTATTTGTAGCTCCAAAAGTTGATGAATTTGTGCTAGATGAGATTGGGAAAGTCTTTCTTTAATGAAAGCTAAAACTTGCAAAGCTTGAAGAGAAGGGACAACCATTAGTACCACCTTCAAGGCAAAGAAAAAAAACCAAAGAAGGGTTTGTCACAGATGTATATGGTGTGATACCACACCGCCTGTAAGAAGGGATTGTGATAGTTTTGATGACGCTTTAAGAAAGGATGTAGTGTTCTTTAAGGATGGTAAGATCCAGTCAAGGAAGCTAGGTCCACCCTTGAGAACTAAGTTTGGGAAGGGAGTAATGTAGAATTTAGAAGAGGATATGGCTTCTAACCATGTTGTATTTGTAGTTGAGGATGCTACTTATGGAGCAAAGATTGAGGACTCCAAGGGTTCTACAAGTGATGATTGATGGTAAGTTGTGGCCCAATGTTGAGGATGCTACTTATGAGCAAAGATTGATGACTCCAAGGGTTCTTATACGAGTGATGATTGATGGTAAGTTGTGGCCAAATATTGTGGAGCTGTCTAGGAAGGGAAATCTTACAAAGGAGATCCTACATGAGGTAGGGGATGGAATATTCTTAGGAATAGGATGGAAGGATCAAGTGGACTCACTGTAAATGCATGCCTACATTATAAAATGCCAACAAAATGAGGCTATTGTAAAAAAGAAGCACAAACGTGAGAATGCTAAGAAAGGACCATAAAAAAGAGCTTCTATAAGTGGGGGAGGAAGCAAATCAATGCCTTCTCAAACGTCCCTACTAACACAAGGAGCATCTCCACGTGAAGTACTTATGGAAGAGTCTACAATAGGAAAGAAGAAAGAACCAACAAAAGGTAAGCCAAAGGACACAACTTATAGACTGCAATTTGATATTGAGGTTGCTACAGATTTAAAGAAAGTCTTGGAGGATATGCTTTTGAATAGAAAGATTGAGTTTACTTTGTGAGAAGTCCTTGGCATAGCCAAGCGTGAATTCTACGAGGAGATCATTTATATTATCAAGAGAAAGAGGAAAACTCTTGTTGAGGTTGCTCATCCACAAGGTGAAGGTGAAACCTTGAAGACATAGGGGATGCAATTGCATGATAGGGAGGATGATAAAGGTGTGGTAGGATTTTATCAATCCACTAGGAGAGTAAAGAAAGTGCATTTTTCTAATGATGATAAAAAAGCTTAAGCGATTCCTAGGATCCTCCGTTCATGAAGTCACTTGGAAAGTGTTACCATATATATATGTGGTAGTGTTGTGTGTGAGCACACAACACTACCACATAGGGTCCACTGTTCATGAAGTCATTGGGAAAGTGTTACCATATATATATGTGGTAGTGTTGTGTGTGAGCACACTTAGGACCGCCGAGGTATTTTTTCCCACACTAGAAGGTTTTTTCCCTTGTGCATTATATATACATCCATCACTCTAGGGCTAACTTATCTTTCCATTGTGAACCAAGAAATATACTCTCTATCGTGTCCCTTGAGCTTCTTCATCTTCTCCAAGCTATGTGTGTTTCCTTGCAACCCTATTTCCAACAATTGGTAACAGAGCAGGTTGCATCCTCTTGGGCATAGTTATCAGCATTTCCACCACCCACCTACTCACTTTCTCCAATTTGAGTGATAGGTGAGCATCAACATGTCATAAAATAATTTGGGAGAGCTCGTGGAGCTTAATCTACTCAGAGTTTTCATTCGGGCTCATTTTGGCCCCCATTTCCACTACAGGTAGTACTCCATTCTCAATTTTTTCCTTTCGTGCAAAATTTTTATCAGTGCAATATCCTGTACAGTAGGTCCCTTACAGTCTTCTTTGGGTTGTGCTACATAGCTCATGTTGGTCCTACTTTGTTTTTCCTCTTTCTCAACAGTTTTTACGTCACGTGCAGTCACTCACCATCGCTGACAACAACATAGATGTTTTCAAGAGGTTCACTACTGAGGATAAACTGGATGGGGATAATTACCCAATGTGGGCTTACATGATGCAACATGTTCTTGTGTCAAAGGGCACTTGGAATGTTGTGCAAGGCATTGATGTACGTATGTCTTCTGTGGATACATGCTCTATTGAGGATGTTCCAGGTTTTGGTGGCAAGGCTGTTGCTGCTAGAGCAGTTTTGCCTACGATTGAGCAATCTTGTTGGGATGTTAGAGATGCACAAGCTCATGCATGAATTCATTATCTGCAAAGTGCACTATTATTCCTCACATTTGCTTAGCTAAATCAACATAATAGGCTTAGGATATTCTGGTTGGTCTTTATGCAAGTTGCAATGAGGCTAAAATTGCATTGTTTTTTAAAGAGCTAGAATCAAGGATTATGCATGAGGAAGATGACATGGACACTTTTCTTACTGGTATCAAGGATATCAATGAGCAACTCATTTCTGTAGGCAAATCATATTTCTGACAGTTCACTTGTGCAGAATGTTCTTGATGCATTGCCAAATTCTTACCAGAATTTTGCTAGTACTTGGAGACTTATGACCCAAGCAAATCTTGATGTTTTCAAGTTTGATGCATTATGCACATTGTTGTTTCCAAAGTCACTTTCAAGAAAGAACATGGCTTAACAACATTCTTACTGCTCAAAGAAAAGGTGGTAAAAGAGCAATGCTCATGGTTCTTTAGCAAGTGGCAAATCACATGTTCCTAATGATTCTGTTGGTAGCACCTCGTCTGGGAATTCTGGTTAAAAAGAAAAGAAGAAGATGCGTTGCCATTATTGTAAGGTTAATGATCACTTGATTAAGCAGTGTCCTAAATTGAAGATAAAAGAGGCTGGTTCCACTATACGTGTGGATTTTGTAGAATCTTTTGTGAAAGAAGATTGTGATGATAATGTACATGCAGAGTGGGCTTAGTGTAGAATGCACTTATGATCCTTCTGTCCATGATGCATGCATGTTAGTTGTTTTAGATTCACATGTGTGGTACTTTGATAGTGGTGCTTAGCACATTACCTCCCATTGTGACTTGTTTACCTCTCTCAAGGCTGTCCCTCATGGGAATACGGCCACTTGTGCCAACAATGCCTCTTATCCGATAAAGGGAGTTGGAAAGATTGTGAAAAATGCTGTGAATGGTAGTTCTTTCACACTTATTAATGTACTTTATGTACCTGGGATAAAACATAATCTTTTGTCTGTGTCTACACTTTCTAGACTAGGTCTTGTTGTGAAATTTGTGGATGAAAGATGTACAGTCCATGATCTTAGCTTTGGTGATAAAATTGTTGTATCTAGCATTTTGTGGCGTCAGTTGCATAAGCTCACTTTATATGACAAGTGTGGGTAGAATTTTGCAAATGCAATTGTGGATGCAAAGGCTATTTCAGATGCAAAACTTTGGCATGCACGTTTTGGGAATCTAAATTTGTGAGTTTGTTGCATTTGTAAAAATCGGATATGGTTGCTTCTTTGCCGCCTCTTGAAGTATCCAAAGGATAGTTCACTGAGGGCTACATGCAGGTTGCAACTTGTACTTAGTGATGTTTGTGGGCCCATGCAAACTCCATCATTAGGCAATTACCTATACTTTGTGAATTTCATTGATGATTACTCCACGCATGCATAGGTATATCAACTTAAAGCTAGGTCCAAAGTGTTCATGTACTTCAAGCAATTTTTGGCTATGGCTGAAAATGTCTCTAAATATACTATGGTCACCCTCCGTTCAGATTGAGGGGGGGAGTATATGTCTCATGAATGCATTTCTGGCTACTCATGGGATAAAATACCAATGTACATGTTGTATACACCTCAACAAAATGGTGTTGCTAAAACAAAACTGTTTCTTTTGATGAAGCACAAAATTCAAAAAATTGGATGGCTGCTATGCAATTAGAATATGATGCACTTATAGAAAATGACACATTGGTACAGCTAAAGTTGGTTTGTGCTATGAGGAGTGCAATGCATGTTTATGTGTGCTCACAGGGGCATGCCAAAGTGGTCAGGTAGATATGAAGGTCAAGGGCATGCAAAGGGAGCGGATGTGTATGCTTTATGTGGTTTTTTGGGCCAAGGTACCCTGCTATGGTGCCTTTCAAAGGTGGTTGGTCCAAATGTTCAAGGTTTTAAAATGGAAGTGCCAGAGGTGACCCTCAATGTGTTCTCCAAGCTAGCATAGATGGCTCCTCAATCGAAGCTACAGAGTGCAAGTTATGGTAGTTGGAAGTTAGAAGCGGTTTGCAGATCCTTACCGGATTGGTCAGATGCAAATGGATTGTCAAAGTGGAATTGAATGCATGGGCCTAGAGTGCTCAAGTTATGGTGCATGTTGATCTTTTTGGATTGGCAATCTGATTTCAGACGGCCAAGTTATGAGCATATGAAGTTTTGCCAGGGGCCAATTGTGTACTAGATTGGTCGCCTCGATAGACATGCCATCAGGTGGTTTTCTGAGCAGATCAGGGTTTGCATGGATACTAGGTAGCATGTAAAGTCCACAAGAAGTTACAGAATCTCAACTGGAGCTTGAAGGGCTAAGATACTGAAGGTTGAAGTTGGGGAACAGCTGTCGGGGAGATGGTAGTCGATGATTTTTGCCAAGTTGGAATTCATTATTAGAGGTCATAAAGAGATCAAAATGTAGCAAGGGTCTAGGGTCTTGAAGCTTGGGTTATGGAGTTTCACTGTGGATTTATAGCTTGAGCATTGGATTATTGAGGAGATGGAGGAGGTGGTTTCAAAATAGCTCAAGAAGAATGTTTTTCTTTTTTGAAATACCATGTGTTTTTCCAAGTACTTGAGGTTGCAGTGTATGGAATGGCGCTACGCGACGGGAAAAATAATCCCACATATGCCACCATAATCTAGGGGGACTATGGTATTTATATTAGTCCATGGTCCTCATTTGGTTGTTTCAAGGGGGGAGAGAGAGAGAGAGAGAGAGAGAGAGAGAGAGAGAGAGAGAGAGAGAGAGAGAGAGAGAGAGAGAGAGAGAGAGAGAGAGAGAGAGAGAGAGAGAGAGAGAGAGAGAGAGAGAGAGAGAGAGAGAATGGTGTTTGTTGGAAGCCACGTGGTGGCTATTGGTAGTGCTATTGGTGTTGACAATCGGTTGGTGGTTGTTCGATGCCCTAAGGGGTTTGCTCACATGGGGTGCTCGTATGGGCCCCCCTTTTTTAGTTGAGATCATGGAAGGCGTGTATGCTTGGGGCTAGTGGCACCCAACTCTACTGCCATATATGGAGAGCCATCCCACGTGTTTCGGCAAAAGCAATGGTTCACATGCAAAAATACTAAAGATAGTGGGACAAGTGTTCAAAAAGGAAGGAGAGTCACCAAAAATAGAGAATTTGCCCTATCAGGGCCCCTATTTTTGCCATTTTTGAGGAGAGTTTTGGTAGTTTGAGGGCTGCCTTGAGGAGAGATTCAACCAAGAGGAAGCCATGGAGGAGGGTTGCTCATCCTTGTGGTCATTGAGGTGTGTGTCAATGGAGCCAAGCCAAGAGGGAGGTGTGTGCCCCTCTGTGTGAAGGAGATGGCCATGGTGCAACCTAGAGGAGTGTATGGAAGCTGTATGTGGTGTTTTTTGATTGGAATTGAAGCTTTCATTGTCGATTGTGGTGCCACCTTTCTCCCCTTCCCCCTTTCTTCTTTGCTCATCTCCTATGTGTGTGGTGCCAGGGTGTGTGAGTGTGTGCACCTCCCAGCCTGTGTGTGTGTGTGTGTGTGTGTGTGTGTGTGTGTGAGAGAGAGAGAGAGAGAGAGAGAGAGAGAGAGAGAGAGAGAGGTGTTGTGTTGTGGAAGTACTGAAAATGGGAAAGATTGGGGTGTGTGATGTTTGGTGGATTTGCAAAGTGTGTGTGCATCGGTATGTGTGCCAGTGGCATTTTGATAGTGAAAGAGTAAAGTTTTGAAGGTGTTCTGAGAGGAGTGGGGTGCTATGAGTACCCTAGGCTATAGAGAGGCAATCCGGTGTGTTTTTTGGTGTGTTCCCATTCCCCCCCTCCAACGTGGACTTTATGTGATTTGCCTCCTCGCAAAAAGGCCATTGGTACGAAGTCGGTTTACAAGTTGAAACATAAGCCAGATCCTGAGATTGATCGCTACAAGGCTCAACTTGTTGCAAAGGTTATGCACAATATAAAGGCATATATTATGAAGAGACTTTTGCTCCCACTTGTTGTATGACAACTGCGCATTTTCTATGTGCATTGGTAGCTCACTTTGGATGGGATATACATCAATTAGACATTGTTACTGCTTTCTTGAATGGTGATATATTTGAGGAAGTTTATGTAATGTAGCCTTGTAGTTTTTTCAAGAAAGGACAAAAGGATAAAGTGTGCAAATGTAAGAAAGCTTCGTATGGATTGAAGGAGTCTCCTCGTGCTTGGTATGAGAAAGCTGACACTCATTTGGTTAAACAAAGCTTTCATAATAACAGTCCAACAAAAAGCACTTTGTATGTAAAGTGTGAGGGTGATGTATTTCTCATCGTTCTTCTATATGTAGATGATTTGTTGATTATTGGTATGAATGAGATACACATTGCTGAATTCAAGGCTGATTTGAATACTACATTCAAGATTAAATACTTGGGGATTTTGCATCATTATTTGGGCATACCGTTTAAGCAATGTGATGGTGGTATTTCCTTGTGTCCAACAAGCTACTTAGAGACATTACTATTGAAGCGGTCCGGGGCGGGCAACAAGAAGAGCAACCTCTAGACACCCTTCAAGGCTCCTGTGCTGCTCAATGGGGCTGGGGCACAACACAACACAAAACAAAACAACAAACCCCCAGCCAAATCCCAACTACACAAGGGGCACCACCTAGTTTAAGAGCGAACTAGGATGCAAAAGAGGAGAATCGTTAGAGCAACCCACAAACAAGCAAGGAATTTACACTAACCCTAACACCAATGGAACACTCTCATACACTAAAACACGAGAGAGAGAGAGAGAGAGAGAGAGAGAGAGAGAGAGAGAGAGAGAGAGAGAGAGAGAGAGAGAGAGAGAGAGATGGTGCTCGGGCTGCTTTGAAGTGTATCGTTAATGATCAAGCAAACATAAATATATATATGTAAGAAAGAGAGAGAAAGGGGGAGGGGGTGCTTGTTGCATTAATACCTTCTTACAAATCTGTCATGACAAATCAAAGTGAGATTAGTATTTGTTCAACATAGCTTGCGTAAATTTCACCACAACACATCACAAGAAAAGCCACCCCAATCACTGTCTTAAGGCCAGGGGAGTCCTCTCCACCCTGTCGCCCTCTTACAGTATGTGGGATTTATGGCTAGATTGATGACAACACCAGAGACAAGCTATCAAGAACTTAACAAAAAACACCAAGACACTTACGCATCATTGTTGTCCATTACTTCACGTTGGAAGGGAGACAAAGTATCCAAGCTTAGTCCAAATCCACCCTCCTTGATTCAGCAAATGTTGGGCTTACACTAGTAGGAGAAATGATAGATTTCCTACTCTCAATTGAATGATCAATCTCTCTCTTACAATGGCATAGAGTTCCCTTGCTAATCCCCTATTACAACACATGCACATGCATAAGACAATGAGCTTCCACTCAAGAGCTCCTTCTAGAGAGGTTGAGCTTGGCTTCTCAAGCTATAGCATAGTGCTCTTGCTTATGGCTCCCCCTTTTGTGCTAGCTACACCCTCCTTTTATAGCAATTTTGAAGGCTAGGGTTACTCCTCTAACCATGGTTGGGTTAGATTTTCAGCAATTTATCTAATTTCTTTTGCTTGGAATTATCAAGAAGTTGGTGGGGAAAGAGAGAGGAGAGAAATGGAGGTGATAGGACTTTTCATAGTGGGTTAGTGTTAGTAGAGTTAGTATTAATTTACAAATGGAATTGGATATTTACAATGGGAGTATCCATGTAGGATACAAATAAGGAAGAAAAACTCTTAAGAGGTAAGAAAAGGTGGATTTCTTACAAGGTTGATGCTCCAAGTGTCTTGAGTAGGGCCAATTTTGACGCTTGTTGACGGTCCACTAGCTTTGACGGTACATTTTTTCTCCACTCTTGACCTTCCTTGAGAGACAAGGTAATTGAAGCTGAGTAATCAACCACCATGATGCTGTCTTTTAAGAGAAGAGGCTGAATTTTGTGGTTTTTTTGATAGATATGGGTAATTTGGAGGAGGAAAAATGAGACTAGGTGGTCAATTTTGGAATGGAATTGTGTGTGGGAGGTATGAGTTCACCATGGTTTCTCTTATTCTTCAAGGTTGAGGAGAAGGTGAGTAGGGTGCAGAGAGGAGTGGTGAGAGAGGTGGGGATGATGAGTGGAGAAGTGTGTGTGAAAGAGGAAAATGATAAAGTGGAAGAGAGAGTGTGGCTGCATAGCATGGGAAAACTGGGGTCCACTAATAAAATCATAGCTCACAGCTCGTAGCTCAAAAAAATATGAAAAAATTTGAGGCAAAAGTTCAGCCCACGAGCTACAACTTTTGTTTGTATCACCTTTTCAAATTCGGAGAGCAAGTGAACTTTAAAAATTCAGCAAAGCCGACCGTTTTTTTCCACTGCACAAGGTCCTTGTGGGGTCCTTCTTTGGATGATTCTTTTGAATACCTCCAAGAGTGAGCCCTCCATAGTGCATGTATGCATGCCACCTACCCTTGACCTTATTTGGTAGGTCTATAATTGAAGATATTGTTGAGATCATGATATAAGTGAATAGCACAACTAAGAAAATCAAATATTGAGGGGTCTAAAAAATATGTACATGTCAAATATAAATAATATAAGTGGAAAAAATATAAAGGGGTCAAAAGAAATCTCTCTCATTATGAGGCTACCATAAAAAGATAAATATTTTTGGTGTTCTAATTTTTTAGAAAAAAAAACAAAATAGATGTAGGAAGGGAAAAATCACAATAGTGAAAAAATATACACATAAATAAAACTAGTTTTTTTGGATTTTTGTTGGGGTGGAGTTACACCAAATATAAGAGAAGCTTACATGAAAATATTTCTATATGGAATAAAGAGTATGAAAAATGGTAAGAAAAATTGTGGTAATGGTGAGGCAATGTACAGAGCATAAATAACACACACCTAGGTAAAAATATTTAAATAAATACCAAAATAATTATGAATTTTTTTTTTATTTAGGCCCTATATACAAAGAAATATTTACATACGCATGGGCCATAATATAATTATATTTTTTATATTATTTATTTATTTTGGCTCAACTAGCCCAATGACTAGCTAATTGAGGGTTTTTTAAGAAGATATGGGAAAAGTCCCGTGACTCACGCACGCCTATGTACACTGAAATGGTAGGGATAGCCACAGTGTTTGGGTGATTTTGGTAGGGTGAGGTAACTCACTGTGGCAATTACAAAGAGCCGAAAAACGGCTATCACTATGTAAGTTTTCCCTTGAGGAATGCAAACCTATTGCTACTCCCATGGCCCAATATTCAGTTTGCAGTCTCACACGTCAGCAAATCTATGCATAGCCAGAGTCTAAGCATTGGCGGACTGTAAAGTGGATCTTTCGCTACTTGAGTGGCACTTTACATCTTGGGTTGTTTTATGCAAAGGGGGGATTATTGCTTCCAGATTTACATGCTTTTTTGGACTTAGATTGGGCTAGTTGCTATGACATAAGAGTGTCCACAGTGGTTTTTATTTCATGCTCTGCAGTTCATGCATATCATGGTTGAGAAAGAAGCAACCTAATCTGGTAACTTCCTATTGTGAGGCTAAATACATGGCAATCTTCACAGATACGATTGAGCATTAGGGCCAAACATGGTTAAAAAAGGGATGTTTGCTAATTCATGGATTAAGGAATAGCCCAATAAGCATTTGACACATTGGAGAGGGGGAATGGGAACACACCCGACACATAGTACAATGCCTCCCTATAGCTCAGGGTATCCACAACACCCCTAACCTCTTAGATAACACCTTCAAATCGGCTAATTTGCACTATCAGTTAACCTTTGCACACAAAAAAATAATCTCCTACCCAACAAAATCACTGCTCAGCTTGAATGCATCCCAGCAGCTCAGCTCACCCCCTCAAATCACACAACACCCCAATTATGCCCTCACTACTCAGCTTGAATTTCTCGAATGCATCCCAACAGCTCAGCTCACTCCCTCAAATTACACAACACCCCAATTCTGCCCTCTTTGCGACACACTATATGCTGCGGGCACACACCTCCCCAAGCATTGACATGCACACAAAGAGTGAGAGAAAAGGAAGGGGAAGGGGAGAAGCGACACAAGGAAGTGGGGCAATGGCTTAGTATTATTTAGCAGAGGGATAGTATAACCGTTCTAGAGCTTCAATGGCAAGCTTCCACATAGATGACCTCCACGATCAGAGTCTACAGACAATCACAATGGAAAAAAAACCTTTAGTTGGCAAAAAAGCCCCTCAAAAATTCATGTGCAGCCCCTTTTATAGGAGTGGTTAATCCCAAAAATTAAAAAAAATCAATTTCCTAGCTCGTGCATTCAACTTGAGCTCCTTTTGGTATTTTTTCTTACATTGCACCCAAGTGGCATACTCATTTTAGTATCATCCCTACATGGTGGACACCTCGCTGTGTTCTTTGCCTGGTTTGAATGGCCCTCTTAGCTTGGCCACCCACTTCACCCTTTGGGTTCTCTTTCTCTCACCTGCACCTGGGGTGCCCCCTTCTCACACACAAGACCCTTCCCTTAGCTTTGTCTGCCCAGCTTGGCTCCTCATTTCCCTTGGATCCTCTCTCTCTCTCTCTCTCTCTCTCTCTCTCTCTCTCTCTCTCTCTCTCTCTCTCTCTCTCTCTCTCTCTCTCTCTCTCTCTCTCTCTCTCTCTCTCTCTCTCTCTCTCTCTCTCTCCTCTCTCTCTCTCTCTCTCTCTCTCTCTCTCTCTCTCTCTCTCTCTGTGCCTTACAGGTGCTGCGGGACAACCCCCTAGCACTAGCGATATCGCTAGTGGGGGCTCCCCCTTTCCTCTCAAAAGTTTTTGCCCATGGCGGGCGCGGGACGGAGCCCTATTGGCTGCCACATCATTTGTTGACCCAAGCCGCCCACTTGCACTAGCAACCATCGGCCGTTTCCGGCATGCCACCTCCCGTTGCCTTTCTCGGCCCAGAACAGCGCCAGGCACTGCCTTCACGGCCGTGCTCAACGCTACCAGCCATGGAGTGAGAGAAGCTCTCTCTCTCTCTCTCTCTCTCTCTCTCTCTCTCTCTCTCTCTCTCTCTCTCTCTCTCTCTCTCTCTTCCTTATACACTTCCATAAGAGGGCCATTCCCCAGCCTTTATACTGTGACGATTGCCCCCATGAAATCGTATATGGGACTTCCTTGCCTGCCATGTGGTGACCTCTAGGCCCAAATCCCCATGCCTCAAAAAATCTCCAAAAATATCCCCCTTTGTGTTGCCTCTCAACTTCAAGGCCCTACCATTTGTGGCTTTGAGATCCGGCTCCCGATTCGTAAAGCCTAGCAAAAAAATCACATGATTGGCTCCAAACCCCCTCGGCCTTACTGCATTCCAAGATTCTCAAGACCGCGGATCGAGGCCGCAAAAATGCGAGAAAACCATCTGTAGCCAACCCCGAGAAACTGCACCCAATCTTTGACTGGCCATAACTTGCAGCCCGTACCTCCATTTGGTGAGTAATCAATTCTTACTAGTTTTATACACCACATAGAATGCATACAATCCCTTGTGAAGCTCCAAACTCACTAGATGGCATGTCTACTGATGCAACCAACCTAGCACCAATCTGGCCCCCGAAAAAACTTTGACTGAATAACTTGACATTCGGGACTCAGATTTCCGACCTGAAAAGACCAGCAGACCCCATAAATCAAGCATTACACACCCGCAGCTCCAAACTGGTTTGGACCCGCTGGCTCCACCCTCGCTCCACCTACCCTATCCAGCTAGAATCAGCAAACATCCCCAACTTCAAAATGCGATAACTTGGGCACCGTGTCTCTATTTGATGAGCCACATGGACTTACTTCTTCAACAACTCAAGCTCTAAAATTCTAGGCAAAGAGACTACTCCGTGAACCTCCTTCATTTGCCTCCCAAATTAGCCCCTTTAGGAGCCTTTTTTGGCCTATAAACCGCATCAACCATACACATCTACTGCTACCTGTCTGCCCAGGAACTTTGTAGCTGCTCTGGCCTTTGCCCTGCATCTACCATCTTGCACATACATGCCCATGCCATCTTCTATGGTCAACCCACTTTGACTGCACCATCATTGCCCACCCCCAACCATAAGAGACTGTTATTCCACTACAAACTGCAAACACTAAGCACACTATGATAAAACCCAAAAGAACTCGAATGCATGTACACAGTTTTATTCCTAACATATTAGAAGCCTTCTTAGGTTGGTTGCCCAACCCCCTCCATTACAACCTGATGCACCCCTGGCACCAACTCCCTCTCGAAATAGAGCTTGAGACACACACCATTCACCCAGTTCTTGAGAGAGCGACCATCCATCCTCATCAATGAGTATGTACCATTGGGAAAAGCATGGTGGACCTTATAAGTCCCTGTCCACTTCTTTCTGAATTTCTCCTGAAAGGTGAAGTCAAGATAGCTCTCGTACTTCATCATGAGATCCCCCTTCTGGATTAGCTTTTTTGGCAAACGTTGGTTGAACTTCGCCACTCTTGTCTCCCGTTGCTTCACATAGAAATATGTTGCCGCTTCACAATTCATCTTCAAAGTTTCAAGACTCACAATCTTATCCTGCAAAATATCCAGATGAGCTTTATCAACACGCCACAAACCTTTGAGCACTCCTAACTGCACATGCAGAGGCAACATTGCTTCCTTGCCATAGACTAACTCATAAGGAGTAAAGTTGGTAGCCACTTTGTAAGAAGTCCTGTAAGCCCACAAACACTTGTCAAGGTTAGACTCCCACTCTTCAACTGTCATAATAATCAATATCTAATTCTCCTAAATGATTTTCTCATATTAAACTGATCATTTAATGTGGGGAAGTGCCAAGGGAGAAAAAGCTAGAATATTGGTTAAGCATAATCAAGTAGCCGATGCACTCTCAAGACGACCGAGAGTGAATGCGGTTTCCATAGCAACTCACAATGATCTATCTTCAATGATAGATGAGTATGCTATTGATCCCGATTTTAGAGATGTGATTTCAGCCCTTGCGTTAGGGAAGAAAGAAGAACCATTTACTTTACAAGATGGTTATCTTCTCTATGGCAATAGACTATGCGTTACTAACTCACTACGTGAGAAAGTAATGTATGAATCTCATGCTCCCCCATATGCGGGGCATAGAGGGATTCAGTCTACCCTAAAGGGAATTGAAACATATTTCTATTGGCCTACCATGAAAGTGAACATACATGAGTATGTTTCCAAATGTGTGGTATGTCAAAAGACAAAATTTGATAGAGGGAAGCAACTTGGATTGCTTCAACCCTTGCCAATCCCTAATTCACCGTGGGAGAGCATATCCATGGATTTTATCTTTGGATTGCCTAAGTCTATCCATGGGAATACGGGAATATGGACGATAGTAGACAGGTTCAGTAAACAAGCTCATTTTATACCTGTCAAAAAGACTATCAAAGCCCATCAAATGGCAACCCTCTTCATTTCACAAATTTTCAAGTGCCATGGCTTGCCAATGTCCATAGTGTCGGATAGAGATCCTAGAATGACCAGTAATTTCTGGAAGGGTCTCTTTGAGAATTTAGGAACAAGGCTAAACTTCTCTTCGGCCTATCACCCACAAACTGATGGCCAAAGTGAAATAGCTAACCTAACTATTCTCGATCTACTAAAAGCCTATGTAACGGAAGTAGATCAAAGATCCCAATGGGAAAAGTACTTACCCTTAGTAGAGTATGCTTACAATAACACTGTACATACTTCTACAGGAAAAGCACCTTTCGAGGTAATTGAGGGAAGATCAAAAAGTCCCTTGCTACTTAAGGTACATGGGAAGATCTTCGCTGCAGATGAGTATAGCCGAGACCTACAAGAATCTTTCCAAAAGATTAAGGATGCTATCTCTATCTCACAGCAAAGGCAAAAGGCTGCTGCTGACAAGCACAGAAGAGCCCAAACCTTTAAAGAAAACGATTGGGTCTTGTTAAAGTTTCCCAAGGCTCGATTAAGGCACACGACGGGCAAGAATCCTACGGGCCACCAAAAGTACTATGCTAAACTAGCAAAAAGGTACTATGGTCCCTTCCAGATTCTTAGGCCAATCAATGAGATGGCCTATCAACTTACGTTGCCCAATCATTGGCTCATACACAATGCTTTTCATGTGAGCCTCTTGAAGCCTTACAAAGGAGAGCCACCTCAAGAACCAACTATTGAAGACCCACCGGAGATTGAGGACCACGAGGAGGTGCTGCAGCCCGAGTCCATTCTCCGACATGAAGACAAGGTATTAAGAGGCGGTAAGACTATCCGACGATATCTTATTAAGTTTAAGAATTATCCTTTTGAAGATGCTAGATGGATGCAAGGCATACAATTAAAGGATAACCTAAACCTTGTCAATGCTTACAATGCTTCCCAAGAGTAAGCAAATGTACAAAATGTTAAAAATGAACAAAAAATTTTGTCTTATAAGACTCTCTTTTTCTTTATTTGTGCACAAAAATGAAGTAGTATGCATGCTTAGATCAAGTTTGCGGAGACGACGTCTCCCGGACACCAAGTAGAGCTTGTCACTCTACTATGGAAGACTGATAGGACTAATGTGCAGACATGCTTGCGGCAGCCTCAGGCTCTCAAGCACCAAATGGACCAGTCATCCATTATGGAATGATGTCGTAGGGTAACATAGGGATCCTCTACCCGCTAAGAAAAGGACTCATGCATATGCTTTATCTTCTCTACACCATAGTCGAGGACGACTATGATTTCAAGAGAGAGGTAATGTCATAATAATCAATATCTAATTCTCCTAAATGATTTTCTCATATTAAACTGATCATTTAATGTGGGGAAGTGCCAAGGGAGAAAAAGCTAGAATATTGGTTAAGTTAGCAGACCGGCCACAGTAGGGATCCAAAGGAGGGAAAATAGGGATCCAAAGGGGGGGCCATCTGCAAAAGAGCCATGTGAAACAATGGGCTAAAAAGACCCTAAGGTTCAGCCCATTAAGACTTCCAAAATGCTAAGGTTCCAAAATTCAAAGGTTGTGTCCAAAGGTCAACCTTAGGGAAAATTGGATGCTTAGTGTGTGCCCAAAAAGTCTTTCTACATCCCTACATGGGAGGGGGCGAGCCCCAAAGCTAGGGGATGAGAGAGAAAGCCACACACACACACACAGGCTCCCTTTACACAAAGGGAATGAGGGACACATGTCAGCTCCCTAGGCCAGATGCCCACAAGGTGTGCCCAATTCCTATTGGAAGACCCTTGAAGTGGACCAATGAGAATTAAGCTAGAGTAAATCTAGTTTAATTAATTTAAAAACATTTAATAAAAGAAACCAATAAGAATTAAGTGTCCTAGAAGACTATTGGGCAGTCTCCCAAGGGGTCCAATGAGCATTCAGGAGCCCCATGGCTTGCCTGATTCCTATTGGCCAGGAGGCAAAGGGGTCCAATGAGAGTTTAGTTTAATTATTTAATTACCTAAAGCTCTCACAAAAGGGGAAAGGGGGACACATGTCAGAAGGCTATCACTTATGCTGCTTAATCCCTATTGGCTTGACCTGGGGAGGTCCAATGAGGCAAAAGCCAGACTAACTTAGCAGCTAGGGCTCGCCCAAGAGAGAGAGGGGGCTGATTTTTGCTTGGCATTGACACACACACTCTCACACTTGACCATGTGTGAAGGGAAAATACTCTATCTCCTCCCAAGCTTTAATGGAGAGCTCATCACCTACTCCAAGCTTGTGAGATAGAAGCCTACATCAACACTCTCTTGGCATGTGGATGCAAATCCAACCAAGAGCCAAGCTTCAATGCATGCTCATCTTCTCTACCAAGCTAATTACTAAGCTAAGCTATGCTAATATGAGTGATTATGTGAGGAGATGTACTTCTTTCTCGTAAGATACTTCTTTTTCCTCTCAATCTACTCTCATACCCTGCTAGCTCTCACCATCTTCGAAGGTGTGTGAGGTCTTGGGTCTGAGAACGGGGATAATTCAAGTTGTGTTTGATTAAGTGTTTTGCTTGGTGTATGAAGCTTCCATCTTCATTGCACTAGCTAGTCTTGAAGGAACACAAAGAATTGTATTGTACAATGTCTCTCTTGATGGGAGAAACCATAATACAAAGCCTTTTGGAGGGGGGACCGGCTCCATGCAAATCCGGTCCTCAACTGTTGTCAATAGCTTAATTGCTCTCTCTTTTGAAAGTATTGTCGATGCTATCTAACTAGGTGTTATGCTTTTTGTTGCTCTCTCCACCCAAGCACTCTTGTAATTCTCATTAGGAATCTATTCTAATGAAATGCCCACTATGTTCATGCTAATTTCCGCTACAAATAAGATTTTAGGCCATTAAATGTTACATTGGTATCAGAGCTCAAGGTTTCTCTTTTCTTGCTCAAGAAGGGAGGTCCTCAAGCTAGCTACAAATGGTTGGTATTATTAATTGCCTGTGAGTAAGTAGAATAGGGATTTTTCAGCCTTGCAGTGCGCCTGCCTTTGTGCAGTTAACGGGGCATCACCGTCGAGAGCTATGGTCTTAATAGTGGAGTCCTACGGGGCTTGCCTACGGCTTAACCACTATTGAGCTATTAGAAGCTTGACAGGAGCCGGTGCTGTTTTGGTGTCGAAAGACCCTCTCTTCTATTCCTTGCAATTAATGGTATTCGAGCCGCGGGTACAGTAGCTTGAGTGCTTTTTCTAAAGGGGTAAAGAGGAGTAGCAACTAGGGCTTGAAGTGCCAAAGTACACCTAAAAAGTTTACACCTAAAAGTTGTTAGAATGGCTGACAATATTAAAGAGAGTGAAATTAATGTTGATAACTTTGATTTTGCTCATGAGCAAGCTACTAATGATGCTTCAATGCTTGTTAATTATCTTGTTTCTAGGCTTCAACAAGCCATGGGCAATCCATCTCTCCAAAGTGAAGTGCAACGGCAGCTCCGTGCTCACGGGATTCTCCAAGCTCATCACCATGACGAGAGAACACCTAGGAAGCCTCCTTGTGAGACTACCAAAAGAGGTCTCTCTCCGATTCGGGAAGAAGAAGAGAATCCATATGAAGGGCTCAAGAACTTACTTCTTGATGATGCATCTCCTTCCCAAAGGAGAACTCAAGAGCCTCCACCGAAGGAACGAGAAAGAAGCGAGTCTCCCGCCACCTCGGCGGAGATGGCTCCACGAAGACGGCGGGCTAAACGCTCTCCATCACCACCAAAGCGGAGAAGACCATCACACTCTTCTCCACGCCATAATTCAAAGAGGGATGATAAAAAGCAAGAGAAGAAAAAGGCGAGAAAGAGGACACCCTCTTCTCCATCTTCTTCATCCTCTTCCTCTTATGAAAGCTATGGTGAAGACGACAAAGATCAAGACAAGAAAAAGGCGAGAAAGAGGTCACCCTCTTCTCCACCTTCTTCAAATTCTTCATCTTCTGAAGAAAGTGATGGTGCAACTTTTGAACCATCAAAAAGAAGAGGCCATAGGAAATCCTATGCCGCATGGAAGAGGTCGTCCAAGCTGAAGAAATTCAAAGAGGGAGGGAAGAGCATCTCTTTCCTTACCTATGATGGCACCTTCGGTGCTACAGACAAAGTTTTGGCCTTTATCCAGCAATTCGATGCGGCGTTTGGAGATGAGGGCTTCACGGAGTCCTCTAAGCTACGCCATGTAGCTATGCACTTTCAAAAGTCCGCCAGACAATGGTGGTCTAGCCTACGAGCCAACGGTGAAGCTCCACGAACATGGAAGGCTTTAAGAGCTTCCATTATGAAGCAGTTTTTGGCCACCGATGCCAAAGACAAAGTACTCACCGAATGGCGAAGCTTAAAGCTCTCTCCCAATGAATCCATCCACAAATATGTAGACAAGTTTTGGGACCTACAACTCAAAGCCACTGTCTTCAAAAAGTTGGATTTTGGAGAGCAAAAGCAACAATTTTGTGCGGGCTTAACCGAAGAAATGGCGGAGTATGTCAACTCCCAAAGGCCACGTACCATATCGGCGGTAATACACCATACTATGGTGGCCTCGCGAATCAATTTCCAAACGGGGGGTAAAAGAAATAATAAGCCCCCGGAAAACAAAGGTTCCAATGAGCCTAAGGGGAAGGACAATGTCCAAAAGTCTCCTAAGGGCAATTCCAACAAAGCTAAAGAGAAGGGAGTTTACAAAGGAAAGAATAAACTCTCTCCTGAAGAGCTTGAGCGTTATCGTAAAGATAACCGGTGTTTCAAGTGCGGCGAACAAGGGCATGCGTACCGCGCTTGTCCCCAAAAGAACAACCGCCAAGATCCTCCTAGAGCTTCTTTGGTTGAAATCCAAGAGGAGGAGATTCACCAAACTCACCACAAAGGATCTCCTCTATGCCATGCTTGGGGAAAGGTAAGAGAACATGATGCTTTTATTCTCTTTGACCCTGGTTCTACTCACAATTTCATATCTATGGAGTTAGCCACCAAGCTAGGCATACAATCCTACGAGATGGGAGATATCCTACCCGCAGACAGTGCCTTCAAGGGGCAAGAAGCTTCAGTCACTCCCTTAATCGGGAAATTGAGGCTTCATGTCCAAGGCTATGTGGACAAAGAGGATTCTTTATCTCTCCTCTCAAGCATGAGGATGTAATCCTAGGGGCACCATGGTTTGACCGTCTGGCTGCCCATGTTAAATTTCCTGAAAGGAGAATCTCCTTTAAGTTCAGGGAAAAGGACATGTATATAGATGCTAGGAGATGGGTAACACCATCCCCATTGTACATACACCAGCTTTCAACAAGTCAATAAAGAGCTCTATTTCCGTGTACATGATTTTTGTTAAAGATTCTCAAAATGAACCTAATGCTTTAGCAAAAGAAAATAAAAGCAACCAAAAGGAATTAGAGTTATCCAATTTTCTCAAGGGTTTCAAGATGTCTTTATTGACGACATCCCTTGTGAGCTACCTCCTAAACGAGGTAATGACGACCATGCAATTGAACTTCTTCCAGGAAGTTCACCGCCTAACAAACCTCCTTATAGAGTTTCTCAAGCTCAACAAGAGGAGATTATGCGGCAAGTGCATGAGTTAATTGAGAAGGGCATGGTTAGGCCTAGCTCATCTCCATTTTGCTCACCTGTGCTATTAGTGCAAAAGAAAGACGGCACATATCGTATGTGTGTCGACTATAGAGCACTAAATAGGATCACTATCAAGAATAGGTTTCCCGTTCCACGGGTAGAAGACCTATTTGATAAGCTACAAGGATCGACCTACTTCAGTAGGATTGACCTAAAAAGTGGCTATCATCAAATAAGGATAGTTGATCAAGACATTGTAAAGACCGCATTTCGTACTACATTTGGTCTTTACGAATACATTGTCATGCCTTTTGGCTTGACTAATGCACCAGCCACATTTAACCGCTTGATGGAGAAGCTGTTCAGACCTCATCGAACCTTCACTGGAGTGTTCTTTGATGATATTATCATCTACTCTAATTCATTAGAGGAACACAAGCAACACCTCCAGGTAATATTTCAAGTTTTAAGAGAGAATAAACTTTATGTTAATCGAAAGAAAAGTGAATTTTTCTTGCAAGAGATTCAATATTTAGGTCACATTATCTCTCAAGATGGAATCCAAATGGATCCATCCAAGTTAGAGGTAATAAAAGGATGGCCTAAACCAAGGAATCTTCATGAACTAAGAAGCTTTATAGGTATGTGTGCATACTATAGACGCTTCATAGAAAAGTTCTCACAAATTGCGGGACCATTACATGACCTAACAAAGAAAAATGTTAGGTATACGTGGTCTGCTAAGGAGAACAATGCTTTCGAAAAGCTTAAAGAAAAGCTTATCTCTCAACCTGTGCTTACACTACCGGATCTCTCAAAACCATTTGAGGTCCAATGTGATGCTTGTGGTGATTGCCTTGGGCTGTTTTGCTCCAAGAAGGGCACGCCATAGGCTATGAGAGTCGAAGGCTCGACCCTGTTGAGCAAGCTCTAGGCATATACGAAAAAGAACTCCTTGCAGTTCTACATGCCTTAGACTCATGGAAGCACTATTTATTGGGGACTCCTTTCATTCTGCGAACGGATCACCAAAGTCTTAAGTACTTCATGACGCAGACCAAGCTCTCCGACAAACAAATGAGGTGGGCAAATTTCCTTTCGCAATTTCATTTTCATATTGCTCACATTGCTGGCAAGCATAATCAAGTAGCCGATGCACTCTCAAGACGACCGAGAGTGAATGCGGTTTCCATAGCAACTCACAATGATCTATCTTCAATGATAGATGAGTATGCTATTGATCCCGATTTTAGAGATGTGATTTCAGCCCTTGCATTAGGGAAGAAAGAAGAACCATTTACTTTACAAGATGGTTATCTTCTCTATGGCAATAGACTATGCGTTACTAACTCACTACGTGAGAAAGTAATGTATGAATCTCATGCTCCCCCATATGCGGGGCATAGAGGGATTCAGTCTACCCTAAAGGGAATTGAAACATATTTCTATTGGCCTACCATGAAAGTGAACATACATGAGTATGTTTCCAAATGTGTGGTATGTCAAAAGACAAAATTTGATAGAGGGAAGCAACTTGGATTGCTTCAACCCTTGCCAATCCCTAATTCACCGTGGGAGAGCATATCCATGGATTTTATCTTTGGATTGCCTAAGTCTATCCATGGGAATACGGGAATATGGACGATAGTAGACAGGTTCAGTAAACAAGCTCATTTTATACCTGTCAAAAAGACTATCAAAGCCCATCAAATGGCAACCCTCTTCATTTCACAAATTTTCAAGTACCATGGCTTGCCAATGTCCATAGTGTCGGATAGAGATCCTAGAATGACCAGTAATTTCTGGAAGGGTCTCTTTGAGAATTTAGGAACAAGGCTAAACTTCTCTTCGGCCTATCATCCACAAACTGATGGCCAAAGTGAAATAGCTAACCTAACTATTCTCGATCTACTAAAAGCCTATGTAACGGAAGTAGATCAAAGATCCCAATGGGAGAAGTACTTACCCTTAGTAGAGTATGCTTACAATAACACTGTACATACTTCTACAGGAAAAGCACCTTTCGAGGTAATTGAGGGAAGATCAAAAAGTCCCTTGCTACTTAAGGTACATGGGAAGATCTTCGCTGCAGATGAGTATAGCCGAGACCTACAAGAATCTTTCCAAAAGATTAAGGATGCTATCTCTATCTCACAGCAAAGGCAAAAGGCTGCTGCTGACAAGCACAGAAGAGCCCAAGCCTTTAAAGAAAACGATTGGGTCTTGTTAAAGTTTCCCAAGGCTCGATTAAGGCACACGACGGGCAAGAATCCTACGGGCCACCAAAAGTACTATGCTAAACTAGCAAAAAGGTACTATGGTCCCTTCCAGATTCTTAGGCCAATCAATGAGATGGCCTATCAACTTAAGTTGCCCAATCATTGGCTCATACACAATGCTTTTCATGTGAGCCTCTTAAAGCCTTACAAAGGAGAGCCACCTCAAGAACCAACTATTGAAGACCCACCGGAGATCGAGGACCACGAGGAGGTGCTGCAGCCCGAGTCCATTCTCCGACATGAAGACAAGGTATTAAGAGGCGGTAAGACTATCCGACGATATCTTATTAAGTTTAAGAATTATCCTTTTGAAGATGCTAGATGGATGCAAGGCATACAATTAAAGGATAACCTAAACCTTGTCAATGCTTACAATGCTTCCCAAGAGTAAGCAAATGTACAAAATGTTAAAAATGAACAAAAATTTTTGTCTTATAAGACTCTCTTTTTCTTTATTTGTGCACAAAAATGAAGTAGTATGCATGCTTAGATCAAGTTTGCGGAGACGACGTCTCCCAAACACCAAGTAGAGCTTGTCACTCTACTATGGAAGACTGATAGGACTAATGTGCAGACATGCTTGCGGCAGCCTCAGGCTCTCAAGCGCCAAATGGACTAGTCATCCATTATGGAATGATGTCGTAGGGTAACATAGGGATCCTCTACCCGCTAAGAAAAGGACTCATGCATATGCTTTATCTTCTCTACACCATAGTCGAGGACGACTATGATTTTCAAGAGAGAGTAATGTCATAATAATCAATATCTAATTCTCCTAAATGATTTTCTCATATTAAACTGATCATTTAATGTGGGGAAGTGCCAAGGGAGAAATAGCTTAGGTCAACCTTAGGGAAAATGGATGCTTAGTGTGTGCCCAAAAAGTCTTTCTACATCCCTACATGGGAGGGGGCGAGCCCCAAAGCTAGGGGATGAGAGAGAAAGCCACACACACACACACAGGCTCCCTTTACACAAAGGAATGAGGGACACATGTCAGCTCCCTAGGCCAGATGCCCACAAGTGTGCCCAATTCCTATTGGAAGACCTTGAAGTGGACCAATGAGAATTAAGCTAGAGTAAATCTAGTCTAATTATTCAAAAAATTTAATAAAAGAAACCAATAAGAATTAAGTGTCCTAGAAGACTATTGGGCAGTCTCCCAAGGGTCCAATGAGCATTCAGGAGCCCCATGGCTTGCCTGATTCCTATTGGCCAGGAGGCAAAGGGGTCCAATGAGAGTTTTAGTTTAATTATTTAATTATCTAAAGCTCTCACAAAAGGGGAAAGGGGGACACATGTCGAAAGGCTATCACTTATGCTGCTTAATCCCTATTGGCTTGACCTGGGGAGGTCCAATGAGCAAAAGCCAACTAACTTAGCAGCTAGGCTCGCCCAAGAGAGAGGGGGCTGATTTTTGCTTGGCATTGACACTCACACTCTCCACTTGACCATGTGTGAAGGGAAAATACTCTATCTCCTCCCAAGCTTTAATGGAGAGCTCATCACCTACTCCAAGCTTGTGAGATAGAAGCCTACATCAACACTCTCTTGGCATGTGGATGCAAATCCAACCAAGAGCCAAGTTCAATGCATGCTCATCTTCTCTACCAAGCTAATTACTAAGCTAAGCTATGCTAATATGAGTGATTATGTGAGGAGATGTACTTCTTTCTCGTAAGATACTTCTTTTTCCTCTCAATCTACTCTCATACCCTACTAGCTCTCACCATCTTCGAAGTGGTGTGAGTCTTGGGTCTGAGAACGGGGATAATTCAAGTTGTGTTTGATTAAGTGTTTTGCTTGGTGTATGAAGCTTCCATCTCATTGCACTAGCTAGTCTTGAAGGAACACAAAGAATTGTATTGTACAATGTCTCTCTTGATGGGAGAAACCATAATACAAAGCCTTTTGGAGGGGGACCGGCTCCATGCAAATCCGGTTATGAATAGGATGGGAAGTAGAGTCTTGAAGGAAAACAAAATTGTATTTACAATGTCTCATAGTTGATGGGAGAAACCATAATTACAAAGCCTTTGGAGGGGGAGACCCGGCTCCATGCAAAATCCGGTCCCAACTGTTGTCAATAGCTTAATTGCTCTCTCTTTTGAAAGTATTGTCGATGCTATCTAACTAGGTGTTATGCTTTTTGTTGCTCTCTCCACCCAAGCACTCTTGTAATTCTCATTAGGAATCTATTCTAATGAAATGCCCACTATGTTCATGCTAATTTCCGCTACAAATAAGATTTTAGGCCATTAAATGTTACATCAACCTACTTGTAGATGTACTTAGTAAGCATCCTGACTATCTGTCCATTGACACTTTCCACCAAATCATTGCACTATGGATGGTGCGAAGACAAAAATCGGTGTTGAATTTTGAGTTTCTCCACTAGTGAATGCACCAACTAACTTCTAAACCCTTGTACTCAATCAGATATGAGCACCCAAGGCACTCCAAAATGGCAGCATATGCAATCAAAAACAATATGAGCAACAATATGAGCATTGACCTCTTTTATAGATTTAGCCTCAACCCACCTGGTGAGATAGTCTATGGCCACCACAATATACTTCTTACCACTGGCTGACTTGGGCAATGGACCAATAGCATCCAAACCCCACTTTTTCAAAGGCATCCTGTGCTATGATAGCCCCTTGCTGTTCGGTTACCAATCTTCTTTCACCCATTACTTGGCATTGATGGCATGTTTTGCACCAATAGTGCACATCCCGCACAATAGAAGGCCACCAAAACCCACTTCTCAAAATACAAAATAGGACCTAATCCTTACCTTGATGTCCGCTCTCCTCATGTGTTGGGGGTACCATCGTATCATAGCTCCAATGACCAACACAATTATCAATCTGGAGAGATGAGCTACCCGGGCTATGGAGGAGCTAAGCCACAATAATTGGCAATCTCCACATCCACTTCCCTTCACCTCAAATCAACCCAATCACACACACTTACGATTGCAAGATGCACACAACACTAATCCTATCATGCAACACACTAATCACAAGCATACACACATAGATCTATCGAGCACCACACTCCAATCAAACCTACATGCTCACACAAGCAAAAGAGGGCAATCACACATGATTAGAGAGGGATTAACCACTAATTAGTTACAATCTTGCTAATCAAAGCATCATTAGCAATCACAAGAAGTATGAGAGAGGCATAGTGAAAGAGAATCAAGCATTGATTAGTGTTAATTAAGTCACATGAGCAAGGAGAAGCTCAAGGACTCCATAGCCACACACCTCAAGAGCTCTCACCAAAGAGTGGTCACAACAAATGAGCTTGAGAACCCTAATTTCTTTTACACATTGCCTTGTATACCTAGGGTAAAAATATGCAATGTCCGGACGCCAAGGCCTTTAGGGTTACAACATTACTGAATCTGCAACCTAGTCACACTAACTAACCTGTTCTTTATAGCTTGGAACTCCCATTGAGCCCGTAACACATTAAAAATATTACAATGGCTTGAAAATAAATTAGGAATTTACAATACATGACCATTTTGGGAAAATGTGAAAAATGTGTAACTCCAATCTTTACTACTTCTTCATGTTGATCTTGGATGTGCATTCGTAAGGCTCGGGCCTTTAGTAGCTTCTGTTAATAACTGAGGTTGAATCAGTTAACATTCCCCCCTTTCGATTTTAGTGCCCGTCCTCGGGCACTGATGATATAGTGGTGCGTATAGTGTAGTGTCGTTGTAGTATAGTGGTGAGTATTCCCGCCTGTCATGCGGGTGACCCGGGTTCGATCCCCGGCAAATGGCACCAAATGTTGGGGGTACCATTGTAGCATAGCTCCAATGACCAACAAAATTATCAATCCGGAGAGATGAGCTACCCAGCTAGGGCATAGAAACACTCACATCATTAGTGAGCTAATCATGGAAACACGAATGGTGACTCTATGAGGTAAGCTTCTCGAGCTATGGAGGAGCTATGCCACAATGACTGTCAATCTCCACATCCACTTTCCTTCACCTCCAATCAACTCAATCACACACACTAATAATTGCATGACACACACAACACTAATCCTATCATACAACACACTAATCACAAGCACACACACATAGATCTATCGAGCACCACACTCTAATAAAACCTACATGCACACACAAACAAAAGAGGGCAATCACACAAGATTACAGAGGGATTAACCACTAATTAGTCACGATCTAGCTGATCAAAGCATCATTAGCAATCACGAAAAGCATGAGAGAGGCATAGTGAAAGAGAATCAAGCATTGATTAGTGTTAATCAATCTCATGAGCAAGGAGAAGCTCAAGGAATCCATAGCCACACACCTCAAGAGCTCTCACCAAAGAGTGCTCTCAACAAATGAGCTTTAGAACCTTTATTTCTTTTACACACTATTTTATATACCTAGGGTAAAATATGCAATGTCCGGGCGCCCAAGGCCTTTAGGGCTTCACCACTTACTGAATCTGCAACCTAGGCACACTAACTGACATGTTCTTTACAGCTTGGAACCCCCATTGAGCCCGTAACACATTAAAAATATTACAATGGCTTGAAATAAATCAAAAATTTACAATACATGACCATTTTGGAAAAATGTGAAAATGTGTAACTCCAATCTTTATTGCTTTGTCATGTTGATCTTTGATGTGCATCCGTAAGGCTTGTCCTTTAGCAGAATGTTTACTGAGTCAACGTCAGTTAACAGAAGTTGCTAAAGACCAAAGACGTACGGATGCACATCGAGGATGAATACAAAGAAGCAGTAAAGATTGGAGTTACACATTTTCCACGTTTTCCCAAAATGGTCACATATTGTAAATTCCTGATTTATTTTAAGCCATTGTAATATTTTAATGTGTTACAAGCTCAATGGGAGTTCCAACTTGTAAAGAATAGGTCAGTTACTATGCCTAAGTTGCAGATTCAGTAAGTGGTGGAGCCCTAAAGGCCTTGGGTGCCCGAACATTGCACATTTTTACCGTAGGTACATAAGGCAAAGTGTAAATGAAATTAGGGTTCTCAAGTTCATTTGTTGAGAGCACTCTTTGGTGAGAGCTCTTAAGGTGTGTGGCAATGGAGTTTGAGGTTCTCCTTGCTCATGAGACTTGATTAACACTAATCAATGATTCATTCTCTTTCACTATGCCTCTCTCATACTTCTTTTTTTTCCAAGAAAAAGATCTTTCTATTAGTTAATGAAAACTGCCCATAGGGCTACAACCACCTCTACAAGAGAGGGCTACAACAAACATGATGGGGAGACTCTCCCAATGAAAAAACAACATATATACAATGAGGCTAAATCAAGAGATGGGAGGAGGGAAAAGCCACACAGGTGGACAGTACTGCCATCTGAGCACACCCTGGACTATGGTGTAGAAAGGCCCAGGGCGCTAGAGTCGAAGGAAAGCCTCGCGGCGCTCCCGCATGCGATCCGAGCTGCCCTGTAGTCCCTCAAGCTATCCTTTGAGATTATGGATCAGCTCTAGCCAAAAGTCACGAACAGTCTCTGCTGGTGGCACAGGGCGAGCCTCAAAGATGCGGAAACAGCGGGCCCGCCAGATGAACCAAAGTGTCAGGCCACTGATGAGCTCCCAACACTCCTCTCTCTCACTGCACCACTCCTGTGGAGTAAGCTCTGTAGTAGCAGGCTGCAGTGTAGGTCGCCCCTCCTGCATCACTATCATCCTGCTGGTGGAAGAGAGGAATTCCAAACCCCGAGCAAGTTTTCCCGAGCGATTCCAAAAATCGAGCAAAACAGGGGAAATACTACATAAGAAATCACAAAGCATTGAGAACATTTTCACTACATGTGAGCACTATAACAAGAGGGTGAAAGTATGTGTTTCTATATAGTTTACACATTCCATGGTAGAAATCTTACTCAGTTCTATAGACATGGTCCACACTATGCAGTATTTTGTTGATATATTCTATGAGATGACTCTAGCAGGTCTAAATGCTACTGCATTATGCTTAGTAATGCAAGCACCACTAGAAGACACATAAAAGATACAAGCAAAGAGAGACAAAAGAAAGTTATTTTGGTAGACCTTTGTTGGGATGACACCTTCCTTGTCCCTCAAAAGAAGATATTTTTCTCTTGTCACCTTGAACAGGGAAAATGAATGAGAGCATCCATGACTACACTTTTTAAAATACCCCATTAGGTTTGTGTCCCTCAAGCTAGTATTCCTTTGTTTGGGTCTAGAAAAGTTGTTGCCATATAAGCCTTCAAATACAAGCTGCTCGTTTTAGCAACCAAGTGTGGTTGCACATGTAGTAGATACTTTTATTTTTTATGATGATTATCATATACCAATCTCCATCATGTCATCCTATGATGCCTTTTGTGGATGGCCACTAGACTTGAGATTCGAGAAGTTGGTTGAGAGGTAGTGCTTGGGAAAGGTTAGCCTCAACCAATTGAAAATCTAGATTAGCTGGTTTGGAACTATAAATAAGGGGGGAAAAACCAATAAAAATATTTCCAAAATTGTACATATTTGAAAACAAATTATTAGGACTTCCGGTTTGGACCTTGAGGACGAGGAAACATGGTCGTTTGGGGAAAAAGACTTTCCCGAACACTGTTGAGAGGTCGAGGTTCCCCCTTGGAGGGGTGCTTCTAGTAGGGACCCGACTTGTAGGATTGGGGCTTGTAGAAAGGAGGCCGGGTTTATACAAAGGTGGCTTCTGTACTGGGGGTTTGTACACTCGAGGCGTTCTCCATCGGTGCCTCCTGCACCATCGACAACTTTTCCGTTGGGGACTTCTCCATAGAGGCTTGTACACAAGGGACTTCTCCTTGGACGCCTTGTATACGGGCGGCTTGTACACATAGGATTTCTCATTGGGTGCCTTGTACACTGGTGGTTTGGCCACGGGGCTCGATTCGTCACCGTGGTAGTTTGCCTTCTACCACCATGGTAGTTTGCTTGTGCGCTGCTACTAACAGTAGCAGTCTTGAGAGGAGAGCTTGCATGGGCTATAGTAGTTCTCTCTCTCTTTCTTTCTCTCTCTCTCTCTCTCTCTCTCTCTCTCTCTCTCTCTCTCTCTCTCTCTCTCTCTCTCTCTCTCTCTCTCTCTCTCTCTCTCTCTCTCTCTCTCTCTCTCTCTCTCTCTCTCTTTTCTAAAAGAGGTGAAAACACTCTTGAAAACAATCCGCGACGCCGCGAACTGTTTTGAGGAGTTTTGGAGTACTTGAATCATAGAAAATCTATTACGTTGGCTCTACTAATTTAAAAAACTACTTATTGCCACAGGTGCGACTGGCTGTCTGCCTCGACCTCCCCCTTGCAGTTAGTGGGTCTCCTCCCGTGCTCACCATCTTGCCACGAAGAGAGAGAGAGAGAGAGACGTACTTTGCCTGTAGCACGCCAAGATGCCGAAAGTTTGTTGTTGTCTTTTGTAAGCTTCATTCATAACCGGAAGTCACACAAATCTCTGTGTGTGTGTGTGTGTGTGTGGAGTGCGTGCTCTTTCTTCACACTTACGCACCCTAAGCTGTGAGAGAGAGTAAGCTTCACCTGTAATTTGTGGATATTCCCAAAATACCCCTCTACGCCACCAAAAATTCCCAAAATACCCATCAATTTCTCCAAATTTCCCCTCTGAAAACCAATTTTTAAAGTTTTTTTGTAACAATAGAAGATGATAAATCTAAGATTTGATATGGTATTGTGGGCTCGTAAGATAAAATTATTCATCTTTTTTAGACATGGATGTCTCTACTGGTGATTGCATTAGTAAAAAATATCGTCTAGAAAATCTAAAGAAGACTCTCCCTTGTCATAAATATAAGTATATGCAAAAATCGGGGCAAATCCACCCCGAAATGATTCAAGGGTATATTGGGAATTTTTGAAATTTGAGGGGTGCTTCGGGAATTTCCAACAAACTAGACATGTATTTTGGTAACTTTTGCCTAAAAAATATCATCGTCCTCAACAGATTCTATGTTTTAAGGGTTTATGGAAAATCATGCATGCATACCTCCTATTTTGCCCTACTAAAAATCTCTATCAATGATGAGTCTTTTCTAAGAAAATTGCTAAGATATTAGCATCTAGCTATGCCTCAAATTCACGTACTTATTCAGAGAGAGAAGGGTGCTAGCCAGAGTTGTACTTTGCCACCATAGTAGTGCACTCCCTTGTCGACCTATTCCCCTTTCTAGGAGGCACATGAGAGAGAGAGAGAGAGAGAGAGAGAGAGAGAGAGAGAGAGAGAGAGAGAGAGAGAGAGAGAGAGAGAGAGAGAGAGAGAGAGAGAGAGAGAGAGAGAGAGAGAGAGAGAGAGAGAGAGAGAGAGAGAAGCTCCACATGCTTGGAGGGGCAGATCATATTATTGTGATCAACTCTAACGTCCTGAAGTATGGTTCTAACATTCTATTTTTTTGGGAAGAAAGATGGACGAGCAACTCCTTCTAGGGAAATTGGTACCCACAAAAAAGGTACAAATTTTGGTAGACGATGGATATTCTTTTGGTGGACTACGCTCGATTTTTGGATTGCTCGAAAAAACTTGCTCGGTGTTTGGTAAAACTCGTGGAAGATAGCTCAAACTGAAGTGCCAGGCCCGTGAGGGTGGACCAAGCCGCTGCCCCCCAAGTATACTGTGGAGCCGTGGAAAGAGCAGGCATCAGCCGAAGAACTCATAGCCACACGTGCTGGGCCGAGGGACAGTCCCAAAGACAATGACGCTGACTCTCCACAAAATGGTCACAAGCTGCACATGCGGCCGAGAGACCACTATGCACTAGCCAGCTCCCAACTGCTGTAGCTCTGTGTGCGACCAACCACTAAAACAAGGTGACTCGCCTCGGCTGTCTGGAGTCCCACAACCTCTCCCAAAAGGCTTCCAAGAACTCGACTGTGAGACCCTCCTCCTGCCAATGACGTGCTGCAGAGGGGCGGGCCTCTCTCTGTGCTGCTAGTATATGACGTCCTAGTCGAACTGTGTACTGAAAGAACGGGACTCCTGGGTGGTCTGCAAAAGAGAAGGGGTCCCTCCATAGCCACTCACTAGGATCCCACTGTACTCGTGCCATGGACAACACTCCCAAGCCCACAGCCTCCAGTGTTCAGTCTCAAGAGCTGCTGGGTCAGGGTCTATGACACAAGTCCTCCCACAGATGCCCACTACTCGGATTCTCTAAAAACAACACTCTGCTACCTGCAAGGCATCTATTGCAACTCACTGTAGTCGTCCCCCACCCTGAAGCTTGAAGAACAGGGCTGGGACAGTCTCTGAGCAGGCCCTGACTGAGATGAGAACCTCCAGTCGTGTGAAGGCTCCCATCCACCGGGGTGCTACTGGCTCAAGAGACGTGAGCCACTCAGCTGAAACTGACTCTGAGATGTCCTGACACATGCTGTGCACCCCTCTTATGCCCTGCAGCTGGAGCCCCTGCACCTCCTTTGACAAACCTGTGAACTCTAGCCAGTCACCTAGAGAGCGCACTGGACCTACTGCCATGGGACCCCAGGAAACATGAGGCCGGCTACCAACCAAGTGGCCTCTCTGAGTGCTAACCATGGGGTTCCAGACGAGGGGCTGCCATAGGCACTCCTCCGTGCACGTCGGCTATCTCTGCTCCAGGCCACGCCGTAAGAGCTCCCAAGATCGAAGCAAACTCACAGCCAGCAAAGCGGTCCTCCAGTCTCCTGCTCAAACCAACTCTGCACATCTCTGTAAAGATCCATCTGGTAGAAGGTTGCCAAGGGCCTCCTGACTAAGGCACCTTGGCACAAAGCCACTGTAGCAAGAACTCCTTCTAGGGCTCCTCACCTGGAAGAAGTCCTTTGACAATGAACTTCCCAAGAAGGGCTCTACTCTGCTGTGCTGGATCAATGATCCCAAGCCCTCCCTGAGAGCAAGAAAGCGTGATGACCTGCCAAGCCACCTTGGCTCGGGCTATTTGAGTGTCACGTCCCGACCAAAGGAAGTTCCTGATCAGCCTCTCTACCTGGCTGATACAAGAACTCGAGAAGATCCAACAAGAAGTGATGTACCACATAGTCGCCAACAACACGTGGTTGGCAACTACTACTCTGCCAGCCAGAGAAAGTTGTGCTGAGCTCCAATGTAACAACTTTCTCCTGATAGACAAGTCCAATCTGCTGCTCGGGAGACAAGTCCAAACCAACCTGACAACCCAAGTACCGAACTGTAGTCCCTGGGCGAATCCACCTGAAACCCTCTCATGGCATCCAATCTGGCACAGGAGCACTACCAACCGAGGAAGCCACTGTCTTTCTCCAGTTGATCAATGCGCCCGATGCACAACAGAAGGTATCCAACGCCTGCTCACATCTGTGAAGGTTGGCCTCTTGGACATCTAAGTAGAAAGGCTGAGTCGTCAGCAAACTCAGTGTCCAATAGCTCATCTCCCCAAATAGGGAGTGCTGAGCCCCGTAGACCAACCTGCTGTGACACCAAAAGCCTGCTCATCACCTCCGCATAGAACAGAAAGAGGAAGGGGGGCAAGAGGACAACCCTGTCTGACCGAGCGTGTAAGCATGAAGCGATCACCTCTACATCCTGCCAAAAGTACCTGACTGTGAGCCTGTCTGTACAAGGCTGACACCCCTCTGATCTAAGCATCTGAGAAGCCCATCCTACGTAGAGTGCCCTCTAGAAAGTCCCAGTCAACTCTATCGTATGCCTTCTCAAAATCGAGAAGAAGAATCACGAGGTCCTCACCACGGAGCCATGCCAGGGCAGAAACCTCCCAAAAAGTAAATATGTTGTCAAGGATACTGCGTTCCTTGACAAAACCTGTCTGGGTCCCATGTATAAGGCTCTCTAAAAGTGGCCGAATCCTCAAACTCAGAGCCTTGACAAAAATTTTGTAGGTTTGAGGATGGTGATGGGGTGCCACTGTCGATTCTCATCCAAGGAGCCACCCTCCTTGGGAATGAGGTAGATCAGGCCCTCACTCATGCTGTCAGGCATCACTCCTGTGTGAAAAATCTATTGAAAAGCACTACAGAGATCTAGGCCAAGCAGGTCCCAGTACTCCAAGAAAAGGCTGGGAGTCAACCCATCCTCACCTGGACAGCTACCACGGGGGAGGGCCCTAAGAGCCGTGTGTAGCTCCTCAAGCTGAAGTGGCATCTCCAGACTCTGACGCATCTCCTCAGTCACAAGACAAGACATCTGTGCCCAAACCTGCTCCCTGCATGCATCTTGCCTGGCATAATAATCCCTCTGCCCACAATGGCCTACTGCAATGAGTTCGCAATAGTCATACATACCCAGCCCTAGATGCCTCCAGGTCCAAAAGCAGCCGACCAAAAAGTATCATATCGTCCACGCAAAAGCTGACCACATCGCCGAATGCGGCTCTCACATAGATGGTGCTCTTGAAGCATAAGGAGATCAATCTCTCCTCCCACAAGGCAACCCTAAAGCTCTTGACGCAATCAGCCCCGCTGACGCTGAAACTGGGGCCCACCTAGTCCCTACACATTCCATGAGACGATCCTCATGGGGAGTGAGAGAGAACAGATGCTGCCGCAGCAGCTAGACGGGCTATCTTCGAGGCTGGCTTGGATGGGGAGTAATCTGCATCCAAGCGTCCTCTAGATAGGCATGATTGCAATGAGTGCCTAGCCCAAGCCCAAGCAGAGCGAGCCGTGCGTAAAGAAACCTCCTCTATCCAGGAGTCCTCATGAATGTATACATAGCATGGCAAGCACTGTGTATCAACAAAGAAGTAAACCACAATGTGCCTACATCCTGCTGAGTCTGGGGGTGTCACCGCAAACTGGCCAATGGCCACAAAGTCTGTAGCATGTCTGTAACTCCTAGTTCTCCCATGTGGTGAGAGAACTCTAGGACCTATGTGTGCAACCGTCCCAACACTGAGTCGAGAGTCCACTCTGTCTCGGCCCTGCCGCAAAGGGGGAAGGAAATCAACTACTGAGTCCAAGGCCTCTATCCCCCTAGCGGCAAGGAATAGAGCATGGACCCTGAAGCAGGCTGCCTCATGGTCTGCAGAGGGATCGCCGAGAAAATGAGTGAAGCCGTAGTCGAAGAAGTCCCAGCGGCGCTGGATGTCAATGCTCGTCAGACCACGAGGGATAGCTGCAAGGGAAGATGTCTGTACCTGCAGAGGGGACCGTAAGAAAGGCTGACCCTCTCTCGCTAGGCGACTCGTAGCAAAGGTGCTGCCAAGAGATCTCCTAGCTGCCGGAGAAGGCCCTGCCCCTGGGTCGACCGTGGAACTGGAGTAGGAGGGGGGGGGGGGGGGGAGAAGGAGCTGGGGGAAGAGGGGCGGGAGGGGGCGACAGAGGTAGAGGGGCGAGGTGAAGAGGCGGCGGGAGTAGAAAGCGGGGGGGAGGATGAGGAAGAGGGGGGAACTCTGGGGGGGGGAGAGGTTGTCGAGGGTGAAGCTAGGGTGGGGGCTGGAGCAGGGACCTCCTCCTGCTCAAGAGGACCAAAGCGGTTCCCCGTGGGAACCCAGTGCTACTCAGTAGGCGCCTGAGGGCCACTCTGAGTGCCAGGCTGACGCTGTGGCCCCTGTCGTCGTCTACCATGGGCCTACTTCCATCCCTCCTCCGCTAGATCCCCAGGCTTAGAGGGTGGCTCTGCATGTGTGCGCTGTGTCTCTGTGTGTGGCTACTGGCTAGCCCTGGCAGGCTGGGGCTGAGGCTGTGGTGTAGGTCTAGGTCTCCTCCATGGACAGGCCTTTGCTAGATGGCCTATCTATCGATAAATGAAGCACTGGTTTGAGAGGCCCGAATACTCCACACTCTGTCTAAACCAACCCCCACTCACCCGAGGCAAAAGAATAACCTTCAGGAGTGTGTGAGTGTCTCTGACCAAAACTCGAATTGAGGGAATGCCAGCTGCCTTGGCAGCTATTGAGGCTTCCGTACAAGGTGTCTCCAGGACAGTTCCAATGGCTGAGCCGATCCTGGATAAAAGTGGTAAGTACTCCCTCCGCAAACCCGGAAAGCAGACCGAGATGGGGATGTCTGCCTCTTCTACTAGAACATCCGAAGCAGAATCAAAACCATGTCTCCACTGTCAAAAGTGGGCACGTGCTACTCGGATGGTTAGTGGACTCATGGCGATGACCTTGGATGCCATCTCAGAGGTCTCAAACTCAATCTGATAGTAACCCCGTCTGAGAATCTGTACGTCCAATATCTTGCCCACCTTTGCGAGAAGGTGGGCCTGGAGAAGGTAACGCATCTCTCCTCTACTAGAACGGGTGTCGAGAATCTTGCAGATCACCGAAGTTGCCTGCAATCGCTCTACCTCTGCGGCTAGGCTCGCTTGCTCTGTCGACGAAAGAGCAAGTCGAATGGTGGGCTCAACGAGGTCGGGCGAGGGGGCTTTGGGCGAATCCCTCTGTGGTGAAGTTGGAGCCTCCATCTGTGTCTACTGCTGTGGCGTAAGAAAAGGGGCGGCGGGAGGATTCTACAACTGGGCACACCGAGCACTGTCCCAAAAAAACTCAGTGCTGCAGGAGCCGAAACGCAGGAAGCTACCGGGAAGAAAGAAAGCAGGCGCGGGGGGGGGGGGGTGCAGGGGCGGAAATGGCGGGAGCACTGGCGGCAGCGGGTGGGGGTGAGGGGACGGCAATGGCGGGAGCGCTGGCAGCAGTGGGCGGGGGCAAAGTGGGGGAGGGGATGGTGGCGTGAACGGCTGCAGCAAGGGGGGCAGCACGCAGACGAGCAGGGGAGGTGAGAGGGCAGCGGGGCTGGTGGGCAGCGCTGGGTGGGAGGGGAGGGGGGGGGGAAGCGATGGCACAGCGAGGGGGGAACAACAGTAGCGAGCAAAAGATTATTTCCGTCCAACTAGGTTTTTAGAGTACCTAAAGCCATTTTCGATTGCTTGGAACTAATTAGCGGTTAATCCTGCTCTAATCTTGTGTGATTGCCCTCTTTTGCTTGTGTGGCATGTAGGTTTGATTGGAGTGTGGTGCTTGATAGATCTATGTGTGTGTGCTTGCGATTAGTGTGTTGCATGATAGGATTAGTGTTGTGTGCGTCTTGCAATCGTAGTGTGTGTGATTGGGTTGATTGGAGGTGGAGAGAAGTGGATATGGATATTGCCCTTCATTGTGGCTTAGCTCCTCCATAGGTTGAGAAGCTCACCTCGTAGAGTTAACCATTTGTGTTTCCATGATTAGCTCACTAACCGTGTGAGTGTTTCATGCCCTAGCCAGGTAGCCCATCCCTCCGGATTGATAATTTTGTTGGTCATTGGAGCTATTGCAATGATGGAACCCCCAACATTTGGCGTCGCTGCCGGAGACGATGGCCTACGCTAGTGTAATTGTGGCATAATCGAATGCGTTTCTCTCACTAATTTCACTTGTGTGCTTATGTTTTTGTGGATTTTGAATGTGTGTGCATAAAGCATTGTGTTCATAATTCCCTAATGTGTCATTGTATCTTGCCAATTGAGTGTTTACACACTCTAATTTCACACTAACCCCTTGCTAATTGGACTAATTTTTGCTAACTTACTAACTTGCTATAAAGGATTGGAGCATTCGACCATTCAATTGATCTTCAACGGAAAGGTAATCAAGGTGGTATTCTCAACCTCCCTAGAATCTAGAGATGTGTAGAATTGTGTAGAAATCCCACCATGATGATGCAATGTAATGCTATGCTATGTTGATGCAATGTGGATTGAAAATTTTACGATTATTCATTTTCACGCTGTCGTAATGCTAAAATTTTTAAGATTTGGTGGCGTATGATTTGACAAGTTTCAATTGCTAATTGGTGATTGTGGATTGTTAATTGGGTGCTTAATTGAGTTAATTGCATGCTTGGATGGTCAATTTCAAGTGTGTGTGCACTATTTTGCCCATGTTTGTGCACCTGAAAATCAATGTGTGTGTTATGATTTTTCAATTGTGATGATTGATTTGTGTTGTGCTCATGCTCAACTAATGATTTGTGAAGTCACATTGCAAATTTGACAAGTTTAACCCTTTTGTGTGCACACCTAAAGATTGGTAAAAACTGCCAACTTTTTAGTGTGTGTGTGCCTAGAAAGTGTTTAATTTTCATGATTGATTCATATTTTGATTGCATAATTGATGTGTGTAATGATTAATTTCTGCATTTTTGTGCTCAAAACAGAGATTTGCACATTTCAATTGCGTCAAATTTTTGGCCTAATTTTGTCATTAATTTTGCCGGTTTAATTGCTTAGTTTTGATTTTATTGATGAAATTGTTTGGCAATTAAATTGATGTGATTTTGACAATTTTAAATGCACTATTCCCCAATGTGTGGAGAATTTGTAGAATTTTTTTGGGTTACTTTTGCAAATTTTTGGTAATTTTTGCATTAATTTTTGGTTAATTCCACAAAAATTCGATATTTTGCGATCTTTACGAGCTATTTTGTGTGTGCGTATTTATGCATCATTTTGTTTTCATTCGTGCCCTCCGCGGTCGAGTTTTGAGCGTTTTGCTATTTTTGGGGATTGGGTTGACGATTTTGTTGAATTTGGTGTTTTTGGTAAAAATTGCTATTTTTGGTGTGCTTTTGCGTATCGGAAATGCTCGGTTGTGAATGACGATGATTTTCTAAGGTTTCTAGAATTTTCCAAGAATTTTTTGGACTTTTCTGGCAAATTTTGGGATTTTCTAGCAATTTTCTGTAGTTTCGGCTAATTTTTGGCCTATTTTTGGCAATTCTGGACAATTGAAATTTAGAAATAAAAAAATTAATAAAAAGCGGATTTTGGGCTTCGGTACCGTGCCTTCCGGCGCATGAAATTCTTCGTCGGGTAGATCTTTAAGGTCTCTTAGGATAGTTTCTGTCGCCATAAGAAAAAAAAAAACTCTTCTTTTTCTTTTTCCGCTCCGGGTGAACCCACCCAACGAGCTCTCTCCCTCTTTCTCTCTCTCTCTCTCTCTCTCTCTCTCTCTCTCTCTCTCTCTCTCTCTCTCTCTCTCTCTCTCAACTCTCTCTCTCTCTCTGTCTTTACAAGACGTTAAAATAGTTTTCCTCTTCTTCTTCTTTTTGTACTGCTCACACACACACACACACACACACACACACACTCCCATTCTCTCTCTCTAAACCCTCTCTACTCTCTCTCTCTCTCTCTCTCTCTCTCTCTCTCTCTCTCTCTCTCTCTCTCTCTCTCTCTCTCTGGCGCGTGAACAATGCCTTCTTCAAGCGAGCACCGCTCCAGCCAGCCTCGAGGGGCCCACCCGTCGTGTTCGCCAAGCCGCCGAGCTCTCTCTCTCTCTCTCTCTCTCTCTCTCTCTCTCTCTCTCTCTCTCTCTCTCTCTCTCTCTCTCTCTCTCTCTCTCTCTCTCTCTCTCTCTCTAACTCGCTGACAGTCGCTACACGCCTGCCTCTCGTGCACGCCGTCGAAATCAACGCTTCCAGTCAACTGTCCACGCTGCTGCCATGTCACAGGCCAGGTACACAAATTTTTGTATTATTTTATTTAAATTCAAAATTTTTAAAAAAAAGGGACATAAAAAATAAAAAAAGACATTTAAAAAAAACAAAAAAAAATCCAATCAAAAATCAAAAAATAAAAAATCACAAAAAATCAAATAAAAATTCACAAAAAATCAAATAAATCACAAAAAAGAATAAAAATAAAAAATTCAATAAAACATTTAAAAAAGAATTAGAAAATCACAAAAAAAAGTATTAAAAAATTTAAAGGGATTAGAAAATCCACAGAAAGGGATTAGAAAATTCGCAAAAAATTAGATTTTAAAAAAAATCCACAAAATATAAAAAAAAACACTCATAAAAATTAAAAAAACTCTTCGAAATTCATAAAAAATCAAAATTGATCAGAAAAATCACCATAAATTCAAAAATTCATAAAAACAAGGAAAATTCTATTAAAAAATAATTTTTTTTAAAAAAATAAAAAATAAAAAATAAAAAATAAAAAAAGCACAAAAAAATCAAAAAACTCAGAAAGGTCACACAAAATTAAAAAAAAAATCTAAAATTGTTCAAAAAAATTCTTAAAAATAAAAAAAATTCTATAGTTTTTAGAAAAATCCTTAAAATTTAATGCTTTTCAAAAAAAAAAAGTAAAAAATCATAAAAAGACCAAAAAATTAAGGAAATTTAAAATTTCATAAAAAAATTCAGAAAAATAAAAAGAAAGTCATCGTAAGCGCAGAAAAAGCCAAAAAGTGCGAGAAAGTATTAGAAAAAGCCAGAACGAGGCCGAAAAGCAAAAAACAACGCTGAAAAAAAAACCAAGCAAAAGCGACCAGGAAAATCGAGCAAATAGCGAAAAAGCCCGAAACGGCAAAAGAACGACCGGAAAAAGCAAGCGAAACCACCAACTTGAAGCAGTGCAGCGACATTCAAATTTCAAAAGTTTTGCGTGCTATAAATTAGCTCGTGTAAGTAATTGCATTACAAATTAGCTTCCAGTTGGACAAACAGGAGCACTCGCATACGACTGTAGATTAGGCTAGTACGAGCAACATAAATTCTGCTAATCGATACCAAAATATGCTAGAAGACAGTTTTTACAGATTGAGCCAACATGGACTCAAATCGAGTTGAGAGTTCAAGTACAATAGAGCAAGCCAGTAAGCAGTGGCAACATATACACAACTGCAATAGAGCAGATTTTATAGCTATATGGCTACAATGGAGATAAAGTCTTATATGTAGATTTGGAAGGCCATAGATACTTGATGAGCAACAAAAGCAATATAGGAGCCAAGATCCTATTGATCAGAGTGAAGCCAGATTCAGATAACTCCCAAATGTTCACAGACTTCAGTGGAGCCAAGTATTGCAAGCTTAAAGATGAAGTGCAGATAGAAGTTCAAAAAATCAACCAAAAATCTGCACAAGTCCGCAAAGCATCCATTTAGTGCATATGCAATCAGGATCATTGTACATGGATTACAATGGTCAGATCTATTGTCAAGAGCCAGAAATGGAAGATCCAACAGATCAACCAATAGAAGCCAGTCTAATTGGAGAACAAAGTCAAAGACAATACCAAGGTCGAGATGGATCAATCTACAACTTTGTTGAAAGAAGATACCGACAACTTGGCTAGCACAGAAGTTGGAAATTCTCAGCTAGAGCTTGACATGACAGAGCCAGTTGAAATACCATCAGTCAAGGCATATTACTCAGATTGTGGACGAAAAGGTGGACATTTTTCTGAAGATTGTCCAAGAAATCCAGACAACAGAGACATATCAACTGCCAAGCAAGGTACATAGCAAATTGGAAAGGCGAATCTCAATGTAAGTGCATCTAACTTGACACTTTTGATGCAATCAAATGATTCTGCATTACCATTAGAAACATTAGTAAAAGCACTGCAAGTTCAAAATGAGCATAAAGATGCACAATCACCTAAAAAGCTTAAAATTGATTCTTTGAACAACAAATTCTTGCACGAATTTAGTAAAGGCGTCGAGATGTCACCAAAGGTTGAAAAGAATGTTAAATTTGCAAATGAGTTTGCATCCATAGCCACAAGTGTACAATCATTCATGAGTCTAAGAGACACATCAAACATAATGATATTAGCATTGTATGGCACACATAATTCATATGCACACTATGTAGACCAGAAAGGAAAACTGTACAAAAAGGATCAACCAGTGTTTGAACGGCCCACATACCAGCTCATAGAAGTATGTCCAATGATATATCAGAAAGGATGGTTCATTTCAGAGGAAAGAATTTATTATAGCCCATCCTCTCTAGAGCTGAAGGATATTACCCGAGTGAACCCAGAAATCTATTAAGAGCCAAACTCTCCTTCATCAAAAATCAAGCTTCAATGTTGTGATCAAACGAACATATACTTTGACCAAAACAGTCGTAGATATAGACAAGAGTCTAGCATCTATGATGCCTTGGGTCCTGAAACCACAGAAGCTCATATCATAGAAGACCCATGGGATAGACAATATCAAGGAAAAGATAATTCTCTTTATAGCTTGACTTGGGGAATAATTTGTCATGTTTCAGGAGATACATAGGAAACTATGCAGAAGGTTTACAAATGCCAAACATCAACAATGCTACCCAAAGTGTACCTTCATAGTCCGAAAAGGTGAGACTAAATCAAAGCCAAATAATTTTGAACTCTTACAATGAACCAGGCTATAGTAATCACCCTAGGAAGGGGGAGTTGTAAATCCATCAAGCTCAGCTTATGTACCAAGAAATGCTACACCAGTTAGAAGCCCTAAAGTCTCTAACCAACAGACCCCTTCAAGGCAGAAACCATTGAAAGATCATATGGTTGTTGGAAGTTTCCAATTGACCCATATTCCATCAGAGTCTATAGATAAATACCTCTATGAAGATCATCAAAGACAGAAGTTTCAGCTGATCTCCACAAATCAAAGTCAAAAGCCAACAAATCCAATAGTGTTTAAACAGTTACATGTGATCAAGCTCACATATGCATATAAAGATGCACATGGTAACGACTATCAACAGGTTCATGACCTTGTACAAACCCTTACGGATGGCCCGACTGAAGCCAAAGACTATCTGAAGATGATGTAAAACCTCAAGCTGTCAGAACAAGTGACAGAAAAGTCAAAATCAATGAAAGCTAAAGTTCAAAAAGCTACACAAAGGCCACCACCGAAATCTCCTCCGAAGACACAGATTTTGCCAAACAGCACAATGGATCTTTTAAGGTCAAAAGTTACCTAGATACAGGTAGATAATGCTCAACAATTGAAAAAAGGTGCAATATTAGAGCCAATGGACTCAACATCAATTGAAGCAGGTGATTAAAGCAAAGAAAATGCAGATAAAGTTCAACCAAAGGACACTGCCACAGCAAAAGCAGTCAATACAGACAGGAATCTTGAGATGATCAAGTGCAACATTGTTGGTGAACATGAAGAAAAACTGTCAAGATAAGTAAAGCTAGATTTTCAACTAGACAAGAACCTCATGTCTTTTCACACTTGGAAAAGATGTGGGAAACCAGAGCTGGAAGATGCTGTTGAATTTGTGAGCATATCTGGAGAAAAATGAGCAGAATGCTGGGGAATCATTTCCACCACCATTGAAGTAAGCTCACAGATCATCATAGCTCAATTCCATGTGATCACATCAAAGGATATGCCAGACGACATTATCATGGGAATGCCAATGGCCCAAAAGGTCCTAGAGATACAGAATTCAAACATGAAGGAGTCATCACAAAAAACAAAGAATGAAGACCAACACTGGTCACCTGTGGACGACAGCACAAAGTCCTCAAGCACAGTTAGGATGGAGATTGATATCAAAGCAGATCTTATGGAAGAGGATTCATCTCCATCAAACAAAACTTTAGAAGAGCTTAAAGAAAATCAGGAAATAAGAAGTGCAGATCAAACAAAACAAAGAGCAACCACAATAGCTATTGAGCAGAGAATGCCACCAAAGCAAGAAGTTAAGAAGAACGGGGTTGCAAAAATTCAGGAAGCAATAGGAAGTCCAAAGATCAAACAGACATTGCCAGATGAATTAATCGATGCAAGTTAGATTGGAAACAGAGTCTCAAGCCACCCTCCATAGAGACACAATTAGATTAAGATGAGACCATGACAAAAGCAGGACAAAAATCTTCAATAGAGTCAACAATGAGAATAGCTATAGTTCTCAGTAGTACAAAAGGAGCAAGTGTCAGATGCAATGCTCTACTGGATAAAGAAGCAAAGTGCAATATGGTTGCAGACACCATTCAGAGCATTCTAGAGATTACTCCATGCAAACATGATAGCAGAACAATGCTAAGTTTGCATACAGGTAAAAAAGAAATGCTTGCTACCCTTAGCACCCAAAATCATGAAGAGCAAGTGAAGTTTTAGGTGAAGACTTCAAAGGAAATGCTTGCAGATGTCATCCTTGGACATCAGTGGTTAGATCAACACAAGGCCTACAAAGAAGATACAATGCTAATACTCTCTTTTCCAAGAGGTAGCAAGCAACAGTTACAGGTACCGTTAATGCTAGATTTAGAGTTGCAAAAGTAATAAGAATCAAAGAAAAATCTTGCAGACAAAGGTAAAGCTAAAGAGGAACTTCCACCGACTAGCAAAGAAGGTGTGACATCATATGCCTCTACATCAAAGAACCCTCGTGGATTAGCTTTTTCAAGCCAGTCAGGATTTCAAAATTTCAAGTCAATTGCTGACCCAACTAGAATCAACACATGGGATGGATAGCATCACAATGGAGCTTAAAGGAACAAGAGTACTATGGAGGTAACAGACAGATATGGGTACCAAAACCGTAGGTCAGAGCATATAAAGTACTGTCAAGTCCCTCCCAAGAAAGAAGGCCCACCAGGTATCAACCTCGACAATATTCCAGGATACCTAAGAAGCAGGTATACAACAGAACAACATCAAAAGATGCCAAATTCAACCACAACTCTCAAGGGGATACAAAAAAAAGATGGATCTCAAAGAATCTTCCTCTTAGACAAGGATTCTACACAGGGAATACAAAGATATGGCTACGAGTCAACCATAAGCCAACTGCAACTACACTAGACATGGATGAAGATCTCAACAACTCAACAAGACCTAAAGTGAAGGAAAGTCAACAACGGAGATACAAAGGTCACAAGAGATTTGGATTCCTAAGTCTTCTAATGCTCGGAGTCAAAAGCCAGATGGCGACAGACAACGAAGGTCTACAACAACATCAAAGATTCCTATCAACAGGCCTAATTGGAGAATCAAGATAATGGAGTCTTCACAGTCAAAGAAGGACCATCCAGCCTACACGAATGTAGATTCAAAGATGATAAAATAGGTATGGCAAAAGAAACCTTCAATGCCAACTTGGTCCTTCACTAATCCTCTTTTTGAGGATTCAAGCTTACTTTTACCTGAAGAAATGTTTGTAGTAAGCTCAAGAATGTAAAAATTTAAGTCACCAGGGTACAAAAAACACTCTTTGGCATAGTCAGAGTCGGGCTGCTGAGCCATAAAATGAGCAAAGCATTAGTCCCAAAGCTTCAGTCATATTAAACTCTGTGCTAAGAGTCATAGTTATTAGGCTTACGTGCTCAAGCTGGAAGAGTTGAGCATATCTAAAGTCATGTTGCTCATGCTGGATGAGATGAGCATAAGAGTCAAAGTCTATTAACTTACAATTGGTGGAGTGTCATAGAGTCCAACACTCACGCACAGTGCACAGTAAGATGAGAGCACATGTCCTCATCAACCAAAACCATTCTTAAAGGGGTGTCAGCTTGCAAAGCCATGTCATATGCTTTTATAGCTACACCATCTTTCTGAAGAACCCCTCAAAATCTTTCTTGCACAGCATTTTGTTTTACATGCATTTCTATGTATGCATAAATAGGATGTCCCATCATTGGACATATGCATTAGACACTTTTTTTTGCTTCCACCTATGCACCTTGAGTGGACTACAATAGGCAAACCAACGGTCCATCATGCTATCCTCTCATATTTGCTGCCCTTTTAATTCCATATCTATCAGCAAATAATCACTTGAGTACTTTATTAATATTTCCCATGCTAATAAGTACTCCAATAATGCGCGTATCCCAAAGGCACTTTTTTTTCACTGGGTTTTTTCCCTTTGGTCATCCAGGTATTAGACCCTAATTTAGAACCTCATCATTCCACTTCCCTTGTACATACTTTTCATAAATAAACAATAGCCTCATCATTTTGCTATTACAACGGACAAATGTAACATAATCTCTCACATCAGACATATTCGGACCAATGAAGATGCTGCAACAAATTGAACCTCATCAACAAATCCAATGACAAATGAAGACAATCATCCCATCAACAACCAATCAAAACCTTCCCTTGCCTCCACGGACACTTTTCAACAGTGCCCGAGGACGGGCACTAAAATCGGAAGGGGGGAATGTTAACTAGTCAATGTCAGTTTTAACAGAAGCTACTAAAGACCAAAGACGTACGGATGCACATCAAGGATGAATACGAAGAAGTAGTAAAGATTGGAGTTACACATTTTCCACGTTTTTCCAAAATGGTCACGTATTGTAAATTCCCAATTTATTTCAAGCCATTGTAATATTTTAATGTGTTACTGGCTCAATGGGAGTTCCAAGTTGTAAAGAATAGGCCAATTACTGTGACTAAGTTGTAGATTCAGTAAGTGGTGGAGCCCTAAAGGCCTTGGGCGCCCGGACATTGCACATTTTTACCCTAGGTACATAAGGTAGTGTGTAAATGAAATTAGGGTTCTCAAGCTCATTTGTTGAGAGCACTCTTTGGTGAGAGCTCTTGAGGTGTGTGGCTATGGAGTTTGAGCTTCTCCTTGCTCATGAGACTTGATTAACACTAATCAATGATTCATTCTCTTTCACTATGCCTCTCTCATACTTCTTATGATTGCCTATGATGCTTAGATTAGCCAGATCTTAAGACCATATTAGGTATTTTGGTAAAAATCTCACATTATGGGAATCTCCAAATCGACCGAATTCATGTAATTTGGGAATTTTCCACTTAAAGTGGGAAAAATTGAGGTTTGTGGCTAGTAAATAAAGTGAAAATCTCATAGGATTGTGGTGTTGATAAACACCAAAAGTCAAGAGGATGTACAACACATGGATTTGAATAATAACTATAAATTACATAAAACAAAGGAAGATACAAAAAAGATTTTGTTTACAAATTGACTAGTATAGTCACAATAGAAGCTCCACATAATTCTACTCCACATTTGATACCATATCTGAACTTTGATCCAAGTGTGGCTGATGTGCACGAGTGAGGCCTTCTTTGGCTTTTAGAGCATGTCTTTCTGGAATCTTTATTCTAGAAAATGGTCCTTCTTTGTTGGGTCTCCAGGACCAAACAATTGCATCTATATTTTCCCACACTTGTGGGTCCTTATAGTTGACAGCCCAATAACCCTTCCAACAATTACTGTAAGCTTGAGTATCTGTCATCCCACTTTTTCTCGCGCAAGGTGCCCAATATTGAATCAAGAGTTTTCTGTAGTTTGGTGATGTAGGCTCATTATCAATGTCAGATAAAGCCATTGCAAGCCACACTGGATAGATTTCTGTGTCACTCGGAACAAGCATAAGAAAGTCACCTTGGTGCACATCAGACATAGGGTCAAACTCTTCCCTTGGCCTATCTCGTTGAGGCCCACAAAAATGATCGTTCAACTCTTCAAGGCCTAGGAATCTTTCTGCTCCTTGTTGCAAATTCATTGTAGTGCTTTGTAGGTGAGAATATTCTTGAGTTTTTGGCCAAAACATTTCATACAAGACTCCCTCTGATATGATTGCTTTTCCAATCTCTTCAATTACCTTACTCCAATAATCTATCACGGGTCTATAATATCGCGGAATACTTGAACCATTCCCTAAATTTTTCCAAAATTTTATATAGTTCTTTAGCCCCAAAATGACTTCTTCGTGGGCCTTGACATACTCCGCCATTTGTACTAGAGGTGGATCTCCATGTGGTAACATGGGCTTGCCTTCTGTGTCTGTTTTCCAAAGGCGAATACTTCCACTCCAACTTGATACACCTACATGTGCCTTATATTGCATCATTGGTGTCTCATCTTGCATAAAGAACTTGAACTGAAGCGGTTTGGAATGTCCAACAAGTATGTCTTGTCCATCACAAAGATAGCCATCACAATATTGCTTGAAATCGGGGATCTTTGTGAGAAAAAATGGAGCTGGAGATGAAGATGAGCTGTTTCGTAATGTATCCATCAAATGTGGCAAAGTATAGGTTTGTGTAACTCTCAACTTCTCTGAAAACCTACTAAACATGGCGTCTATGTCCTCATGTGTATGCCCAACCATTAAAAATCCCAGCTGGATGGTTTTGAAAACACCCCTTGCAACAAGCATTGACAAATAGGCAAATAAGTATCGATTTTTGTTTTCCCCTGCACAATTATCCAATTGTAGCAACAAGTTCTCTGGCAATCTGCGAAATGTTGACCCCAATTCCTCTTCTGCAATTTCTGACGACTGCACAATGGGCTCTTTTCCATCACTCAAGTTATGGTAGTCCAAAGCATCCCTTGAGTTCAAAGCATGTAGTAGTGAAATATTGCTCCTTGGAAGTCCATTTGTTACTAGATCACCAAGAGGATGCTTATCTATCCTCTCGAGGTTATGTAAACAATTAGCAATTGAGCCAATTGTAAGATTTGGATCAGCTGGCCACAAACCATTCAAGACAAAGTGTCCGTAATGACCTTCTCCATGTCCATGAGTGATCATGCCAATCAATGCCACCTGCAGATTATATCCTGAATCCACACCCTTGGGAACAATGCGTAATCTAGGAATGGCAGTCTTCTTTTGATCCATCTTATCATGGATTATGCATACATATTTTTGTGGTTGAGTTTCTGAATACGTGCGCCATGCATAATATAGGCTTCTGCAACTCTTTTGTTGTGCCATGTGAACTTCTCTCTCCCTCAAGAGAAGAGCTCTCTCTTGAAGAGAAGGTTTAGCTTCTAACCTTGCCTTGATTGAGCTACAAATATTGCACTTAGAGAACTCACTCGTCTTTGTTAAAGTGACATGTGGGTACTCTTTGTTCCAAATTCTACCAAAAGAAGATTGGGATAGCTTCTTCTCATAGCCCATTTGGTCAAGTGTCGTGTTGATTTCACATAAAATATCCACTTGTTTGTATGTTGATGGAATCACCAATTGAGTCTCTCTTGAGCCATCTAGCAGTGTTCTACTTCTATGTGGCATCTTCTCAGAGTTGTTTTCCACAAACTCATTTAGTAGTGCTCTTGCTAAACTAGTATGTTGAAGTCCCCTTCTCAATGTACATGTGTTCCCATGTACATATTGGCGCACACCATTTTCAAAGTTCTCCTTGTATCGATAAAATGATGTCTTTGGTATTCCATGTAGCTCATACCATGCTCTACAACAAACAATAGAGCCATTTAGCCTGAATTGGTATCGTGACTTCTCATCTTTCTGATAACATATAGAAAGAACATCATAAATATAATTAGTGCGTGATTTTTGAGACTCTCCCCAAAATTGTTGTCGTAACCTTGTCACCATATCACGATCTGCAAATTGGCAGCATTTTTGTGCACAACAATCAATGCATGATACCCTTTGAATTGATTTGTTTGAAAGGTAAAAAGTCGAAGCTGGTGCTGCTTTTGATTTTTGAGTCCTGTTCATGAAAATGTATCGTCTCTTCCTTGACAACTGGACAACATTACTCCCATCAAGTTTTTTTCCAACATTGCCATCGTTGGATACATCCTCATATGTAGCATGCATGCCATCAACAGGAACAAAGCGTTGTAATGGGCTCCCATTCAACATTGTTGTCTGCTTGATGGGCCACTTTAGCAAAGTGATGCTACCCACTTCAACCACATCATTTTCAATGCTTGCATTTTCTCTTTCAATACCCACACCCACACAATCAGGACCAAGTTCCTGAAAGTTGACATAATCATGTGGAAATACATATAAGATGGTCCCTTCATTCATGGTTTGCATCATTGTGTCATCTTTTAAAAGGACCCTCTGATTTCTCCAAGACTCTCGAATCATTGCTTCAAATTCTGGGCTTGTCATAGGTATTGCATCTGTAACTAGAGGATCAGAATGATCATGTTCTTCATCACCATTGTAGCTTTTGTGTGGATCAATTAAGTTCCCATTTAATACAAAAGATTGCAAAAGAAGCTTTGACCATCGAACAGCACTCCATAATGAGCCTTGGAGAGATGAAGTATCCATTGTAGGAAAAGGTAGGACCACATCCTTCAAGCATTCCTCCACTAGTATGGAGACATTTCCCAGCCCTATCTTTGTACCACCACAAGTGGAATCTGGATCTGTTCTACACACACAACCAATACCAACGATTTCATTGTCAAGTATCATATGTACTTTCTCCCCAGATTCGAAGTCCATCCTGTAAGTAAAAAGATTACATTGTTAAATCCATAGTTATAGAAAAATACTCTTCAAACAAAAAATCATGCTACAACATGAAAAAGGTTTGCATAGGTTGGACAAGTGGTGAACCTTGAGACCAAATCCTCCTTGCTATATTAATGGAAGCAAGGTTGGACAAGTGGTGGACCTTGAAACCAAAGCCTCTTTGCTATATGAGAGCATAGGTTGGACAAGTGGTGGACCTAGTTGTAATACCCACTGCCACCTATCAACTACTATAGGACTATGATTTCCAATGTCCAAGTATCCCTTGAGTCTTTCAAGGTTGAACACGTGGTGGACCTTGAAACAAAAATCCCCTTTCTATATCATAGCATAGCTTGGACAAGTGGTGGACCTAGTTATAATGCCCAATATCCAAGGTGAAATACCTTAGGACTTTGCTACCTTTCTTTCCAATGTTTACGTAGCCCCTCATTTCTTTAATGGAAGTAAGGTTGGACAAGTGGTGGACCTTGAAACCAAAGCCTCTTTGCTATATTAGAGCATAGGTTGGACCTAGTTTTAATACCCACTGCCGCCTATCAACTACTATAGGACTATGCTTTCCAATGTCCAAGTATCCCTTGAGTCTTTCAAGGTTGAACACGTGGTGGACCTTGAAACGAAAATCCCCTTTCTATATTAGAAAGGTTGAACACATGGTGGACCTTGAAACGAAAATCCCCTTTCTTTATCAGAGCATAGCTTGGACAAGTGGTGGACCTAGTTATAATGCCCAATATCCAAGGTGAAACACCTTAGGACCTTGCTACCTTGCTTGCCAATGTTTACGTAGCCCCTCATTTCTTTAATGGAAGCAAGGTTGGACAAGTGGTGGACCTTGAAAGCAAAGCCTCTTTGCTATATGAGAGCATAGGTTGGACCTAGTTGTAATACCCACTGCCACCTATCAACTACTATAGGACTATGCTTTCCAATGTCCAAGTATCCCTTGAGTCTTGCAAGGTTGAACACGTGGTGGACATTGAAACCAAAATCCCCTTTCTATATCAGAGCATAGCTTGGACAAGTGGTGGACCTAGTTATAATGCCCAATATCCAAGGTGAAATACCTTAGGACTTTGCTACCTTGCTTGCCAATGTTTACGTAGCCCCTCATTTCTTTAATGGAAGTAAGGTTGGACAAGTGGTGTACCTTGAAACCAAAGCCTCTTTGCTATATTAGAGCATAGGTTGGACCTAGTTTTAATACCCACTGCCACCTATCAACTACTATAGGACTATGCTTTCCAATGTCCAAGTATCCCTTGAGTCTTTCAAGGTTGAACACGTGGTGGACCTTGAAACGAAAATCCCCTTTCTATATTAGAAAGGTTGAACACATGGTGGACCTTGAAACGAAAATCCCCTTTCTTTATCAGGGCATAGCTTGGACAAGTGGTGGACCTAGTTATAATGCCCAATATCCAAGGTGAAACACCTTAGGACCTTGCTACCTTGCTTGCCAATGTTTACGTAGCCCCTCATTTCTTTAATGGAAGCAAGGTTGGACAAGTGGTGGACCTTGAAAGCAAAGCCTCTTTGCTATATGAGAGCATAGGTTGGACCTAGTTGTAATACCCACTGCCACCTATCAACTACTATAGGACTATGCTTTCCAATGTCCAAGTATGCCTTGAGTCTTGCAAGGTTGAACACGTGGTGGACCTTGAAACCAAAATCCCCTTTCTATATCAGAGCATAGCTTGGACAATTGGTGGACCTAGTTATAATGCCCCTCCTTTCTTTAATGGAAGAAAGGTTGGAAAAGTGGTGAATCTTGAAACCCAAACCCTTTGGCTATATATAGAGGATATCTTGGACAAGTGGTGGGCTTAGTTGTAGTATCCAATGTCCAAGGTCCAAGGTGAACTATGTAAAGAACTTACTTCCAAAAACAAATTCGTACAAGTGGTTCTCCTTGAAACCAAAACCTCCTTAGTGTATTAGAACATAGCTTGGAGAAGTGGTGGACTTAGTTGTAATGGTGAATGTCCAAAGCAAACTATTATAGGACCTTGCTTCCCAAATCAAGTTTGGACAAGTGGTGGATCTTGAAACCAAAACCCCCTTACTCTATTAGAGCATAGCTTAGATAAGTGGTGGACCTAGCTGCCATGGAAAATGTTCAATCTGAATTGCTGCAGGACCTTGCTATTAAATGTCTAAGTAGAGCTAGCTTCTTTAATGGAATCAAGGTTGGGAAAGTGGTGCATCTTGAAACCAAAAGCCCTTTATTGTATTAGAGCATAGCTTGGACAAGTGAGGGACCTAGTTTTAATGTGTGATGTCCAAAGAAAAGTATTACAAGACCTTGCTTTCTAATATTTGAATTGGTCAAGTGGTTAAAACTAAGTATAAAACTTTGACCATTTTCTTCTCGAATTGCCAAAAAGCTAGTTTTAGACACCCCTAAATGAAAATGGTTTAGGGTGGTCTTAAACAATGTTTTTTCAAAGACTTGAACAAAAGGGTTGCCGAAGAGTAATGACAATTTATTGTGGCTTGAAGTGCCTGAGTATGTGAAAACAAGCCTAGGTTTTCCACGAGGCAAAAGGTGACATAATAAGAACATTGGAAACTTAGGATTGACCATGTGGCCTAAACTTTGGCAAGTGAAGTGCTGGCCAAGTTTTGTGGCACAGTGTGCACTTGGTCCTATATGTGTTGACCACTTGGCTAAATCTAGGACCATAAGGCCAAACCTTTGGCACCTTAAATATAGTATGGGACATAATCTAGAACTGCTATAGTAAATTAGTAGTATAGCTAATATGTTAATATTTGTATTATATTTAAGTATATGCTAATATAATTTATGTTCAAAATTTCACTAACGAAGAATGTTCCCATTTAGCACTCCAGATGCGGGGTCTTAGGGCAATGCCACAATGGGGTGACAAGGCAGCGCTTCCACGTGAGGTTTGGGGGTAGCGCTCTTGATGGGGATGTGGAATATAGCGCTCTCGATGGCGGGGCTTGGGAGGTTGATTTTGGGATATTGTTCTGGGCGGGGTCCTGGGGCAGCGCCTTGGGCGGGGTCAAGGGGCGGGGTCGCCTCCCGGCGCAACTGCTGGGCGAGGTCGAGGGGCAGCGCCCCCGCGGGGCTAGGGGCAGCGCCCAAAGATTTTTTTTTTATAAAGTGAATTCCTAGTATAGAGTTACGCATGTTTTTCATATTTTGAACCATGATTTCTTTAATTTTGGCCGTGTGAATTGGTTAATTTTTTATATTGCTTTTGTTTTTTTTAATCCTATGATAAAACATGGACTTGTAGCATACGTGGCATTCTAATAAACCCTATCAAAATTAGGCACACAGAGAGCGCACGAGCAACGCACACAGAGAAAGCAGGCGAGCAGCAAACACACAGAAAGCGCACACGGATCGCACACAATTGGAGTATACGCGCGCGTAGAGGAGCAAGCTTGGCATCGTACACAACACACAGGTGGAGTGCACAGGATTGAAAGTTCGCGCACAAGATACAGAAACAGCAGCGTACACAACGCTTTCCAGAAGGGCAGGATCGGGCAGTCTTCTCAGGAGACATTGCACACCTCACGAATAGAGAAAAAACAGGTATTTCTCTCTCTCTCACTCTCTGTCTTTCTCCATATAGAGAAGATGGTTCTCTGTAACTCTTCTTGCACACACACTCTCTCGTCAAAAGACAGAGATACATAGTTTAAAAGTATCCCCGCACACATACACATATTCCCACACATCGTCTTCCTCTCTTCCACATACATAACCACAGTGAAATCTGTTATCTTGCTGTCTCTCTCTTGAAAATACATGCACATATTCCCACACATCGTCTTCCTCACTTCCACATACATAACCACAATGAAATTTGTTATCTTGTTGTCTCTCTCTTGAAAATACGTGCACATATTCCCATACATCGTCTTCCTCTCTTCCACATACATAAACACAGTGAAATTTGTTATCTTTCTCTCTCCTCTCTCTAAAAAACAGGTATTTATCTCTCTCTCTCTCTCTCTATCTATCTCTGTATCTTGCTATCTCTCTCTTGAAAATACATGCTCATGTATGTGTGCGTCTGTGTTATCTATGTGTATGTATGTATATTTGTGTTATTTCATTGTAATACTCATACATAATGCAGATACACAATTACACTTAATTACGATATGCACACATAGTATATATACATACATAAATATCACAAATAACTAGCACATTGTAATACTAGTAAAATTGAATGGAAGACTTACTTGCGTGATCTGTTAAAGTCGATTCTTGTAGCGAGTTCTGGATGTATGCTGAGCTGATTTTCCTCTAATCCATTTGTAGATATGATTGTAACTTCTGTTTCTCAAAAATAGTAGTGTTGTTTAGTGATACACCTAATGGACATAAATGGTTTAAACTAGGACATGTAGACCAAAAATACGTGTATTTCTTTGGATGAATATATACACTTTTTGGTGACCCTTACCACAAGTGGTGGACCTTGAGACCAGTGGACTATAAGGACCTCCAAACAATACCTTGTACACTCAATCCTTCTTGGTATCTAGGTTGGACAAGTGGTGGACCTTGTTCAAATTCTCTAACCACTCTCTCTTACATGGTGACATAATTTAGGTGTGATAAATTCATATCTATGCAAACTAATATCAGTTTAGGCTTGTTAATTTGAATTTGTTTGAATTTATGTACAATATAATGATTTGAGGTTTGCATATTTGAATTTAGGTGGTATAATGATATCTTTTTGTGGTAAACTTGAATTTAAAATCAATTTCGCGTGGAATATTTTAAATTTAAGTAGTAAAATTTAAATTTTTATAAAAAAGTTTGAATTTTAAAATTTGGGCGGGATATTTAAGATTTGGGAGGGATATTTTAAATTTAGGCGGGAAGGTTTTGAATTTATAGCGAGATCTCCCTTACATAAGAGAGTATAGGTTGGACAAGTGGTGGACCTTCAAGCTAGAGCATCCATGCTACTGGACATGATAGGTAGGGAATCTAGTTGAATATTGTATGTATAATATATATGTAATAGATCTAGCTTGGACAAGTGGTGGACCTTGGAACAAAACCCCATGTAAAACATATCATGCACATTCCAAGTGGTCAAAAAAAATATCATTTAAGATATAGCCTTATAGGTTGGACAAGTGGTGGACCTTAACACCCAGATATTCTTCATATAATGACATAGAGTGGAAAACTGGTGAATCTTGAGACCAAACCATGCTACTAGCGATAATAGCTTGGACAAGTGGTGGACCTTGAAAGTAAACCCCCCATCTACGAAATATAGTGGATTTAAGGTATTTCGATGGAGCCTAGCATCTTGGAGACATCGTGCATCTTGCTTCTCTTCATGTTTCAATGGAGCCTATCTTGGACAAATGGTGGAGCATCCTTCTCTCCATGTTTCAATGGACCCTAGCTTGGACAAGTGGTGGACCTTTGCTTCTCTCTATTATTCAATAGAGTTAGCTTGGACAAGTGGTGGACCTTGGAACCAAAACCCCATGTAAAACCTATCATGGTCACTCCAAGTGGTGAGAAAGAATAACCTTTAAGATATAGCCTTATAGGTTGGACAAGTGGTGGACCTTAACACCCTAATATTCTTAATATAATGACATAGAGTGAAAAAGTGGTGAATCTTGAGACAAAACCACTCATGCTACTAGCACTAATAGCTTGGACAAGTGGTGGACCTTGAACGTAAACCCCCCATGTTTCAATAGAGTTAACTTCGACAAATGGTGGAGCATCCTTCTCTCCATGTTTCAATGGAGCCTAGCTTAGACAAGTGGTGGACCTTTGCTTCTCTCTATGATTCAATAGAGTTAGCTTGGACAAGTGGTGGACCTTGGAACCAAAGCCCCATGTAAAACCTATCATGGTCACTCCAAGTGGTAATAAAGAATAACCTTTAAGATGTAGCCTTATAGGTTGGACAAGTGGTGGACCTTAACACGCGCATATTCTTAATATAATGACATAGAGTGGAAAAATGGTAAATCTTGAGACAAAACCACTCATGCTACTAGTGATAATAGGTTGGACAAGTGGTGGACCTTGAATGTAAAACCCTCATCTACGACATATCGTGGGTTTAATGTTTTTCCATGGAGACTAGCATCTTGGAGACATGGTGCACCTTGCTTCTCCTCATGTTTCAATGGAGCCTACCTTGGACAAATGGTGGAGCATCCTTCTCTCCATGTTTCAATGGACCCTAGCTTAGACAAGGGGTGGACCTTTGCTTCTCTCTATGTTTCAATAGAGTTAGCTTGGACAAGTGGTGGACCTTGGAACCAAAACCCCATGTAAAACCTATCATGGTCACTCCAAGTAGTAAGAAAGAATAACCTTTAAGATGTAGCCTTATAGGTTGGACAAGTGGTGGACCTTAACACCCACATATTCTTAATAAAAGTGGTGAATCTTGAGACCAAACCACTCAGACTACTAGCAATAATAGCTTGGACAAGTGGTGGACCTTGAATGTAAACCCCTCATCTACGAAATATCGTGGGTTTAATGTATTTCGATGGAGCCTAGCATCTTGGAGACATGGTGCAGCTTGCTTCTCGTCATGTTTCAATGGAGCCTATCTTGGACAAATGGTGGAGCATCCTTCTCTCCATGTTTCAATGGACCCTAGCTTGGACAAGTGGTGGACCTTTGTTTCTCTCTATGTTTCACTAGAGTTAGCTTGGACAAGTGGTGGACCTTGGAACCAAACCCCCATGTAAAACCTATCATGGTCACTCCAAGTGGTAATAAAGAATAACCTTTAAGATGTAGCCTTATAGGTTGGACAAGTGGTGGACCTTAACACGCGCATATTCTTAATATAATGACATAGAGTGGAAAAGTGGTGAATCTTGAGACCAAACCACTCAGGCTACTACCAATAATAGCTTGGACAAGTGTTAGACCTTGAATGTAAACCCCTCATCTACGACATATCGTGGGTTTAATGTTTTTCGATGGAGCCTAGCATCTTGGAGACATGGTGCACCTTGCTTCTCCTCATGTTTCAATGGAGCCTACCTTGGACAAATGGTGGAGCATCCTTCTCTCCATGTTTCAATGGAACCTAGCTTAGACAAGGGGTGGACCTTTGCTTCTCTCTATGTTTCAATAGAGTTAGCTTGGACAAGTGGTGGACCTTGGAACCAAACCCCCATGTAAAACCTATCATGGTCACTCCAAGTAGTAAGAAAGAATAACCTTTAAGATGTAGCCTTATAGGTTGGACAAGTGGTGGACCTTAACACCCACATATTCTTAATAAAAGTGGTGAATCTTGAGACCAAACCACTCAGGCTACTAGCAATAATAGCTAGGGATAACCATTAAGATATAGTCTTTCAAGGGGTGAGAAAGAATAACCATTAAGATATAGTCTTATAGGTTGGACAAGTGGTGGACCTTAACACCCAAATATTCTTAATATAATGACAGAGAGTGGAAAAGTGGTGAATCTTGAGAGCAAACCACTCATGCTACTAGCGATAATAGGTTGGACAAATTGTTGATCTTGAATGTAAACTCCCCATGTACAAAATAACGTGGGTTTAAGGTATTTCGATGGAGGCTAGCATCTTGGAGATATGGTGCAGCTTGCTTCTCTTCATGTTTCAATGGAGTCTATCTTGGACAAATGGTGGAGCATCCTTCTCTCCATGTTTCAATAGACCCGAGCTTAGACAAGTGGTGGACCTTTGCTTCTCTCTATGTTTCAATAGAGTTAGCTTGGACAAGTGGTGGACCTTGGAACCAAACCCCCATGTAAAACCTTTCATGGTCACTCCAAGTGGTCAGAAAGAATAACCATTAAGATATAGTCTTATAGGTTCGACAAGTGGTGGACCTTAATACCCAAATATTCTTAATATAATGACACAGAGTGAAAAAGTGGTGAATCTTGAGACCAAACCCCTCATGCTACTAGCGTTAATAGGTTGGACAACTGGTGGACCTTGAATGTAAACCTTCCATGTTTCAATAGAGTTAGCTTCGACAAATGGTGGAGCATCCTTCTCTCCATGTTTCAATGGAGCCTAGCTTGGACAAGTGGTGGACCTTTTGCTTCTCTCTATGAGAAGAATAAAGTTAGCTTGGATAAGTGGTGGACCTTGGAACCAAACCCCTATGTAAAACATATCATGGACATTTCAAGTGGTGAGAAAGAATACCCTTTAAGATATACCTTTATAGGTTGGACAAGTGGTCGACCTTAACACCTAGATCTTCTTTATATAATGACATAGAGTGGAAAAGTGGTGAATCTTGAGACCAAACCACTCATGCTACTAGGGATAATAGCTTGGAAAAGTGACTGACCTTGACGTTAAACCCCACATGTAAACAATATCGTGGGTTTAAGGTATTTCAATGGATCCTAGAATCTTGGAGACATGGTGCAACTTGCTTCTTTTCATGTTTCAATGAAGCCTATCTTCCACCAATGGGGGATCATCCTTCTCTAAATGTCTCAGTGGAGCCTAGCTTGGACAAGTGGTAGACCTTTGCTTCTCTCTATGTTTCCATAGAGTTAGCTTGGACAAGTGGTGGACCTTGAAACCAAACCCCCATGTAAAACATATCATGGTCATTCCAAGTGGTGAGAAATAATACCCTTTAAGATCTAGCCTTATAGGTTGGACAAGTGGTCGACCTTAAAACCTAGATCTTTATAATATAACGACATAGAGTGGAAAAGTGGTAAATCTTGAGACCAAACCACTCATGCTACTAAGAATAATAGGTTGGACAAGTGGTGGACCTTGAATGTAAACCCCCCATGTACGAAATATCATGGGTTTAAGGTATTTCAATGGAGCCTAGCATCTTGGAGACATGGTGCAGACCCTTCATGTTTCAATGGAGCCTATCTTGGACAAATGGTGGAGCATCCTTCTTTCCATGTTTCAATGGAGCCTAGCTTGGACAAGTGGTGGACCTTTGCTTCTCTCTATGTTTCAATAGAGTTAGCTTGGACAAGTGGTGGGCCTTGGAACCAAACTCACATGTAAAACCTATCTTGGTAACTCCAAGTGGTGAGAAAGAATAAAGTTTAAGATATAGCCTTATAGGTTGGACAAGTGGTGGACCTTAGCACCCAGATATTCTTAATAGAATGACATAGAGTGGAAAAATGGTGAATCTTGAGACCAAACCACTCATGCTACTAGAGATAATAGGTTGGACAAGTGGTGGACCTTGAATGTAAACCCCCCATGTACAAAATATCATGGGTTTGAGGTATTTCAATGGAGCCTAGCATCTTGGAGACATGGTGTAGCTTGCTTCTCTTCATGTTTCAATGGAGCGTATCTTGGACAAATGGTGGAGCATCCTTCTCTCCATGTTTCAATGGACCCTAGCTTGGACAAGTGGTGGACCTTTGATTCTCTCTATGTTTCAATAGAGTTAGCTTGGACAAGTGCTGGACCTTGAAACAAAACCCCCATGTAAAACCTATGCTGGTCACTCCAAGTGGTGAGAAAGAATAACCCTTAAGATATAGCCTTATAGGTTGGACAAGTGGTGGACCTTAACACCCAAATATTCTTAATATAATGACAGAGTGAAAAAGTGGTGAATCTTGAGACCAAACCACTCATGCTACTAGCGTTAATAGGTTGGACAAGTGGTGGACCTTGAATGTAAACCCCCCATGCTTCAATAGAGTTAGCTTCGACAAATGGTAGAGGATCCTTCTCTCCATGTTTCAATGGAGCCTAGCTTGGACAAGTGGTGGACCTTTGTTTCTCTCTATGTTTCAATAGAGTTAGCTTGGACAAGTGGTGGACCTTGGAGCCAAACCCCCATGTAAAACATATCATGGACATTTCAAGTGGTGAGAAAGAATACCCTTTAAGATATACCCATATAGGTTGGACAAGTGGTCGACCTTAACACCCAGATCTTCTTAACGTAATGACATAGAGTGGAGAAGTGGTGAATCTTGAGACCAAACCACTCATGCTACTAGAGATAATAGGTTGGACAAGTGGTGGACCTTGAATGTAAACTCCCCATGTACAAAATATCGTGGGTTTAAGGTATTTCAATGGATCTTAGCATCTTGGAGACATGGTGCAGCTTGATTCTCTTCATGTTTCAATGGAGCCTATCTTGGACAAATGGTGGAGCATCCTTCTCTCCATGTTTCAATGGACCCTAGCTTAGACAAGTGGTGGACCTTTGCTTCTCTCTATGTTTCAATAGAGTTAGCTTGGACAAGTGGTGGAACTTGGAACCAAACCCCCATGTAAAACCTATCATGGTCATTCCAAGTGGTGAGAAAGAATACCCTTTAAGATATAGCCTTATAGGTTGGACAAGTGGTGGACCTTAACACCCAGATCTTCTTAATATAATGACATAGAGTGGAAAAGTGGTGAATCTTGACATCAAACCACTCATGCTACTAGTGATAATAGGTTGGACAAGTGGTGGACCTTGAATGTAAACCCCCCATGTACGAAATATCATGGGTTTAAGATATTTCAATGGAGCCTAGCACTTTGGAGACATGGTGCAGCTTGCTTCTCTTCATGTTTCAATCAAACCTGGCTTGGACAAATGGTGGAGCATCCTTCTCTCCATGTTTCAATGGAGCGTAGCTTGGACAAGTGGTGGACCTTTGATTCTCTCTATGTTTCAATAGAGTTAGCTTGGACAAGTGGTGGACCTTGGAGCCAAACCCCCATGTAAAACATATCATGGACATTCCAAGTGGTGAGAAAGAATACCCTTCAAGATATACCCATATAGGTTGGACAAGTGGTCGACCTTAACACCCAGATCTTCTTAACGTAATGACATAGAGTGGAGAAGTGGTGAATCTTGAGACCAAACCACTCATGCTACTAGAGATAATAGGTTGGACAAGTGGTGGACCTTGAATGTAAACTCCCCATGTACAAAATATCGTGGGTTTAAGGTATTTCAATGGAGCCTAGCATCTCAAAGACATGGTGCATCTTGCTTCTCTTCATGTTTCAATGGAGCCTATTTTGGACAAATGGTGGAGCATCCTTCTCTCCATGTTTCAATGGACCCTAGATTGGACAAGTGGTGGACCTTTGCTTCTCTCTATGTTTCAATATAGTTAGCCTATATTAGACAATTAGTAGACCTCGAATCTCTCCATGTTGTCTAGAGCTGAGCTTGGACAAGTGGTGGACCTTACTTTTCCCTTCCCTTAGTTTACTAGCTTAAATGATCACTATGTATACTTGCTTAGATCTAGCTTGAACAAGTGGTGGAACTTGTATTCACACAAACTTAATCCATTACAAAAAAGTATATGTTAAAATAACATTTGGTTTTTTTTGTTTCAGGAAAGATGGCTCCAAAAAAACAGGTTGCAAGGGTTGCTGTCTCAGTTGACTATACTTGCAATGATCTTAGGAAATGGTATTTGGACATACATGGTATAGAGGGTGCACAATTTCATAAGGTGCATCTATTTATTGCCAAAAAGGAGAATGACAGCTTGTTTGAAGATGTTGGATAAGTTGTGGAAGCATCTGTCTCTGTAGTTGATAGTCATCCAGAGGTGGAATGCATTGACATTCTAGTTCCAATGAATCTAGAATTTCAACTATCTCCAAGAGTATATGCATTGGAGCGCATGTCTAGAAACAAAGAAGAGACAATGTTTTCTCGAGGATGGAAGTTTGCAGAATCAAATCCAAATATCACAGCAGATCAACTTCAAAGCTCCATCATTGCCACACTACAACGAAAAAAGGTGAAAGCTTCACGACCACCATCCACAAAGAAGCAAGCAAAAGTGCAGAAAGTAAAAGCTAAGCGAACTAGCTCCATTTTGGATGTAGACAAGGCATCTTTGGCATCCTCATCAATAGAGGGTTCAATGTCAAAGATGAGAATTGTGGATCTAGATGTTTTAGAAGCTGAGGCCATGAAAGGACAAGAAAAAGATACAGGTGGAATGAATAAGTACATAAATTATTTTCCTTTCCAATATAGGGAATTTGATATCCCTATTCAAAATTGTTGGCTTGCTCCTGATCACTATAATGCACGTATTATGGATAAAAAACACGCTGAAAGTGTGTTATTTGGATTTTCACGGAGTACGACCAAGCCTGCAGCATGTGAAGATTTGATGCCTGTTCGAAATGCAAAATCAAAGAAGGGGACTCCTTTGGCAGTAGAAGAGGTAGAGGAGCAAAAAATTAAAGATTATCATTATTGGATTCTTGATGGGCAGCATTCAATCTATGCTGCAAAAGTTTTGCTTCACAATGAACAAAACAACAAAGAGATCTTTGAAAGACTGATTAGCGTGTATAAATTTAGAAAGGCTCGCATTGTTGTGAATGCTCCTCCATTTGTTGCAACTGCTATATCTGCCATTGCAAATGAGGAGGCTCAGGCATTGTATGTCAAGCAACCTTACGCCAAATATTGAGACATTTACGGAGTCAATGGATCTTCTCAGGACGACCACCAAAGGCAGCAAGTGGAATTGCAGAGGGACATGCATCTCGTGCCGGATGGGATGTAAGTTATTTTCTTTGTCTTTTTGATAGTGTTTAATTAACAAATCTTGCTCAATAGTTTAATTATTTCTCTATTTCTTTTAGGCTTTTCTTCGATTGGCAAGAATGAGTGCAGCAGCAAGTTGGATTGCTAAACAGGCACACATGGTCACGTACTCTGATTTAGTTTATGATTGCTGGATAGAAATCATTGAAAATCTAGAAGAGGAGAATAAGAAACCCCCAACAACTGTATTTAGATACCTTTGTGGCCTTGAGGAATCAGAGGTAAAGACTATTCAAGAAGAGATTAGAGATGAGAAGATTTTACTGTCAAAGAGTGCAAAGGATGGTGATGCAACTGACATGTATGATCGAATCAAGCAGTTGAAGCAAGACAAATTGATTCAAGATGCACTTCTTGAAGGCTTCAACAATTTGAATGAGTCTTCACCATGTAAAGACTGGGAGGAGGTGGTCAAAATGTATAACATCAATGATGTTGTTTATAAAAAAATTTTAATGCTATGCGAGAAATGGATTAGATCTAGTTTGACGCGTGGAACAAAGAAAATGGCTTTTCCAGATGGAGCAATAAAATACATGCAATGTTCAATTCACCTTCAAAAGGAGAAAATTGAGCCTAGAGATTTGCCATGGTCAATCTATGTGGTGAGCCTACAAATGGAAGGCAATCTCTACTTGATGCGCCACTTCAATAATAAAGTGCCTATTGGCTTATGTGTTTTAGATATGACAAAAAACGTTGGAGGCAATTTGAAGTGGAGTGAGGAGACATTTAACAATGCTTTGGATGGGATCTTGGCTATTGCTGGAGGGTCAACAGATCCTGGATTTGTCTTTCTTGCATTTGTGGATTTCACTAACTTCACAAAATTGCAATGTGCCTTTCACGCCATGGGAGATAATCTGAGCTACCATTGTTGTGGTGCATTGCATCACTTTCCATCAGCTCCTTGCAAAGGAGCAATTCAATTCCTAACAGTTATTGCCTTCTTGGGACAAGCAATGCATTGAAGACCTGAGAGAAGATCAGAGGAACATCCCATGCCAATTGATTGTTCTCTTCTTCACTAGCAGATAACGATATGTCAGATTTGCAATATTTGGAGGCCAAAAAAAGAGCTTTGGTCAAGCACTACATTCGTACATATTGTTTTGAAGACCGCAAGCTTGTTGATGTTTTTGGTGATGGCTCCTTGGTTGCACAAGAAGGAATACAACAGAAAAAAGAGTAATCTGCTTAATTGATAGTGTGGAGGAGGCAAAAAGCGTGGAGACCATGCTGCTAGACTTTGTTAAGTCTCATGAAGATATAGAAAAATGGGCTAGACTTCAACAATCCACTTCGCAATCAGGCGACATTGTGCCTGTTACAGAGGAGTGCTCTCCACAAAGAGAAGAAGAACAACAACAACACCATCCTCTGTCAATGGAGGACTTTTGGAAATGGAGACACGTATGTTTTGAGTTTGTTGTGCATGTTAGTGTTTCTTGTTACTGATTTGATACTCTTAATGTTAGATTTTGCTTTATATAGTATTGATTGAGTTTGTATTTTTATCTCAAGCATTCAAGGTTTGAATGTAAATAGTAAATTACTTGAGTTTTTGAATGGTGGATCTGTAGACTAAAACTATAACATTTAATACTCACAAAGACTTAATTACTTAAGAGCTTGAACTCAATAAGTTTTGGACCTTTTATCAATACCCCCTTGATATGATACATTAGATCGTAGCATGGTTAAATGGTGATGCTTCATAAATTGAACCTAGCTTAGACAGGTGCTGGAGCCTAAATTTAAACTAACCTTGCTAGAAGGGAGCTTATGTTTGGACTTTGAGAACTAGCATAAGTAATCAATTAGAGCATAGATTAGACATGTGGTGGTGGCCGCCTTAGAGACCAAAATCTTAATGAGCTTGGAAAGGTATTTAAGTACTGCAATTTACTTAGTATTAGTACTCATTAAATGCATAGCTTGACAAAAGGTGGACCTTACATGGATCCTAATTTCAAGAGGTGTGGTAGACCTTCAAAGCAAGCTCATATAGCTTGGACATGTGGTAGACCTTGCATGAAGACTAGTTTAGACAAGTGTGGTACACCTTGTAACCAACACCCATTTGTTATATTAGCTTGGACAAGTGGTGGACCTTGCTTTTATGTTTCAATGGAGCATATTTTGACAGGTGGTAGACCTTGTTTCTCTCCATGCTTCAATGGAGAGAAACTTTAGCTTGGACAAGTGGTGGACCTTGTTTTTATGTTTTAAAGGAGCATATTTCGGACAAGTGGTAGACATAGTTCTCTCCATGGTTCAATGGAACTCACCTTAGACAAGTGAAGTACCTTGAAACCAAACCCCCATAATACAACCTACTAAATAGGTTTGGAAAATTGGTGGGATATGAAACCATCCATGATAGAGCATAGTATAGGTGAAAACGTAGTGGTCCTTATATCAATTACCCATGCATAGCTTGGACAAGTGGTGGACCTTGATTCTCTCTATGTTTCAATGGATCCTATCTTGGACTAGAGATATATCTTACTTAGTTCCATGCTTCAATGGATTGTAGCTTGGATAAGGAGTGGAACTTCAAACAAAACTCCACAGCATAGCATATATTAACAATTCATG